>NC_140169.1:130845424-130987924 GCF_963971535.1 Notolepis coatsorum | reverse complement strand
AAACCTTTGAATATGTAAATATATTTACTTATTTGTAATACGTACACACGAAAAAAAAAAACATATACTTATGGCTATAAACATAACCTACATTATTTACCTTTTTTCCTGTGGTCGATTAGTACTTTATTTACATATTTTAAGCGAGATCATATGGTTATCCTAAAACCATAGTTATATGAGTATAGCGAGCGCTCTGCTCGTAGTGGAACCTTATCCTTTCAATCTAATTCTGAATAAAATGTCTCCACATGTACTCACCCATCCGCCTGCCACACCCACATCTGCTCCTCTACATAAGTGGGGACGTGGCCATACTAACAGCTCCTTCCCAAGTCTTTCACCACTGAAGGCGAAGACCACGGGGTCCTCAGTGAGTCCGAGCAGAGCGCTCGCTATACTCATATAACTATGAAGATGAGGATAACCGTATGTTTTATTATCGTATAGCTTACGCTCTGCTCGTAGTGGAACACAGGAGCTGATCAGAGCGAAAGCTCGACAAATGTACCCGCTGAGGCCCCCACAACCATCAGAACCGGGGAGGACCCGAGCCCCCGACCCCCCTAGAGGGGACGGGCGGGATCAGATCCGACTGTGCGAAGAGGGTTTAGCAACTCAAACGCACAGGGTGAGCAGATCGTGGGACTTACCTTCACACAGAAGAACCCGCGACTACACAGGCGCGCATCCCACATGCCACTAGGGAACGAACGGGAAGGGAAAAAAACCGTTACTGTCCCTAACATCACAGGGTCAAGGTCAAGAACCCAAACCCTGTGGCAAGGCCGTAGCAGCGGAGCGTGAAGGAGGACCCAGCCCCAGGAACAGCCTGAGGGTCATGACCCCCCGGAAAGGGGCCTGGTGAGGCCAACGATGCCGCAGCATCGAGACCCCGCCAGACGGTAACTAGTGACACCACCCCCACATCGCCAGCGTATCGGATAGGGCCCAATCCAAGGGCCCTGAAGCACTCCACAGAGGCTACACCCCACAACACTGTGGGGCCAGGCAGCGCACCAGGGAGACAACCCCCAAAGAGGTTGATCCCTCAATCCTGGCAATAGGTCAAAAGCATAACTCGACTTGTGCCCGGAGCACTGTGGACTAGACAGGCGCCTAAGGGGTCTACTGAGAACAGCACCCCGGTGGAAGGGTTGTTCGGTATGCTGTGCACCATGTCGCAGCCTCCACAAAACCCGACCCCCTAGAGAGGCCGAGGCAGAGAAGGCTGACATGATTGGCAGACATCATAAAAAGTGCGGGGGCACACTCGCAGGCAGACGAGAGTTGACTCTGCTATCAACACACCGGGGAACCAACCACCTCCTATGTTAGTTTAACAGGAGGCGGTTGTTCCCTTAACCCCCCCAAGAAAAAAAGGGCGTGAGACCCCTCGGCAATGCTTTGATCTATTCCGTCATCCCCCCAGATGAACGAGAATTTGTCGAGACTAACCTAGTACACTGGCGCTCGGAAGAGATAAAATCTCTATCCTAGTTGCTCCATAAAAAACCCTGTTTCCATGATGAGCAACCAAGGTGCGCCAGCCCATGCGTGGTTCCACATAGAAGCACCCAGGGCCAGCACTATGTTGTACACCGTCGAGACCCAAAACACATCAATGGTAAGTCTAACAAGAACCCAGATAACGTTCCTTCCAAGCCGCCTGGGACGAGCGGCAGGAAGCTGGCCAAGAGACACAGATATGGGTCCCATATGACGCGCCTGTCAACCCAGCTCTGTATAAAAGAGAGGAGACAGGGAACCCCCAGAGAGACCTCCCACGTGAGTAATAATTGAAAAGATATATGTAACATTGAGCTACGTGACCAAAAGCTCAATACATATGTAACAGAGCGCAGAGCAGAAAACAAGTTTCCACGCACTGCATAACTCAATCTTGACAATAACAGCGGTCCACAACATGGAGCCTGAAAGAACTCATGGAAGCCACACGACCAATAGAAATGCGCCCAGTGACGTATTCTATGGCGGGGGGAATTCCGTGACCCACCTGCCCAAATATTGCGTGGGACCAGGGAAAAATAAGATACAATGTCCACGTAGCTCCTTTCCAACAACTATTTCGGCACTAAACTCAAGTGGTGTATACAGACACTTGTCGGTGATGAAAATAGGGAAGGAGCTGTTAGTATGGCCACGTCCCCACTTATGTAGAGGAGCGGATGTGGGTGTGGCCAGGTGGATGGGTGTGTACATGTGGAGACATTTTATTCAGAATTAGATTGAAAGGGATAAGGTTCCACTACGAGCAGAGCGTAAGCTATACGATAATATAACTGGCTGCCTGTACCACAAGCCCCACAGATGTTGTTGTTGACTATGTTGTGTGCTACATGAAGAGGCTGGTCCATAACATACACAATGACAGCAAGTGCGCCTTTGCTGCACCTTGTTCTGATAGGTGCACTTGTGTAACGGTTGTGACATCGTCACCTTAAACTTCGATGCCCCGAGGGAGTTTCGAACCACGCTCTCCCACGCCGCGGGCAACAGCATAGACTGCTATACCTCAGAGAGTGAATTCACTGCTTTACAACGTGTCTATCTGTCTTTTGAGGATGAGTGTGAGTTTAACCCATAGCACCGCTACTCACCGCAGCCCTTCGTGACTGTGCTTCGCGGTACCATCTGTTACACTTGTACAGAACAGCCAAGTCCTTGAAGACTTTGCTATGAGCTGAAGGACACATTCAGAGGCTATATTTTCAATAGAAACCGCAATATTAAGTGCCTGTTTTTCATTCGTATTTTTTGCATGCTCGAGTATTTCAAATGGAAGACATCATTGTGTAAAATATTTGGCTTTAATTGAATCGGCTGATTTGTGCAGCATTGCATTTTCATAAGTCGTTTGAGTGCAAAGAGACAAGGTCACGGTGGGACTCTGTTCCCAAATTAAGTCTATTTTTGAATGATCAATTGACCTACCTCAAGCCCTGCCTTCTTTTCCTGATCCTCCAATCGATAATCGTGTCATGGAAGTGATCATTGTTTGTTTCATGTGTGGTGGTCAGTGCATCAGCGCAAATTAATAAGATAAAATAAAAACTACAATTATAAATGGCGCATTTATATAGCACTTTTATCCAACGCGCTTTACAATTTTTGTTCCTCACATTCACCCATTCACACACAGACGGCGGAGGCAACCATGTGTAGACACCTGAAAATGTATGACTATTATTCAATGTGTCTAACGCTAATCCTTTGCATTCCCTGTGTTCACGAGGACGTTGTGTAACCGGCTGACCGCTCTTGATCATCCCTACCCTGATATTGACACTTAACTTGCTGCTCTCTTTGATTCTCCCTATCCTAACATTGACGCTTCATAGTGGGACAGGATACAGGTGCCGCCAGGGGCGCTGGTGGTCATGTTGGGCAGGGAGACACAGGTGAAGAAGAATGGGTTCAGAGCGCGGTGCCAAGGGAGGGGCTTCCTCTTCAGCGTTTTCCACAGAGGGAAGAGGACGCACGGAACGGGAGCTCCGGAGATTCAGCATGCGGGAGATAAACTCAGTTACAAAGCGGGTTATCCTAGAAGTATGCGGTAGCTTAGCGTTTGGTTAATGTGGAAGAGACATTGTGAATGAACCGGCAGGCGAGCGACTGCCGAAGACCAGGTGGTAGATATTGTCCACCTTGCGTTAGCTGTGTATAGGCGTGATGACAGGGGGTTCACCACGACCCACAGCTTAGCTTTGTTTAGGCTAGCACCACAGTTTAGCCCGCGTGTCGCCCCACCCCTTCAGCCCAGCAGCGGACGTCACTACACTGCACGCTCCTCCAGACCCTCCAAGCCGTTACCCCAGCAGTCACCTGCCCAGCGTCTACCCCGCCCCGCTGCCTGTTATCGCGGGATCTCCCGACGGTCATCTTACCACCCGGACGGTTGGTGGTGAGAGCAGGCCCGCCATCTTGGATAAGTACAGCGGCGCTCAGAGTGCTGAAACTTTATCGGTAGACATTTCCACTGTGTGGCGCAGGCTCTCTAAGGGCGAAGATAAACCGTGCTTTGAACTAACGCTGGCAGCAGTGTCTAGGGGCGCCCCGACCATTTATTGTTTTGGGGGAAAAGCCGGCTTTAGATAGGACTTTTATTTGCTAACGTGGGCCCACTGTCAATTCCTTTTGAGTGTAATAATAACGTGTGGTTCTTTACAAAAATTCCCATTGAACTCCTTTACTCCTTACCCTGTTCTCCACCTACAGCGAAGCGGAGCAGTAGATAACCCTTAAAGGGAAGAGGTCATTACTGTGTCTGTAATATAGAGCGAGAGCACTGGGTGCCCAGTGTGGAAGTAGCCTTGATAGGTATGCGATAACGTGTAATGTGTATAAGCGGAAGTAAATGAGACGTAAATGGGAGCACTGTGTGTGTGTCTTTAATGTGCATTTTGTCTAACCCTTTTCTCTCCGGGTAATGCTCATTATTGTTTAACCCTTTCCCCACCCCCTGCCTATAGTTCATTGTGAAAGGTCTCCACTCATCATTAAGGAAGAGTACTGCTTTGGGGAGCGAATATATCATCCATCTTACTGCCATCGGGTGTGGGAGGGCTCAGGAAGTATTGGGGGAAGTGTGGGTGTGTGGGGAGCTACTGCTGATCGCCCTGGAGGGCAAGAAGGACCAGAGTACCATCCCTAGGTCAGTAAATCCTAGGCCCCATCCACTCCTGCTGCTCGACCTCCACTTCAACATTCCTGGCCTACAGTCGGGGACCCAGCTGGACTCAGCTCTGCTGCGTTCTCGCTACCAGGTGGCCGTGTACAACCACTCCCATAAAGCAGGGATAATCCACCCTGCTACACATGCAAGGTGCCGACCTGTTCATCGGGAGCAATTCGAGAGGGAATCGAACCAGGAACCTTCCGATTACCTTCCGATTACCGCTCTACCTCCTGAGCCACGGTCGCCCCTTTATATAAAAAAGAGGACAGGTCAGTGTCATCATAGAAACGTTGGAAAATGGCTTCCTCGTTACCACAGGGAGATAAATGGCGTAGAAGTAGCGTAGTCTCCCACTACTGAATAACTTCTGTGAGAACATTGGGGCCGTGTGACCCATCCTCTTAGTATTCTAGCAGGAGACTCAGACAGATGGAATGTTCAACTCAACTGCCCCTGCAGCCTTCTGAATCTTGTGCACGAAACCAACACGTGATTTCCACGATGAGATAAACAAACTTTCTATGCTGTACTGTACTACCAGCCAAATTACCATTCATTTTATATTGATTTGAATGATCTTGAATAGAAATTACCGTTCTCTCCGTTCGAGTTCTACGGATCTGGGATCAAGAGTGAGGTCACACAGTAGAGAGAGGGAGAGTGAGAGAGAGAGAGAGAGGACAAAATGTAGAATGGGGCCATCAACCCGCCCTCTCAAAGAGACTATAGCAAATCAATGATATTTCAGGATAGTGCACCTCGTGGAGTAGAGCTGAGCACCAGCACGTCCTCCTTCTCCTGTCCACTCGACCATCCATCATCGGTATTGGCTTATGGACAACCACTCAACTTCACATCTGAGTGCACCCTACTGTAAGGAATACCAATGGAACACTGATTCTTTGTTCACCTGTCTGTCTCTCTCTCTGTATGTCTCTCTCTCTCTGTTTGTCTCTCTGTCTCTCTCTCTCTATATGTCGCTCTATATCTGTATGTATCTCTCTCTCTCTCTGTATGTCTCTCTCTCTGTTTGTCTATCTGTCTAACTCTCTCTCTCTCTCTCTCTCTCTCTCTCTCTGTATGTATGTCTCTCTCTCACTCTCTGTGAGCTCGAACTCTTTACCTCTATCTCTCTCTCCATGCAGGCTCCCTCCCCTTTCACCAATGAATACCTTGATTATTGCTTCCCTCTCACTATGGATACCATGATTCTCTCTCTCCCCCCTCTCTCTGTCTGTTGTTCTGTTGTTCTCTCTCTCTCTTCAAGCTACCCCCCCCTCTCTCTCTCTCTCTCTCTCTCCATCATATGTATATACTCTGTCAGGATCTATGGGTAACAGTACTGTATATTTGAATACCGTTTATGTCACAAATGTATCAGTACTAAAAACCTGTATGTCCCTATGCCATAAATGTCATGTATGTTGTGTATGTCATAAATGTCTATATGAATTGAAAATGGGGGACCCTGATGTAAACAAGACAAACGTCTTTCTCTGGTCTGCATTCCCTTAACAATTGTGTGTATTGAGCCGTACTGTATTGTACCCATTCTGCAATCTGTTAAATAAAGTTTTCATTCATTCATTCATTCATTCATTCATTCATTCATTCATTCATTCATTCATTCATTCATTCATTCATGCATTCATTCATTCATTCATTCATTCATTCATTCATTCATTCATTCATTCATTCATTCATTCATTCATTCATTCATTCATTCTCTCTCTCTCTCTCTCTCTCATTCTCTCTCTCTCTCTCTCTCTCTCTCTCTCTCTCTCTCTCTCTCTCTCTCTCTCTCTCTCTCTGTGAGTTCTAACTCTTTAGCTCTCTTTCTCACTCTGATTTACCGTCTTACTGTCTAGCTTTCTGTCTCTCTCGCTCTCTCTCTTTCTTTAACTCTCTCATTCTGTCTCTTTCCAATTCCTTTTCTCTCGCCTCTATTCCCCCTCCTTGGTGGGGGGCATAAGCAGTCTCTGTAGAAACAGGCAGCCATTTTGGATCCACACAGGGAACCTGATGGGCGTAAATACGGCCATCAATCAATCTCTGGAGCCCTGCGGTGACAGTGCCTCTGATCCAAGCAAGCAGCACTCACTCACAGGCACATTTAAAGGCACAGGCACAGACCCAGACTTGACGCATTCAAATGAGCAAGAAAGACAAGCAGGAGAGAGCAATAACTATGATTAGAGGACACAGCATGACTTTGTAAAAGTTCTTATTATGTAGCCGAACTTGTTATAATGAGGTCTAAAAAGTTGTTGTTGTTGTTGTTGTTGTTGTTGTTGGACAATAGCAATTGTATCACTGCAGCATTATTTTTGTACATTGAAATTCACATCAATGAATTATTAATTGCATAACTGAATAGGCATTGTAATATACAGTCCCTTATGAACCTGCTAGATTCCTTGTAATAATTGCAAACCTGTATATTCTAATAGAAAACGCAAGGTGAAGGTGTATGGGTGAACTGTACCTAAACAACTGTCTTGTATACAAATGTATAAACATCAAATAGCTGTTTTGTTAGTGATAAGATATAGTGGTAAGCCCTGCAGAGTTGAGCCTTTTTGACACGATGTTTAGAAAACACTACCAGACCAGTTATATTACCCAGTCATAGTCATGATTTGGCCATAACTTATAAAATTAGACATGTTTCACTGCATATAATGACTTCTATAACTTCGTCTCTCTGCGTGACAGTATTTCGCGAGGCGGCATAGTGTCACAAGCCAGGAAATGGATTGATATTCACCATTAGCAGTCCTCTGTGCTTCAATACATGGTCTGCGGTTGTTCCGCATGACTAGATCTGCGAGGAATAGACAGTAGATGCACATAGTGAATGGGAAATTTAGCAGGAGCAGAATTAAGAAACAAAGAGAGAGAGAGAGAGAGAGAGAGAGAGAGAGAGAGAGAGAGAGAGAGAGAGAGAGAGAGAGAGAGAGAGAGAGAGAGAGAGAGAGGGGGGGAGAGAGCAGAATAGTCTGAGACCGTAGGAGGTTGATTAACATTTAATAAAGATCCATGAACTCCACTCAATCACTGGGGAGCTGTGAGATGCCTAGACGGCTGGTGCTGCTGAGTCTGCCGCGTAGCAGACGGCCGGTGAATGCTAACGAAAGAGGAAAGGTTGGACCTCAAGGGCAAAGATTAGCGTATATCCACTACCTCCGGCCCCCCAGAGGACCGACACAACTCACACGACCGCCGGGTCCGAGTCAATACGCGGGAATTACCATTTACCCCGTGACAATATGTTTTGTCGTTGCGAACCAATAAAATCAATTGAGCTCGGAGGAAAACTGATCAACACTGACCTTTTGACAGAAACCAAGCGGCCGTCAGAAATACGACAAGGAGAGATATTTCAGTCTTTATGACGGGACCCATTGATCTTTGTGTATCTCCGCGCACATTTCTGCATTCCACAGGTCAACACGTCCCTGCGGTTTCAGAGAAGACCACTGGATGGCACATGCACAAGATTATGCCATGTTCATGGGCAGCAGAGGTCTTACACTCGTACCAAAAAAGTTTAAAAGATTTAATAAAAATGGACAATAAAAATTCAGCTGGACAAAGAGAACGAACTGTTTGATTTACTGTTTGATGTCTCTTAGATCTTCTGACCTTGAGTGCTTGACTCTTCCACAGACAGTTAAAGCTTCATATGGGTCCTTTGTGTTGTAGCTCCACGTCCTGTTCCATTACATCTGTTTCTCTCTGTCAACGCATTCTCTCTAGCTGCCTCTCTCTCTCTCTCTCTCTCTCTCTCTCTCTCTCTCTCTCTCTCTCTCTCTCTCTCTCTCTCTCTCTCTCTCTCTCTCTCTCTCTCTCTCTCTCTCTCTCTCTCTCTCTCTCTCTGTGTGTGTTTATGTGTGTAAATGTAATTCACTGAGATTTGTGTGTCATAAAAATCTTCACGTCCTTGCCTTATGAAGCATTTAAAGGCAGTTGTTTTTCATAAGGGGGAAAGGCACCTGTGGAGAAAAGGCTTAACTTTCACCCACACCTGTGAGAACTGGGGTCTGGAGCACAGCCCAATTGCTGAATACACGAGAAGAGATAGGAGCGGTTTCAAGGGTGTTTAATGTCAAATGAGCAACACAGGAATTGGGGGGAATAGAACAGGGTTATGTTCTGTCTTGTGGCTGCCGTGGCGGCAGCGAGCGAGCAAGCGATCCTGGTGCTTGTCTTGGAAGCTGCTGGGTTGCAGCGGGAGAACAAGTGTTCCTCTTCGGGGACAGGTGACGTCCAGGAAGGGACGGCGGTCCTTTGGGGCACAGGAGAGAAACAGGTTAGAGTAGGAAAATACACGGTTGGTGTCTAGCAGAGCCTTCGGCAGAGACGTCGTACCTGGGCAGTGGTAATTAATACCACGACAGCTTCTGGTCAGCGTCGAGGTGTAGAAGTAGTCCCCCCATCAGGGAAGGATTGAGTGCTTAGGGGGATGAAATACAGCTGGGCGTATGAGGGTAAAGGAAGGGGTGACTGGAGAAGGAGAGGATGAGGAGGAGTGTGCAGTGGATGGAGAGGGGGATGAAGAGGAGCGTGTGGAGGACGTGAGGGGAAAAGGAGGGGGAGTGAAGTAGGACCGTGCTGTGATTATGACAGGACCCCCCCCTCTACGGGCGCCTCCCGCCGGCCCAGGCTTGTCAGGGTGAGCCCGATGAAAGTCCTGGACGAGATCCGGGTCCAGGATCATCGACCGGGAGATCCAGCTCCGTTCCTCCGGGCTGTAGCCCTCCCAGTCGACCAGGTACTGGAAGCCGCGGTCGCGTCGCCGCACGCCCAGCAACTCCCGGACCACGTAGGCCGGGTGGTCGTCTATCACCAGCGGAGGAGGGGGCTCTGGAGCAGGGGGAGACAGGGGACTGGAGACCACCGGTTTGAGCTGGGAGACATGGAAGGAAGGGTGAATGCGCATATGGGGGGGGAGCTGGAGCTTGACAACAGAGGGATTTATGAGGGACAGGATCTTGTAGAGCCCCACAAAACGGGGGGTTAGTTTCCGTGAGACGGATTTGAGTGGCAGGTCCCGAGATGAGAGCCATACCATCTGACCTGGTACATAGGCGGGAGCCGGGGTCCGGTGGCGGTCGGCAAAGCGCCGGTTCCGGTCCGCAGTCCGGAGCAGCGCAGCCCTCGTCTCCTCCCAGATCGTCCTGCAGCGACGGAGATGGTCTTGCACCGACGGCACGGCGATCTCCTCTTCCTGGGCAGGGAACAGTGGGGGTTGGTAGCCCAAAGATGACTCAAATGGGGACTGACCTGTGGCCGCCGAAGACAGGGAATTGTGGGCGTATTCAACCCATGGCAGGAAGGCGCTCCAGCCGGAGGGGTCCCGGGATGTCACGCAGCGGAGTGCGGATCCCAGGTCCTGGTTGGCCCGCTCCGACTGGCCGTTGGTCTGTGGGTGGACCCCGGAGGAGAGGCTGACCGTGGCCCCCAGAGCCCGACAGAAAGCCCTCCAGACCTGGGATATGAACTGAGGGTCCCTGTCGGAGACGATGTCTGCCGGGATCCCATGGAGTCGGAAGATGTGGAGTACCATCAGGTCAGCAGTCTCTGCAGCAGAGGGGAGTTTGGGAAGAGCAACGAAGTGCACAGCCTTTGAGAAATGGTCAACAATGGTGAGGATGGCAGTGTTATCGTGTGAGAGGGGAAGGCCGGTGACGAAGTCCAGGGCAACGTGCGACCAGGGCCGACCGGGGACTGGGAGCGGACGAAGGAGCCCGGCGGGCGGTCGATGGGAGGCCTTCGCACGAGCACAGACGGTGCACGCCAGGACGAAAGCGCGGGTGTCCTCTCTCATGGTGACCCACCAGAAGTGCCTCTTCAGCAGGGATAGTGTCCGGTTGATCCCCGGGTGGCACGCAAACCGGGAAGCGTGAACCCACTCGAGCACCTGGGAGCGGACAAGGTCAGGGACAAAAAGCCGGTTAGGTGGACCGTTACCTGGGTCCGGCTGGGCACGCTGTGCCTCCCTGACGATGGACTGGATCTCCCAGGTGGCGGTGGCCACCAGACAGGAAGTGGAGAGGATGGTGTCGGGGTGTGTGGGACCCTCCTCAGGGACGAACTGCCGGGAGAGGGCGTCTGGCTTGGTGTTCTTGGAACCAGGCCGGTAGGTCAGGGTGAAATTAAACCTAGCGAAGAACAGCGCCCAGCGAGCCTGGCGAGAGTTCAGGCGCTTGGCCGTTGAGACGTAGGCGAGGTTCTTGTGGTCCGTCCAAACAGTGCCTCCATTCCTCCAGGGCTAGCTTGACCACCAGGAGCTCCAGGTTCCTGATGTCGTAGTTGACCTCGGCTGGGGTTAGGCGGCGTGAGAAGAAGGCGCAGGGGTGCAGCTTCTGGTCGGTGGCGGAGCGATAAGATAAGATAAGATAAGATAAGATAAGATATTCCTTTATTGATCCCCTTGGGGAAATTCAGGCATCATAGCAGCATGGGGGGGAGGGGGGGAGGGGTACAGGTAGTAAAACAACACAGTATACAGGTAGTAAAAGACAACACAGGCAGTGTAAACAATTTGATCAATATGGTCAATATAATTTACTATCTGACTAGCTGAGGAATATTCACATTATTCACAGTGTCACATAAGGTGCAGTATGCATGAGGTAGTGTTATAATTGACCTACTTTACCTATTTATCTACTGAGTATACATTAATCAAAGTACCAGGGTAGTCTATGTTGTCCCCCTTGGGTTCCTATAAGTCCCAGGTCAATGTCTGGTAGCAGTCGCTGTCGCTGCCCCCTGTTGTGGGGCCTGGAGGCTGCTAGTCGCTGCCCACTGTTGTGGAGCCTGATGGCCGCTGGTATGAAGGACTGTCCGAGGCGGTTAGTTGAGTGTCGGGGGGGAATGAGTCTGTGGCTGAACGAGCTTCTCATCTTGACTAGCTCGTCGTAGAGGGGGTGGTAGGGGTTCTCCATGATGGCATCCAGCTTCCTTATCATCCCCCTCTCTACCATCACCTCAAGTCTAGGTAGCTCGACTCCCACCACGGATGGGAAAGAACCGCCCCCACTCCGGTGCAGGAGGCGTCCACCATCACCATGAACTGGCGGGACGTGTCCGGCTGGATGAGGATGGGAGCGGTGGTGAAGCGCCGGCGCAGCTCGGCGAAGGCGGAGTCCACTGCGTCGGACCAGACGAAGGGGACCGAAGGCGAGGTGAGTTGGGTGAGGGGCGCCACGACCAGGCTGTAGTCCCTGATGAAGCGCCGATAAAAGTTGGCAAATCCCAGGAAGCGTTGGAGCTGTTTGACGTTGGTGGGACGGGGCCAGTCGGACACCGCTCTAATCTTCTCGGGGTCCGCCCGGATCTTGCCGCCCTCAATGATGTAGCCGAGGAAGCTGATGGAGGAGATGTGGAGATCAGGATGTCGTCTAAGTAGACGAATACGGAGCGGTGGAGTACGTCATGGAGAACGTCATTGACGAGGGCCTGGAAGACAGCAGGGGCGTTGGTCAGTCCAAAGGGCATTACCTTGTACTCGAAGTGGCCGAGTGGTGTCTTGAAGGCCGTCTTCCACTCGTCCCTCCCGCATGCGGACAAGGTGATAGGCGTTCCCGAGGTCCAGTTTTGTGAAGATGGTGGCACCTTGCAGGGGATCAAAAGCAGAGTCGATTAAAGGCAGGGGGTATTTTTTCTTTACCGTGATGTTGTTGAGACCCCGGTAATCGATACAGGGGCGAAGGGAACGATCCTTCTTGGAAACGAAGAAGAATCCTGCGCCGACAGGAGAGGAGGAGGGGGTGATTATGCCCGAGGCCAAGGATTCGTGGACGTACTTCTCCATTGATTCTCTCTCTGGGCGCGAGAGGTTGAACAGGCGACTAGCGGGGAGTGGTGCTCCGGGGAGTAAATCAATGGCGCAGTCATATTGGCGATGAGGAGGCAGGGAGAGAGCCTGTTGTTTGCTGAAAACCATCATAAATCATAAATCATGGTAGGCCGGCGGAATTGCAGACAGATCAATGTTCTCATTGGGGGGGGTGCGAACCGGCGCCCTCTAGTTGCGGCCGAGCCGACTGCAGACAAGCGACGTGACAGTGAGCGCTCCAGCTGGTCACCAGGCCGGTAGGCCAATTGATAACGGGATTGTGTAACTTGAGCCAAGGCATGCCCAGGACAATGGGATTGTGGGGAGAGTTGGTAACGTGAAACCGAATATTCTCGCTGCGATTCCCGGATAGCAGAAGGCGAAGGGGTACGGTGTGGCGAGTAATCCGCGTGAGAAGTTTCCCGTTTAACCCCCGGGCGTCACGGGGTATCGGCAAGGCGTCAGTAGCGATGTTGTAACGGGAGACTACTCCGGCGTCGATGAGGTTCTCGTCGGCCCCTGAGTCAACCAGGGCAGATAACGGGAGTGATTGGTTATTCAGACACAGCGTGGTGCGGAATAGCATGTTTGGGCCGGAGCTGGGAGCGATATCAAGACTCAAACAGACGCCCAGCGCTACTGTCGAGCCCCGTCATTTGGGGCGAAGCGGGCATGAGACAATGGAGTGACCTGTTTGAACGCAGTACAGGCATGCTCCTGTGGCGAGCCTGTGTCGGCGCTCGCTGGGGGGAAGACGTGAGCGGTCGAGATCCATGGGCTCGGAGGAACTATTTTCTTCAGCGCGGGCGGCGCGAGGAGGCGGCCGGGTATAGGCGAACGAGCGGTGCTAGCTTTCTCTCGACGACGTTCCCGAAGATGCAGGTCCAGTTCCCTGGCCAAATGGATTAGCTCGCTCAGGGAGGTGGGTCTTTCTTTGGACGCAAGCTCGTCTTTAATAGCGTCGTTCAAGCCCTGGCGAAATGCGCCTTGCAACGGTGTGTCCCCCCAGTCGGAGCCGGCGGTGAGGATGTGGAAATCGATAGCGTATTCGCTTACGCTGCGGCTTCCCTGGCGGATCGAAAACAAGCCGGAGGCCCCCTCTGAGCCATCTGGAGGGTGGTCAAACACTTTATGCATGTCGTCGACATACTCGGAGTACGAATTGCAGAGGAAGGAATTGTTAAAGTGGAGAGCGGTGGCCCATTTCAACGCCGCGCCTGTGAGCAGCGCCGACAGGTAAGCTACTTTAGACCTATCGCTGTGAAACGTGTGGGGTTGTTGTTCGAACACTAACGAGCACTGGAATAAAAACGCACAGCATTTGGAGACGCTTCCGTCGTAACGTTCTGGTGCGGGGACAGGGGGTTCTCTATGCGGGGGGCTAGGTGCAGCAGGGGTAGCGGCTGGTAGGCCCTGCTGTGCCAAGTGTGCCTCGATACGGAGATACCGTGTTTCTCGCTCAACGGAGTCGAGGGCGAGCGCGGCCAACTGCGCCGTGACGGTGTCTAGGGAGTGAGCGAGTTGGTCGACCCGGGCATTCTGGTCGTCGATAATACTCACAGGCTCCCTTTGAAACGTCCTTTTACGTGATGGATGTGTATCCTCCTCCTCGGCCTCGTGTACAGCTGGTGCTGTCATCGTGGTCGTGGTATTCTGTGAGAACTGGGGTCTGGAGCACAGCCCAATTGCTGAATACACGAGAAGAGATAGGAGCGGTTTCAAGGGTGTTTAATGTCAAATGAGCAACACAGGAATTGGGGGGAATAGAACAGGGTTATGTTCTGTCTTGTGGCTGCCGTGGCGGCAGCGAGCGAGCAAGCGGTCCTGGTGCTTGTCTTGGAAGCTGCTGGGTTGCAGCGGGAGAACAAGTGTTCCTCTTCGGGGACAGGTGACGTCCAGGCAGGGACGGCGGTCCTTTGGGGCACAGGAGAGAAACAGGTTAGAGTAGGAAAATACACGGTTGGTGTCTAGCAGAGCCTTCGGCAGAGACGTTGTACCTGGGCAGTGGTAATTAATACCACGACAGCTTCTGGTCAGCGTCGAGGTGTAGAAGTAGTCCCCCCATCAGGGAAGGATTTAGTGCAGCTGTGGAGAGTGGGGTGCTTGACCGCGTGCGAATTAGGGGGATGAAATACAGCTGGGCGTATGAGGGTAAAGGAAGGGGTGACTGGAGAAGGAGAGGATGAGGAGGAGTGTGCAGTGGATGGAGAGGGGGATGAAGAGGAGCGTGTGGAGGACGTGAGGGGAAAAGGAGGGGGAGTGAAGTAGGCCCGTGCTGTGATTATGACAACACCGGTCTCCCTTTAACGCTGAGAATGAGATGGAAGGAACAATGGAAACTAATCAGGTGCTGCTGCCACCGAATATTGTGGCCACTGCTTTGCTGCTGAACTACACTTGCTTCTTGTGGCAATGGGAGAGGAGCAATTGCACTTTTGTGATGGCCAGACTATGAGTTCATCTTGGATGGAAACATCACTCTCATGGTCTACATTTAGAGTTGCGTTCTTCTTGAGAGAACTATATATGCACTCAGGTCTGTAGCACTCTGGGTCGACACTGTTTGCCAGAGTTATACCCTTCCTGCTGACTTGTTGTACAGAACTTGTAAGTCCAAGTGGCTTTGGATGAAAGCGTCAGCTAAATGACTACATGTAATTGTAAATTAATTCAAAAGAATCATTCCATTCATAAATATATCTTATGGCTTCAGATTACTCTGCACAGGCCGGCGCAAGATTTCCCCACTTATGTCAACAATAGCCAGCAACCCCCCCCCCTTGATGCCAACTTCCCTAGATGCATAATATGTATTGTATATTGGTCCTATGATGATAGGTGTGTGATTTACTGCCTTAAAATGACACAGTCTCACAGTCTGAGGGTTCCGGAATGTTGAGCCCTCAGCCTACAAAATATCGGTATCAGCCGCTTATTTACCAATTTCCCACCATTTTATTGGCCATCTTTAAGGGGCTCTAGTGGGCTCATTCTAGCTTACTGGCAAAAACTGTAGATTTAGCTGAAAAGTTAAGTTCAGTTATTTTAAGCTAGCTTAAATTTGATGGGAGGAAAATGTCATGGGCACCGCATGGGCATTTTCAAAGGGGTCCCTTGACTTCTCACCTCAAGATATCTGAATGAAAACGGGCTCAATAGAAAAACTCATTGTTACAGCCGGCTAATTTGTGCTAGCCACATGCAGAATTAGGCCCAAACCAGGCAATGTACAGTAGTCTCCAGATTGAAACGCACAACTTGATATCACTGCCTCAGACCTACTGGTGACTTTGCAAATACTTCAAGGACAGAACTCACCCTAGCCCCTTACGTGACTGCGATCTGCAAGCCAGGGGCTTTTCGAATCCGCAGTCACTCTCAGCTATGCCGCCACCGGGCTCATATTAAGTACCAAGCGCTGAATTCTGAGCTGGGGGTGGGTCAAAAATATATCAGATATGAATTTCAAAGATACCCAGCGTACAATATGGGTTTAACACAGCTTTACGGTGGGGTCTGGAAGCTCGGAGTTGCTAATAAACAGTTTAAATCATTGTTACAAAACGAGTGGTACTCACAGAGCGAATCTTCTTCTGCCGCTATTTGGCTGCCTGGTGCGTATGCGCTGTGACACCAGCGGCGGAAATGGACGTTCGGTCTGTAAGTACCACTCATTTTGTAACAATGATTTAAACTGTTTATTAGCAACTCCGAGCTTCCAGACCCCACGTAAAGCTGTGTTAAACCCATATTGTACAAAAAGGATAACGGTAGTTTGATGGTAGCATGATTTTCAGTTGCACCATGATACCGGCTATTGCATAAATAATTTACCATGGTGCAGCCAGGGTAAACGTTGTGGAATTACCATAATCCAATTTAAACCAAGATACAGACAGTACATGGTATAATTTATGGAAATATTATGATATTGTTTTGTAAGGGACTCTACTCCTTATCGATTTTTTTAAATGTTTTTTCTTTTATTAACATTGTGATATATTATTAATTTGGCTAGGCTATGGGCTTTTATCAAATCTCCCTCAGAGGTAAATCTTGCCTTTAATTCAGATTACAAATGGGATCTTTAGCTCAAGGTGTTACAATATTACAAAAGCAGTCAAGTGTGGCAGAACCCCAGGACAGACGGACACAGGAGACAGACGGATACAATAATTTAATTTAATAAACAAAAGAAAACGATAAGCAAACATACCTATTCTAACAGGGCCTACGTGGGGGGGTGGGGGGAGTGTGTGGATGCCAACGGTAAATGAGATGTGTGTGAGACAATTACAGTATGTGTATGGGTGAGTGTGTCTAGCGTGCAAAACTGTTGTTTCGTGTGCGTGTACTAACCAGTCCAGTCTTAACAGAGGGAGGGGGGTTATCCAGAGGTGCAAGCGGTGGAGTGAGAGAGAGCGGGGAGCGACACAGGGATTGCCGGTGGGGGGTTCGGTTCCTTGATGGTGAGAGAAGAAAAAATATATAATGCTGGTTAGAAAAAATAGAACAAAACACTGGGAAAACAAAATAACGAAGCAGGGTAGAATCCAACACGAGAGATATATACTAAGACTTGAAGATACTTTAGTTTGACTAACCACAAGTGATCAGTACGATCAAGCACTGAGTGACGGGCCGTCGGGCTTCTTAGACTGCAGGTGTCTCTGCCTCAGAGTGCGCCCAGCTGCTCCGAATTGCGCCTGATTAGGCTTGACAGGTAGTGACAAGGTGGGAGTCACAACACAAGGTTTGTGATCATGGCCTGACCTGGATTGATGTATTTGTTATATTTACTTAATTGTAAATACCCTTTATACGCATACTGTACATTTAAAGGAAACATTATGGGAAATGCACTCTCCGTCTTTTCCATACCAATTTCCTCTCTGGTGCGTTCAGTAGAAAACTATCCAGGCTAGCCGAGCTTAGCACAAATTAATGGAAGCAGATAGCTACAGACCAGCTAGCCTAACTGTTGGCCAAAAAACACCTCCTCTGCAGTTTTAAGCTAGGCTAGTGGTCCTTGTCCGCTTCCAGTCATGTGTGCTAAGCTAGGCTAGCTTGCAGCTGGATAGCTTTCCACTGAACTCGCAGAGAGGAAATTTGTATATATCTTCTCATCCGACTCTGGAGAAGACGGTGAGCGTCGGCGTGTTCCTTTAACCAAAGAACGGGAGAACAATTATTGCACGTCGTCTAGGAAGAAGCACGCCGGAACAGAAATAGTCATGAAGCACTCGGCTTAGTGAGGAAACATATCATAATATAATCTAATTATACCTTCACATGAGGAGAGAGGGAGAGAGAGAGAGAACCAGAGAAGGAGAGGGAGAAAATAGAGACAAAGAGAAACAGATAGAGGAGAGAAAGGAGAGAGAGAGAGGGAGAGAGAGAGAGAGAGAGAGAGAGAGAGAGAGAGAGAGAGAGAGAGAGGGGAGAAAAGAGAGAGAGGGAGGGAGAGAGAGAGAGAGAGAGAGAGAGAGAGAGAGAGAGAGAGAGAGAGAGAGAGAGAGAGAGAGAGAGAGAGAGAGAGGGAGAGAGAGGCAGCCCAGGTAGGCTTCATTGTGGGTGAAATTAAATTATGCTAATAAGTGGCTTTTAAGCCTGTTCTGAAAGTACTGTCTGCTTCAGCTCTGTGTGAACACGCAGGGGCAGGACGACTGATAGTGTGTTGTACGTATGTGTGTTATATGTGGGCATGTGCGTTTGTTTGTGAGCGTGTGCATGTGTGTGTGAACAGCTGATCCAGAGGACATGGATATGTGTGTGTGTGCTCTCCACATACTGCATTGTACATGTTTGTGTGTGTGTGTTTATGTGTGTGATCTGGAGGGTTTGCAGGTATACATGTAGTGTACATGTAGTGTAGTGTGTGTGTGTGTGTGTGTGTGTGTGTGTGTGTGTGTGTGTGTGTGTGTGTGTGTGTGTGTGTGTGTGTGTGTGTGTGTGTGTGTGTGTGTGTGTGTGTGTGTGTGTGTGTGTGTGTGTGTGTGTGTGTGTGTGCGTGCGTGCGTGTGTGTGTGTGTGTGTGTGCGTGTGTGCATGCATGTGTCAAGCATGTGTCTGAACAGGTGATCGGGGGAGGGGGGGCATGCATATGATTTGTGCGTGTACTCACTAGGCTACACTATGCATGTCGTATGTATGCGTGTGGTGTTTCCATTCAATCAATGTCACTCTCCATCACCTAAAAGAAAGATTATACAATAAAAATTCATCTGTATTGGGAGCTCATCCTCTACTCTCCACCAGCTCTCTATTTGAAATGCCGCAGTGCCCTCAGTTACCCCCCCACCACACACACGCACGCACGCACGCACGCACACACACACACACACACACACACACACACACACACACACACACACACACACACACACACACACACACACACACACACACACACACACACACACACACACACACACACACACACACACACACACACACACACACACACACACACACACACACACACACACACACACACACACACACACACACACACACACACACACACACACACACACACACACACACACACACACACACACACACTTGTGGAGCTGGAGAAGAGCCAAATATGCACTACACACTCTGCCTTCACCCAGACAGAGGGAGCCAGACAGACCATCAGTCAGTCAGTCAGTCCCTTGTCTGTCTATACCAGTCCTGCATCTGTGTTGCCACCTCTGTGCCAGCTCCACTGGACAAAGAGAGAGAGAGAGAGAGAGAGAGAGAGAGAGAGAGAGAGAGAGAGAGAGAGAGAGAGAGAGAGAGAGAGAGAGAGAGAGAGAGAGAGAGAGAGAGAGAGAGAGAGAGAGAGAGAGAGAGAGAGAGAGAGAGAGAGAGAGAGAGAAGAGAGAGAGAGAGAGAAATATATACACTTTGAACGTGATCGTATGAATGCAAATCAATATTTCTTGCTGGTAGAAGAAGTGTGCATGTATTTGAACACCCGGGCAAAATAGTTACACATCTAGATTAGTGATAATGTTACAAATACAATACTCATTATTCTGAGATAGAGCAGAAAGTGGAGGAAGGAGTGAACAGCGAGAGAGAGAGAGAGAGAGAGAGAGAGAGAGAGAGAGAGAGAGAGAGAGAGAGAGAGAGAGAGAGAGAGAGAGAGAGAGAGAGAGAGAGAAGAGAGGGAGAAAGAGAAGGCTTTAAATCAATAGTGAGGTTCTAGCCAGGGCATATAGCTGTGGGCTGTGGGCTGTGTTGTCAAGGTGACAGAGGAGGTGGGAGCTCTGTGGGCTATGTGATGAATCGGTGGAGGGTGAATGACCTCTGATCCTCAGCCTGCTCCACTGTGGGCAGGCTCCAGCAGGCTAACGCTGGCTGGCTAGCTCCATCTAACCCTCCCTCCCTTCCACACCACCACAGGGACACGCTCCGAGCAGGAGGGGCAGTAGGCGGACAGAGTAGCAAGCTTTCGACCTACGACCTTATGATAAAATACAGGAATAGACGTTTTACTAATCAGACATGGAAGTTGAGGTGAAAAAGGCCTGTAAAAGGCCTGCTACTTACAGTAGCATCGATATTAAGATGGAAAAGCAACAACATGTTTAGGTTTTCAGATGAATTATGTTTTTAAAACCTGATTATCGTACGTGATGATAAGTTGGACGATAAGTTACGCTGCTCTCATAGCGGAGGACGGGGAGGTCGAGTACTTTCAGATTATTCACACTCACATTTGGATAGAAGAGGAATTAAAAAAAAAAAAAAAAAGTCTCAATGGACCTTTCATTGTCCCGTTTCTGTCATTCAACGAGTCAACGACATGGAGGCAGGCACACTACAGCGAGGCAGGAGTGGAGGAGATGAGTGCTGTGTGGTTTTATCATCTCCTGATGGGGACGATGACACTTCAGTCACATCAGAAACTCCAATGCTCTGCCAGAGAATCTCAAGGGTTGAAGAGACCGAATTCATGCTCTCAAAGGGGAAATGAATATTAAAGGGTCACTTCACCAAAAAAGACGCTGCTGATTTATTTATAAGGATTGGCGTCGCTGGGGGCCATATTCACACTTATTTACTCTCAATAACTGTCAAACTAAATTAACGTGTGCAACACTGTTGCATGTGTGTGAGATTATGTGCAAAATAAATCTGCATTGTTTTTGGTGAAGTGCCAATTAATACAATTTAAAATCACTCACCCACATTGTTCCAAGACCGAATGCAATATATTTGAATCAATTTCAGTAATCCACTACAATTTCCAATAACCTAAACCCATGTCTTCATGTAGTACATATTTGTATTTACAGTAGTATGTTTTACTATTTTCTAGGGATGGACACCCATTTTAAAATATTCAAATAGTCGTTAAATAATAAAAATATAATAGTTTGGGGCGGCTGGGTGGCGCAGCGGACATTGCGCTCGTCACCAACGCAAGAGACACCGGGTTCGACTCTGGCTGTCGGCGTTGCCTCCGGCTTGGGCCGGCCATCATACTAACTCAATTGGCAGAGTCAGCGGGTGGAAGTCGATGGGTGGTAATCTGGACGTTGTGGACAGCGACTCCTACAGGTCGGTTGGGGGACGCCTGCACAGCAGAGACAGGAAAATGGCGGGGGTAGTGTGAGCCTCCCACACGTTACACCTCGCCAAATGATAGTCGGCACTGGCAGGTGAAAAGATGTGACAGGCTGCCTCCACATGTATCGGAGGGGACATGTGATGCAAGGCTTCTATCCTCCCTACAACCGGCCAGTGGGGGGCATATGCGAGCAACGTTCAAGACAGGGGAGGGGAGAATTTGCACGGCTAAATTGGGATGGGAGAAAAATAGAAAAAGAGGAGAAAAAAGTGGATACAAAAATCAAAATCAAATAGTTTATGCAAATATTATTTTGTAAATATAAAATGTATTTTCCCTTGTTTTTACTGGCACTGTGTATTGTATTGAGAGGGACTCTATTAACTGTTACACCGCTGAACGGCATGCTGGCTAGCTAGCTAGAGACTGGAGATGTTACATGGTAGCAACATTTTGTACGTATGCCATGTTGTTTCACTAAGTTCACACATTTCAAGCATCAGTGTTGTCACTTTCGGAATTCTGTCAGTTTTCGGCTTTACGTTCGCGTGGTCCACTAGCGTTAGCTAGCCGATTACCAATGACAGCAGCCAGCTAGCTCGCTTGTTTGATTATCTCACGTTCGCTATTAAGTAAAAATAAAATAAAATGTTAATGGGGGAGGGGGGGATTATAGATTACTATTTGAATAGTTCCCAGTGACTATTGAAAAACAGACAATATTTTGTAAGTTTTGCCCATCCATACTAATTTCTTGCGAAATCGTTTTAACTGTTGATGTAGTTGCTGTCTTGATGCTGTTTCTATTCCTGATTGTAAACTTTTCGGTGGACCCCTTTGGAAATAAGCAGGTCTTTACCAGCTTAATGGTTTATCCAGTCATTCATCTCTTGTGCTCTCTGTGCTTTTTTATTATGCATTTCCATGTTTGATGTGTAATTTATTTTGTACGAATGCCCAATAAAACAACTCAAATCAAAGACAAGGAGGTATAACACAACATTTTGCCGGCAAAGGTGAGGTCGGGGGAGATGGTCTGCGCCGGCCTACAGGATTTCCTCCTTATTGCTATGTCATCTGGGAGAGTCTTCAAGGGAAAACCCATGGCCTTATGCCTAATAGCATATGCTGTATGCCAAGGCAATTAAAGGGTAAATACTACTTATTTTAAGAAGTCCTTATTCTTGGTAGGGGACAGCCTAATCAATATGTGTGAAGATGAGTATAACTCTCCCAAAGAAAGAAGCCAGAGAACCTATTATGCTATCAAGATGTAAATTCTGGATTTCCATGAAGAATGAATTATAAAAGCAGGAAAATGTGACTTTGTTTATACTGATCACACCTTTACAAAATAAATCGGATGACATCAGACAAGTGAGCTCATTAAGTTGGCCTTCTTGGAAATTGCACAGAATGTTACGGCTAACAGGCAATTTGAGGCTAAGAATCGATGCCGTATACCGGGGGGGGGGGGATACACCAGGACTGAACTATTTCATGATACTATGACCTTTTAACACTTTCACTACCACACTACAGAAGGTTAAGTACAACATGAAGACATGTGCATGAAGAAAACGGGACTCCTGTACAATGCTCCGTTGTTTTAAAGATGCAAATGACCTTCAGGAATAGGGCCGCACTGAGGACCCTGTGGGGAGTTTCCACATAGATTTATCTCTGCTCTCTCTCTCTCTCTCTCTCTCTCTCTCTCTCTCTCTCTCTCTCTCTCTCTCTCTCTCTCTCTCTCTCTCTCTCTCTCTCCCTCCCTCTCCACTCAATTCAATCCAAGATAGAAATAATGTGAAAATAAAAATGAAAGCAACAATAAAAATCCATGCTCTCCGCCTCCTATCAGATATGTATTTGCATGCGTCAGTATCTCTCTTGTAGTGGATCTGGGTTGTTCCGTACTGATCTCACACACTTGAATCACATTACCGGGCCCTCCATCATAGCAGATTATACAATGGCATGCAAATCTCTTGATTCTGATTGGCTGAAACAGTCAAGTTAGACGATGTTATTTCGTATAACACACTCCACGTGACCCCAGATCCCTCCCACAACCGAATGACTTAATTTTTTCTGTCTGAATGAATCCGCCATAGATAGACAAATGGAAGTATGAATAGCCTGTGAACGAATCCTCCAAAAAAGACAGTCAACTACAGTCAACTGGAATATGTTAGTTCGTTACACATATGTTGGATTATGTAATTGGTTTGTCATGACCCATTGTGAAACAAACGAAACTTAAAAAAAATTACAAATGGCCGTCGATAATATATATATATTTTTTTGTCAGACCATTGGATTTGATTGATTGATTGATTGAAAATTGTATTAACAGATTGCAGAATGGGTACAATACAGTACGGCTCAATACACACAATTGTTAAGTGGATGCAGACCAGAGAAAGACTTTCATCTTGTTTACATCAGGGTCCCCCATTTCAATTCATCATAACATAATGACATACATGACATACAGATAGACAGTACTGCTACATCTATACATTCATGACATATCAGATTTACAAATACAGTACTGTTTGTGATACAAAAAGAGTCTAAAAAAGAGAGCATATACATTTGACGAATAAACTGTACATTGGAGGAGGTTGGGTAGGTGGGGTGGAGGGGGGGGGTTGGGTAGGTGGAGTGGGGAAACTGTACATTGGAGGTGGTTGGGTGGGGGGGGGGGTTGGGTAGGCGGGGTGGGGGGGGGGGTAACTGTACATTGGATTATCGATGAAACCTTGGTCCCAAGAAGAGGGTCTTGTGTATTATTGGGTTAGGACATTTACTGTACATTGGAGGGGGTTGGGTTAGGACATTTACAGGGGCCAGTTTCGAATTGCAGTCTCCCGTAGGTGCTCTTTGAGAGTGGTTTTGAAAGTGGGTATTGATTCACATTCCTTTACAGCTGTGGGTAGGGCGTTCCACATTGATGTGGCATAATTGCGAAACGTGTTTAGTCCCTTGTTTGAGTCGAATCTGGGTTTAACATGGTTTGCGGAGCTCCCTCTGGTGTACTAGTGGATCTACTATTGGATCTACTTTCTCTGTGGATGGTTTTGTGAATAAATCTCCATTATGCTTCAATTACTGTGTGTTTATTGTATAGCAATAAGGTTGGGTGAATTGGGCCATTGTATACATTTTGTATAAAAGTATTCTGTACTTCTGTATGACAAATATTAAAGAAACTTGAAACTTGAAACTTGAAGTCGTGTGTTATACTCATTAGATCACGCCTAGGGGGGTCTAATGACCCTCCGCTGCGCGTCGGGCCTAACAACCACCCCTAGGCGTGATCTAATGAGTATAACACACTCCTGCACGTGATGTAATGCTTAAGTAGAGCATAGCAATGTGCAGCCAACCAGTGTTTGTGTATATAAGACAAACTAACTGGAGGTTTCTCTATGACAACACGTGAAACACAAATTCACTCATAATTCATAATTATTATTAATTTACATATACCTATATATTAAAAAAAAATAAAAAAAAAAACTATATATATATATTATTTTTTAATTATTATTATTATTTTTTTTTATTATAAATGTTTTCCTCTGTAAAAAAAATGCCAGTGAATTTTCTTTTCTTCAAAAATGGTCAAAATTGACAGCTCTGAGCAGGCCTGCACTGCAGTATTGCCTGCAGTAATTATTTGTGAAGAAAACTTCACAGGTGTGACCCATTGTTAAATAAATAATAAATAACAGCGAATCAAAATAGGCTATTAACTTCATCTAAGCACGGTCTGTGCAGTTAAACTCTTGCCATTGAATGGAGGATTGATTGATTGACAGCCCTTGACATCCAATACACAGAGGTTGAATATGATTGGCAGCCTTGTAAATCCAATCAGAGATTTCTGCATTGCAAAGTCAAAATGGGTCCAGCTGCATGTCCGGAGGATAGGTTTAGCTCGGGCCAATCTCAAGTTTCTCAAGTTTCTTTATTAGTTGTCATACAGAAGTACAGAATACTTTTATACAAAATGTAACATAAAGAAGCATTTTGTATAAAAGTATTCTGTACTTCTGTATGACAACTAATAAAGAAACTTGAGAAACTTGAGATTGGCCCGAGCTAAACCTATCCTCCGGACATGCAGCTGGACCCATTTTGACTATGTGAAAGTTGAGACTATGAGAAAGTTGTTGTTTAGTAGTTAGTAAGCTGTACAGCTATAACAAGTCAGGCTAAATTAAACTTTGCGCCAACATTAGGACCGAAGTATAAACCAGCAACTGAGCAACATGAAGAAGTGGATTTATGCATCTGGATCAGAAAAAACGTTGTGGATGAAAAAGTAAGTAGGCTACAGTGCTTGTATGCTAACAGTAGCTAGGCAGCTTAGCCTACATCACAATGATAATCACCAAGCTAACTTACTGTACACACTGTAGGGCTGGGCAATTAATCGAAACAGAATCGCGATATCGATTCATAGACCTATGCAATCTAATTTCTAAGTTATGACTATTTTCTAGGGATGTCCGATATTATCGGCCGACCGATATTATCGGCCGATATCGGCAGTAAAATGTGATATCGGAAAATATCGGTATCGGTTAAAAAAAAAAAAAAACAATAACAATTTTTTTTTTTTTTTTTTTTTTTTAACCTTTATTTACCCAGGCAAGCAAGTAAGAACCAATTCTTATTTTATTTATTGTCAAAAGTATGCATGTTGGTTTAATTCAACAACAAGAGATATGTAATGTTAATTTTTACTTTTTTAATTATCATATTTTGCACAGATAATGCTTACATTTAGAAAGCCTTTTGAATGCATCCAGTGAAATTATTAGTTACCTGAAATTATTCCGTTTTTTTGGGGGGAAACCCTGCATATATCGGTATCGGTTGATATCGGTATCGGTATCGGTATCGAAATTAAGAGTTGGACAATATCGGAATATCGGTATCGGTAAAAAAGCCAATATCGAGCATCCCTACTATTTTCTTTTATTAATTTTTTTTTTTTTTTTTTACTTTTTAAATTATTTTATCTGGGTTGAACATGATTTGTGGAACTCCCTCTGGTGTTGTGGTCGTGGTATTCACTGACCTTTGGGAAGTATTTCGACATGCACATGGGTATCTTAGTGGTGTAGTGATCTTGTAGACCAGGCCCATTGCAAGTTGCTGTACTCTGTCGTCTACTCTAAGCCATCCTAGGTTGTCAAAGTGGACAGGGGTGAGGTGGGTTTTAGGAGTAAGGTCAAGCAGTAGTCTGACCAGTTTGTTTTGTGATGTTTGTAATCTTGTTTTTAGTGCCTTTGAGGTGCTTTGGTACCATGAGGTGCAAGCATAGTCGTAGTACCCTTGTTAGAGTCTTCAAGGTATTCTTGTTTACCAGAGAGGAGATCCGGTATAGGAATCTAGTTCGTTGGTTGACTTAGTTTTATTACATTGGATCCCATTTTGTCACAGGAAAGATTTGCCTCTATAGGATGGAACCCAGGTAGGTAATTTCATCTTTCCTTTTAAGATAAGATAAGATATTCCTTTATTGATCCCCTTGGGGAAATTCAGGCATCATAGCAGCATGGGGGAAGGGGGGGGGGGGGGGGTACAGGTAGTGAAAACAACACAAGCAGTGTAAACAAATAGGTCAATATAATTTACTATCTAACTAACTGAAATATACATTATTCATTATTCACAGTATCACAGTATCCACATAAGGTGCAGTATGCATAAGGTAGTGTTATTGTCCTACTTGGGTTCCTATTAGTTCTAGGTCGAAGTCTGGCAGCAGTCGCTGCCCACTGTTGTGGAGCCTGATGGCCACTGGTATGAAGGACTGTCCGAGGCGGTTAGTTGAGTGTCGGGGGGGTATGAGTCTGTGGCTTCCTTGTCACCTTCACCTAATATGTTTTGATCTGGTCAGGTGCGCTGTCACCTAAAATGTTTTGATCTGATCAGGTGCGCTGTCACCTAATATGTTTTGATCTGGTCAGGTGCGCTGTCACCTAATATGATTTCATCTGGTCAGGTGCTCTGTCACCTAATATGATTTCATCTGGTCAGGTGCGCTGTCACCTAATATGTTTTCATCTGGTCAGGTCCGCTTTCACCTAATGTTAATATGTTTTCATCTGTGTCCACTGACCACTGACACACAGTGGGGGATGTTTTAAAAATATTATTTAATATATAATATAATATAATAATTTGTGCTTCACCAAAAAATTTTGTCAGCAGCCTCCAGTTGCATTGCTTGTGTTTGACGTATATGATGTGGAATAACTTGACCAGATATTATTCATGGAGCCGGACAATAGAGTCTTTGATTAAGGATAGACTTTACTGACATAATGACATGTTGCAACATGGAGAGACCTAGGTTACAACAAGGGCCCTATAGCCTAGATCTCTAAAGAATGGTGAGCTAACAAAGTATTTATACAGGAGAGTAGACAAAAAGAGTGGAGCATTGACGTACATAATAGGAATTAATATGATGTACAGAGATATCTGGAATTATAGATATGATGTACAGAGACATCTGGATAATGATGTATGAGAAGGCTGTGTGTGTTGAAGGCTATGTGTAGAGAGAAGTAAGAGGGAGGTTGTGTGTAGATATGTCTGGGAGTGAAGGATATGTGTATGCAATTATGTGTGTGTGATAGTAAGATAGTGGCAGAGTGATAGTGTGTTTGTGCATGTGTGAGTGTTAGAAAGAGAGAGAGTGTGTTGGTAAATTATCAATGTACATGGACCAGACATGAACATCATCGCACAGACCAGGGGAGGATCTGACACAGCAGGGTATTTCCTTGAGCAACTCCTCTTTTGGGGTTCTTCACGAGGAATGGAAAAATAAATAACTGTAATCTGTACGTTGATCAAAGACTTGCAGGTGTAAAGCACATGGATAGATTCAGACAGTTATTTCACACCCTCAAGACCCCTACGCTCTGCATCTTCTGGCCGCCTCAGACCCACTCCTATCTGAGCTCCGGGGGGGGGTCATCAAAGAGAAGCCGCCTATTCTCAGTCCTTGCCCCACAATGGTGGAACGAACTTCCCACCACAATTAGGACAGCCGAAACCCCGTCCAATCACACTTCTTCAACCAATATCTGAAATGAGAAAAAAATTATAAGAACCCTAACTAACCTTACTGTCATGCACTTGTCCTAATAAACTGTAGCACTCAACATTTTGATGAACATTGTTACTCAGCTGATAGAGTTGTGCCCTTCCTGGCCGGGGGGGGGGGGGTCTTGTAACAGGCTCCTAGAGACATGGAATACCTTGACTCCTGATGACTTGTCGTACAACTTGTAAGTCGCTTTGGATAAAAGCGTCAGCTAAATGACAAAATGTAAATGTAGTTCAAACGCTATTAATATGAATTACAACCAAACACATAAGCAAGTTGAACAGTAAGAAATCATTACAAAGGAAACTCAGGAACTAAAATCTCTCTATCTCCCTCTCTCTCTCTCTCTCTCTCTCTCTCTCTCTCTCTCTCTCTCTCTCTCTCTCTCTCGTCTCTCTTGCTCTCCATATTCAGCCTCTCTCTTTCTCTCTCTCTCTCTCTCTCCCTCTCTCTCTCTCTCTCTCTCTCTCTCTCTCTCTCTCTCTCTCTCTCTCTCTCTCAACTCTCACACACACACACACACACACACACACACCGTGGGTGGCGTGGGGCGGCGTGGCTCAGGGGTAGAGCAGGTCGTCCAATGATCGAAGGGTTGGTGGTTTGAATCTTGCTCAAGCCCATGTCCATCCCACTGCCGTTGTGTCCTTGGGCAAGACACTTAACCTACTTGCCTCGTATGAATGTGTATGCATGTGAATGAATGTTGGTGGTGGTCGGAGGGGCCGTAGGCGATGATTATTCGCCACGCTTCCGTGAGTCTGCCTCAGGGCAGCTCTGGCTGCAATTGTAGCTTACCACCACCGGTATGACTGTGTATGAACGAATAATGGACTCTGTAAGCGCTCTGGGGTCACTGGGGTGTCATGAAGAGCGCTATATAAATCCAACACATTATTATTATTATTACCGATAGTTGATGAAATTACTTGTCAAAACATCCTCAGTTGTTCGGTCATTATACCAGATGGTGGTCGAGTGTACAGTAGGTGGACTATCTCTCTGTCCCTCTCTCTCTCCCTTCCTCTCTCTCTCTATCTCCCTCTCTCTCTCTCTCTCTCTCTCTATCTCTCTCTATCTCTCTCTCTCTCTCTCTCTCTCTCTCCCTCTCTCTCTCTCACATGCTTATTCCAACAACAGTGTCTCATACACAGACATATTCTTATGGTTTGACTTATTCTATTGACTTGCTGACCATGTTTTTGTTGCTTTTCTCTCTGGGAGTATTTTGTGGTAAGTCTGTACACTGTAAAAATTCACACAAGTTGTCTCAACTCATGTTTTCGTCAGTCATTTAATTTAGCTAATGCTTTTATCCAAAGTGACTTACAAGTTCTGTACGACAAGTCAGCAAGAAGGGTACAACGCATGATAGTAGAATACAGTAAGAAGGTTTGTTTACCTTTTTTTTCAGATATTGATTGAAGCAGTGTGTTTTTAGTCGACGGACGAAAGATTCGTCGGGTTTCGGCTGTCCTAACTGTGGTGGGGAGTTTGTTTTGTTAGGTGAATCAACTAAATAGGAAATTAATCAACTAAATATAGGTGAATATTCAATTTCAAGTTTACTGTACATTACTCATATCTAGTTGAGTAAAAAAAAAAGGCAAAACTGTAAAGTAAACATTTTTGCTGTTGTAGGAGTAAATGTGATATTGATATTCACTCTCCAATTGATCTCAAGCCCCACCCTCTGCACTTGATCCTCCAATCACAATTATTGCTTCTGGGGATCTTTTGGATATTTTCTTTATTAAACCAAGATAAGACTGCACACTCGTTGTCTGAGATTCTCCCATGATTCATAGCAGGAGTCTATTGATAATAAATCCAGTTTGTTACAAGCATTCCTATATAATTATGACAAATGCTAGATCTACCTGTACTGTTCTCTTTCCACTGAAGATACTTTACAAACACTATCAAGGGGACTTCATCACTTTATGACCATTGAATCATTATGGCTTAAATGTGATTACATTTACATTTAAAACAGCAACTGCAAGTCCTCTGCCGTACAAAAGGTTTCACCTCTCCTATACCTCTCATTGTAATTTCAACCAACTTCATGTTTTATACAGTACTGTATATGTTGCAATGTAAATAGCAAAAAGAAGGAGTGTGTTGATGTGACACACGCTTCCACAATGTGCTCATTGCCATCTGCTCAGCCTGGCACAAGCCCAAGACACCCATTGGTGGTTTGAGGCGCTTCTCTCTGAAGATGAAAGGGATGAGACATGTTGACTGGGTGCTGCGTGGCTGCTGTGAGCAGAGCTCTGTGTGTGTTCTGGGGGGAAGCAGTTGGGTGGGTATATGGTGGATCTGTCATGGGGATTGTCTGCTGCTTGGTGTGGCTGCATGCTGCTTGTGTGAATGGGTAAAAAGGGGTTGAACGGGGGTGCCCAAACTTTCTTAAAGTAACTTTAAGAGGGCCATGGGCTGGAGAGTAACATGGACGGCAGGCGAAAGAATGTGACCAGACAGTGAACATTTAGAACAAGTTCCTATCTCGACTCCTCATCCTAACAGGTTCTAGCCTTCACCATAATGTTCCTATCTCAACTCTTCTTTTTTCAAATGTTCTTTTAGGATCTCCGTCTCTTAAACAGTACTGTATATTTGTATATCTTGTATGTCATAAATGTCTGGATGTAACAGTACTGTATGTCATAAATGTCATGATGAATTGAAAATGGGGGACCCTGATGTAAACAAGATGAAAGTCTTTCTCTGGTCTGCATCCCCTTAACAATTGTGTGCATTGAGCCGTACTGTATTGTACCCATTCTGCAATCTGTTAATAAAGTTTTCAATCAATCAATCGATCAAACTCTTCATCCTAACAGGTTCTAGCCTTCCCCATAATGTTCCTATCTCGACTCTTCATCCTAACAGGTTCTAGCCTTCACCGTCATGTGAGTTTAAGGGGCTCATAATCATAAAAAAAAGGTTAATTTACACAATCTCACCCTTCCTGAAATTATAAACAGTCTCTAGCATAATTAATCGGTTTGCAAGATACTGGTTATTGAGTGTGAATTTGTCGTTGTAGATGGGACATTTGCATATAACCTTAACACTTTGGGTGCCAATCACGTGTTAACACGTTTCTGGGCCCCAACCATTGAGTGCCAAACACGTGTTGACACGTTTCTGGGTAGTCTTTCCTTTTTTTCCGATATTTTTATTCATTATCCATCCAGGGAGCCTGGTGTTACCATAGGGAATGGGTCTGAGGTCGCCAAAGTGCAATACCGGCTGCATCCAGCTAGACGGCGTTATCGAGCACCCTTTGAAACCTTGTATCTTGGCCTGTGCGTCGATCTAATGTCTCCGGGTTGTTGTTTTTTCGTGCAAAGGGAGCGGTTATAGCGGTCGGATTGAGAAGAATCAAATGCTCCCGATGCATGATGTGTGGTGGATTATGTTGGCGACACGATGGACATCAATACTTGGAATCGCGATCAGATAATTGGAATATTCTTTTTGGGGTACATCCTAGTCAAGGTAATAGTATTGTATACATAGCTATAATATAGAATATAATTATAGCTCTACAAACAAGGTGACGGACTCCTATCCTTTATTTAAATCATGGCAGTGAATAGATGGGGTCTGAAAAGGGCGTGGCACCCAATGTGTTAAGACAAATAGCCAGTAAAATATTGTCAAAACATAACAAAGCATCCCAACTAGGGATGTTCGATATTGGCTTTTTTACCGATATCCGATATACCAATATTGTCCAACATTACATATCTCTTGTCATGGAATTAACACAACATTATGCATACTTTTGACAATAAATTAAATAAGAATTTGTTCTTACTTGCTTGCCTTGGTAAATAAAGGTTAAATAAATTTAAATATTTATATTATTATTATTTTTTTTAAACCGATCATTTCCGATATTACATTTTAATGCCAATATCGGTAGGCCGATAATATCGGACATCTCTTAATCCCAACCAAATATCTAGTGAACTAAAGACCATATAGCAAATCAAGATTGATGACTTGGACAAAACAGAGCTCAGATGTATAGCGATAAGCCCCATTAACATTATTGTGACAGAATGATCTCGTTCCACATCTCTATCCTCCCTGCCCGACTCAGCTGGGATTCATTGTTTCCGACTCGTCTTTTTGTTCTCGGTGGTAAAAAAAAAGAAGACTTTACTGGGTTCATAGACTTTCAGATTTCAGAGTTCCCTGCTGGGGCCGTCCCTCTGTGTGAGAGAGAGGGATTCAGGCGCAACAACAAAAAGCCCCTTTGCTTCAGGCAGTCAGACATACAGAGTGAAGGAGCTACAGTCCCCTTACTGAGGCTGGGGCAGACACAGGCTGTGTGCCTCCTCCACCAGCTGTCTGTAAACATGTGTGTGCAAACACAAACACACACACTGATATACTGTATATTAAAACTCTGACATATGCGTGTGTGTGTAGGTTCACATTCTCAAAACATGTAAATCAATGTGCGTATGGGAAAGTGTTTGTGTGTGTGTGTGGAAGGATCTGAAGCGCAAAAACAACAATAGGGGGCTCTTTCCTTCATTACCACCCAACAGACCCAAGGCAGTCAGAGCCACCCGGACTTCCTTTATTTATACTCGTGAAAGCACTGAGGTTTCCCTCATTTACAGTGATGACGAGTTAACAAGAACACAAATATCATAACAGTTATGAATTACAATGAATTGCAATTACAATTATTACAATGATGGATTAAAAACAATTACATGATTCAGTATAGGTCAAGTCAAGTGCAATGCTTTTAAACTCCATGACTGACGGGAATGCTCCGAGCTTTAGAGTCTGTTGCAGGGTATTTCATGTGTATGGAGCATCGTAGGAGAAGGCAAACTTTCCAAGCTCAGACCGAACTCGAGGCACCCTAAGCACAAGCTGATCATTCGAACGAGTTTGGTAGGTGACGGCATTCCAGACCAACAAAGATGTAATATAAGGTGGAAGTTTGGCAATAATTGCTTTGTAGATAAAAAGATACCTGATAACTACATCGCAACAAGAGAGATGGCCAGCCTACCTTCTCATACAAAAGACAATGGTGAATATCATATTTGTCACCCGTAATAAATCTTAGGGCGGAGTGGTAGGCAGAATCCAAAGGCCTTAATGTAGACGCAGACGCATGCCTGTAAATGACATCACCGTAGTATATTGACAAAAAAACAGCCTGTACAATTATTTTCCTACAGAACATAGGAAAACTAGCGCGGTTAAGGTACAAGAAACCAATCGTTTGCCATAATTTAGTAGCTAGGTTATCTATATGGAATTTAAAAGAAAGTTTATCATCCAGCCATATACCAAGATATTTATACTCACTAACTATTTCAATATACAAACCATTTGCCATTGTTAGGTGTAGCATGTCATAATCTATAACCCTGGCTCTAGAGAACATCATAGACTTGGTTTTACTAGCATTAAGCACTAACTTGAGCTAGAGCATTTTGGAGAGTGTGAAACGCAAGCTGCAGGTTCACAATAGCTTCCTGAACACTATCCGCAATGCAGTAGAGTAGTAGACAACTGTATGTAATGTCCACACTTAGACTATTAGTAATTATAATAAGCATGCAGGAGTCAGTAGGCTGTGTTGTTATTCCTCCGTCTTTATTCCATGCTCTCAGAACATCCACATCATGGTAGCTTCAGGCGCGTACAGTAACTCTGGACACACTTCCTAGTTCTTGCCTATAGCCTATTGTGCCTATTGTGCCGCCTAGCGGTGGCGGTGGTAATAACATCATATTAACAATAATACTAACCATGCAGAACACAACATCTCCCTTTTTCTCATAAGGTTAGTACTCTACTCACAGCAGATGGGAATGGGAATGAAAACGTCTCAACCAATTAAATCAACCCAAAATCAAAAACGTATTTTGACAGCCTACTCTACGCTGTCGCCTGGCAGACCTACTGGTCTCTGTCCCTAGGCCTGCTCTCCTGAACCCTGCACTACATAATCCTTAAACCATACAGGGGGGTTTCTATCCCGTGTCTGTCTCCCTGGATCCGGTTCTCTGACGACTGGTGGCTCTTGCCCAACGTCTGCTGGCCACATTGCATTTTCTGGATAAAGGGTCAGGTGGGAGGCATTCCACTTCTTTCCGTCACTCAGAATGTAAGTGCCAGGCCCTATCTGTTTCTGGACGGACAGCGGGTCTGTGAAACGTGCATCAGCCTTGTGCACGTGCATCGGCTTGCGAACACGGACCCTATCTCCACATTTGAACCGCGGTCTCTCCGCTCCTCTCTTGGCGTCGGCATAAATTTTCATTGCTGTCTGTCTCTCTCTGACGGTCTTCCGGACTTCCTCATGCGCTTCCAACTTCTGGGGTGGCAGGATGGTCAATTTGGTCCGCATCTTCCTTCCTCGGAGTAGCTCGAATGGAGAGATGCCTGTAGTTGCGTGTGGTGTAGCTCTGTAGCTTTGTAGGAAGGAGGTCACCTCTCGTTTCCATGGCATCTGCCGCTTCTCTGCGCCCTGAATGCATTCCTTAATGCAGCGGTTCACGCGTTCAACGGCGCCGTTTGCGCGAGGATAATAGACACTAGACTTGACATGTTTAATGCCTCGCTCCTCGAGGAATAGCGCAAAAGAGGATGCACAAAACTGGGGCCCATTGTCACTGACCAGGGTAGTAGGATTCCCTTCTCTGGAAAATACAGTAGTGAAAAACGCAATCACATTATCTGTGGTCACTTGAGACGTAAATGCCACCTCCGGCCACTTGGAAAAGTAATCGACCATTGTTATAGCAAAACGACAGTTGTGTGTACCTCTTTCGAACGGGCCAATAATCAGGGATGCGTTCTTCATGGGACGGGGTTGCACTCCGTGTACCCAAAGATTTTAGCAGAAGCGCGTGCACGCACATGCACGGATGTGCGGGAATGCGCTGCACTCGACTCGGCGTCCTGTTTACCTGCCTTTGCATATCAATAGCGCCGGTCGTCAGGTGTTACATTCCATTCGTAGAGGCAATTAGGCACTGTTTTTAGTCTGTCCTTATGCAAGGGAACATTTATGCACATCCGCGGGAGCGCACGCACGTGCACGTGGCGTCATTAGCGTGCGTGCAACCAGTGTTGATATGAGCATCGCAACACTGCCCATAATGTCTATGGCAACCTTTTGGAAGGGCACGTCTGGCATCTCAACCGGCTGCAGTGGAGCAGGGCGGGTCCTGGCAGTTTATGATATTACTCACTTCATTGTCCATTGACGGCCACCAGTACAACTCACGTAGCCGTTGCTTGGTGCGGACAATCCCCTGGTGGCTCTCGTGAGCCAAATGGATCAGTCTGGGGCACAGGGATCAGGGCACAACCAAGCGACTTCCCCGCATGACGTATGCGTTCTCCACTGAAAGTTCATCTTGAATGGGGAAGTAGGCTGCAAGCCCAGGTGTAACAGCCTTCCTAGCTCTAGGCCAACGCCGCGCAATCTGTGCACGTAGAGCCCTTAACTCTGGGCACGCCTCACACGCAGCACTCAACTCAGACAGCGGCAGCGCACCTAATGCAGGTGACAACTCCGCGATTATCTCCGGCTCTGGCTCCATCTCATCTCCCATTGGTACAGGTAGCATCGACAAGCAGTCCGCTATGAAGTTAATCTTCCCCGGGCGGTATTTCACGTCATACTGGTAGTTGAGCAGTCAAGAGGACCAACGGGCTATCCTCGTGCCCGCTCTGTTCATTCCTCTTGTGGCGAGGAGAGTTGTCAGCGCTTGGTGGTCGGTGACCAGGGTAAACCGCCGACCCCACAGGTACGTCCTCCACCTCTCAACCGCCCACACACAAGCTAAGGCTTCCTTTTCGACTGTGGAATACTTTCTCTCAGCCGGCGAGAGCGTGCGGGAAGCAAACGCGACAGGGCGCTCCGCATTGTCAGGTTGCAGCTGTGTCAACATTGCCCCAAGTCCATAGTCAGACGCATCAGTGGACACAAATGTAGGCAGAGCAGGATAAAAAAATGCCAGAGCTTGGCTACTCACCAGGGTCGTCTTCAGAGTGGTGAAGCTCTTCTCAGCAGCTTCAGTCCATGTGAATACAGCATCCGGCCCAGTCCTCAGGAGCTCCCTGAGAGGCTCAACGATGGCGGCATAGTTAGGAATGAATGTATACTAAACCAACCAGCCAGGCCTAGGAGAGAGCGCAGGGCAGCCATATCCTGTGGGGCGGGTGCGTCGCTCAGGGCAGAAACAGAGTCCGGGTCCGGCCGGAGCCCGTCTTTGGAGATCACGTGCCCTAGGAACGGGAGGCTGGGCTGGCTGAAGACACACTTCTGCATGTTCAACTGGAGGCGGACGTCGTTCAGGCGGTGTAGGACACCTCGCAGGTTGGCATCATGTTCCGCCTTGTCCTTGCCATAAACCACTATGTCGTCCAAGTAGTTCTGGCAGCCTGGTTGTCCCTCCAGGATGGTCTTCATCATCTTCTGAAATGCGCTTGGCGCAGAAGCAAGTCCAAAGGGAACTCTAGTGTACCTAAACAGTCCCTCGTGTGAAATGAACGCAGTGAGGTTTCTACTGTCTGGGTGTAGCGGTAACTGGTGGTATGCTGAAGCAAGATCACACTGTGAAAACACTGTAGCCCCTCGCATCTCATTAAACAATTCCTCCATATGTGGCAGGGGATAGCTATCCATTATAACTGCCTTATTGGGCTCCCTCAAGTCTACACACAAGCGGATGCCCCCTAACTTCTTTTGGCTGACTACAAGGGGCGATACCCAGGACGACGCATCCACTTTCTCTATCACCCCTGCCTGCAGCAGCTTCTGTATTTCAGCTGAGACTTCATCACGCACACTCAATGGTAATCTACGCAGCTTCTGCTGCACTGCCTTCACTCTGTCATCGATTTCAACTTTATGGATGAACCCCTTAACACATCCCACTGGTTCAGCTGTAGTGGGAGCAGCCTGTGTCTCCTGCACTTGGACATTCTTAGAAAGCACTGAGCCCCCTGCAATATGACAGTCCAGCGACCTAACCAAGTCCATTCCTAACAACGGGGATCCACTTTTGACAATGTAGAACGTTGCAGGGACAGACACTCCATCACAGGAGACAGCAGCTGTGAGACAGCCTATCACTGGCAGGGGCTCTCTCTCGAGTAAGTAACTAACCTAATCCTAGGCTCAGTTAACTTGCAATCGGTGAAGTATTTCTGACATAGCGCTTCTGGCAAAATTGACACACTCGAACCTGTATCTACTAGTAGATCAACACTACATTTGCATCCAGGAGGTGCCTCAATATCTACAGTACAGAATATTTTGTCAGCAGGCCTACTGTCAGATTCCATATTACAAATGGTCAACTCGGGTACAGTTACCTCACTCACATCTTCATTAGTATTGGATTTACAGACTGGAAAAATGTCCCGTTTTACCACATGTATTGCAAGTTGATCTCACAGCTGGACACGTAGGGGAGTTGGCAAGGTGGCTTGAGGAGTCGCACCGGAAACAACAGCGCTGTTGCCCCGATGCAGTTGTGTCAGTAAACGCAGTCCCTGAGCTCCCCACTCCAGCCCTGTAGTTGCCTGCCTTCCCCTGGCGGCGGCGCTGTGTCCCCATGATTGCCTGGACCGGAGGCTTGAAGCCTTTTTACAACGCATCGCCGTTTCCGGGTTCCCGTTTTGCGCTCTGATTGGCCAGGTCATGTGACATGAGTGCCAATCGTGGGACGGCAAGTTTCTACACTGGTTAAGCTTAGGCACTCTTCGAAGTTGGTTAAGGTTAGAGTTTGTCTTAGAGCGTGACGGCAAGTTCTTTCGCCGGTTAAGCTTAGGCACTAATTTCGAAGTTGGTTAAGGTTAGAGTTTGTCTTAGAGCATGGCAATAGAACGCCAGGTAGTTTGCAGGCTGTTCGACGCGGAAATGGGCAAACACGCTATTGGGCGCACATGTCACATGACCTGGCCAATCAGAGCGCCGGAAACGCGGATGCGTTGTAAAAAGGCTACACGTGGACCGGAGTCCCTTGAGCAGTAGGCTGCGCCCATTGTGACTGCGCCCCGCTCAATAGGGCAGAGCTCTGAACAGCAGACTCGAGCTGGCATGCTAGTGTAATAGCTGTTGTAAGTGTCAGATTCTCCTCCAGCAAAAGCCTGTCCTTAATCACAGTGAGGGTGGCACATTCGATCAACTGATCACGTATCATCTCGGATTCCATCCCCCCGAACTGGCATGTCGCGGCTAGTTCACGTAATGCAGAAAGATATTGCGTCACACTTTCATCCAGTCTCTGCTGTCTGAATCTATGGCGCGCTGTCACCGTGTTCACTTTAGGGGGAAAATGCAGGTCGAGAGCCGCCATTGCGTGCGCGTAAGTAGTGCCTACTTCTGGTAGCGTGTAAAACAGTCTCTGGCCCTCACTTCCAAGACAGTGTAGCAGTATCGCCAATCTCCTCGTATCCGGCCATGCCTCCCCCGTAGCATTAATCACCCTCAGGTAATTCTCGAAGATTCTTTTCCAAGTAGCAAATGGTATTGCAGGCTCCCCCACGTCAGGAAGGAACGGAGCCGGTGCGGGTACTGAAACCGACATTGTCGCCAATTTGTAATGTCCACACTTAGACTATTAGTAATTATAATAAGCATGCAGGAGTCAGTAGGCTGTGTTGTTATTCCTCCGTCTTTATTCCATGCTCTCAGAACATCCACATCATGGTAGCTTCAGGCGCGTACAGTAACTCTGGACACACTTCCTAGTTCTTGCCTATAGCCCATTGTGCCTATTGTGCCGCCTAACGGTGGTGGTGGTAATAACATCATATTAACAATAATACTAACCATGCAGAACACAACACTGTATCATCCGCATAAAGATGAGCCTGACTGCTAGTGTTGAAAGACTAGAAACAATATCATTAATATAGATTGTAAAGAGGACCGGCCCCAATACCGAACCCTGTGGTACACCCTTAGACAATGGCAGGAAATCAGATTGAAGGTTACCTGAATTCACAGATTGACACCTTGAAGATAAATAGTCCTGAAACCAAGCACAATCGGCTCTATCCAGGCCAATGCTAGCTAGACTATTCAAAAGCAAGTGATGGTCTACTGCAGTGGTGCCCAACCAGTCGATCGCGATCGACAGATAGATCGCGGACTGATTTCAAGTAGATCTCGATTAATAAAATTCGATTATAAAAAATAAAAATAATTTTTTTTTTTTTTTTTTTTTTTGCCAAATCAACTCTGTTGTTAACTACAACAAGCAATGCTGTTTGTTATTTAAGATGAGGTCGGACTCGGCATTGACAGATGTGTTCATTATGCTGCTTTTATAAAGCCTCAAATGACGGCTTACAATAGTTCATGAAAGCAAAGTGTTTTGTTTGTCTAAGATTTAAAAAGGTTTAAACTTTACAGCACTGACACAGTTGAACAAAGTGCTGTACAAGTCCCACAACATTAAAAAAAAATTATAAAAAAGATAATTGTATCTCGAAGCTTCGAATTAAAATCGAATCTCGGCCCCAAAGCTTCGAATTCCCAAAACAAATTAGAAGTTCAGCCCTACTACGGATAGCTCATTATATCAACGGCGTTGTTGTTTGCACGCTTGCAGCTGTTGGTTAGCTAGCTATCGTTCTCAGTTGGCTAACGTTAGCTACTAGCTAGCTAATACTGGCCTACCTTTTAATTCGCAATGGAATGGCTAGCTAACTAACTGTACAAATCGATGTGATTGGCTGAGACCGTAATTTGTACGGTTGGCTGGATTGGGGGTGGCCAGCTGGCTAGCTTTTCAATCAATCAAGCTGGCAGTTCGTAGTGCAGTAGCTGGCTGGATAGCTGTTGTATTGTGGGTTAAGGTAGCCAGCTGGCTGGCTGGCAGTTCGTGGTGCAGTAGCTGGCTAGATAGCTGGCTAATGTTGGCCAATATAGCTGTAACTGAATGATGCTAGCCTTATGTGGTCTTATGAGTTTCAGTTCATAGGAAAATACTTTGAAGTAAATTAACTGTATATACTCTCTTTTAGAAACTCTGTCTCTTAAACAGTACTGTATACTGTATCTTGTATGTCATAAATGGCTGGATGTAACAGTACTGTTTATCTGTATGTCAAATGTTATGATGAATTGAATCATCAGGGGACCCTGATGTAAACAAGACTTACGTTTTTCTCTGGTCTGCCTCCCCTTAACAATTGTGTGTATTGAGCCGTACTGTATTGTACCCATTCTGCAATCTGTTAATAAAATGTTCAATCAATCAATCAATCTGTTATGCTTAACATGCAGTACTATTAACTTTACTTAATTTCTAAGATTAGATAATTTAGTTAATTTTAAATGTCTGATCTAAAGATAAACACAGGGTTTTAAAAGTGTTATATTTATCTTCTCTTATAGTACCAGAGAGAAGCTGAGGAGAATCGACCAGCAACAAAAGCAACATTTAGTTAAAAAAAAAAAAAAAAAAAAATCTAACCCTGACTAACCTTACTGTCATGCACTTGTCCTAATAAACTAACCTACACTGTAACACGCAACACTTGATGAACATTGTTACTCAGCTGATAGAGTTGTACCCTTCTTGCTGTCTTGTCGTACAGAACTTGTAAGTCGCTTTGGATAAAAGCGTCAGCTAAATGACTAAATGTAAATGTAAATGTAAATGTTAAATAAATAAATAAATATGTATATTTATCTTTATTTTTTTTATTTTTTTACATTTTAAGATTTAACATTTTTCCCTGTGGTATCGAAAATGGTATTGAATATCGATACTTTTCAAGGTATCGTATCGAAGTTCGAAATTCCAGTATCATGACAATAGTGTGTTGTCAGTTGCAATGTGACAGCTGTAGTGATTGTAACGGTACAGAATTCACCCACGGAACTATTGTTAGGAACATTCTAGAACATTAGGTCCGCCCGAACATTCTGGAACGTTCGTGATGATGTCATGGCAGAACATTCTAGAACCTTAGTTCTAGTGTGCATCTTGAAACAGTGCTGAGCAGTACTGAACAGATAGACTAAGGCTACGTTTAGACGAGCGTTTTGTGAACAGAAACCGCAAAAGTCATCTTGCGGTTTCACTTTTAATTTTACGTTTAGACGAGCGTTTTGGGGTGGAATTCTCCGTGCAGACGACGCTATAACGACGGAGCCCCGCTGTCACACGATTGGCGCATATGTCACATGACGTGCTGTGAAGACCCGCCCTACTCTGCCTCTGATTCGCAGACTGTGGATGGGGAATGTGATTGTACCAAAGCAGAGTCACTCACAGACAGTGGGTCCACTCACGCCGCGGGACAGATTCTTGTGTATTTAACCCTTTCACTGCCACACGACAGCCGGTTGTGTGATAGTAAAGGGTTAACCTTCTGTCGTGTGGCAGTGAAAGGGTTAAAAGTACTGCCAATGTAGCCTTCAGGTGATCTCCGTTGATAATAGTCAGACATACTTGCTTTGTTTACATCTCGGCTACTGGCGCATACCTGCTACCTGTGACGTAAGCAGTACGCGCGACCAGAGCCGTGACAACCCTTTCGTCATCGTTTTATCAGATTTATACGTTTTAACAGTTTAGACGAGAGCGCAAAGCTTTTGCGTTTCTAGGAATTCCACCCTGGAAGGTAGTCTCACTTTTTTGCGGTTTCACCCCGTAAAAACGGCGTTTCCGTATAAACGAAAGGCACATCCGAAATTTTTTTTTTGCGGATTCACCTGCTAGCGTTTCCGTCTAAACGGGGCCTAAACAACATAGATTGAAGCCTGCATTTCTAGACCCGGGTGCCTTGCCTACCGTTTTGCTGTTGGAAGAGCCGTTCGCCTCGCTGAGCTCTGATGACGGAGGAGGATGCTGCTGTCACGCCAGATATACAGAGACCAAGGACCGGGGATGAAGATGAGAACATGATTAGCTCCGATGGCTTCTCTAAATGCGAGGCGACCTGCAAAAGGCCCGTGCAAGGCCCCAGGAGAAGACCACCGGCAGAGATGTTCCATCTGCTGTCCGCCGTCATCGTGTGGCTGGTGACGGGCACCACTATCTCCAGTCTCAACAAATGGATCTTCGCCGTATACAACTTCAGGTACCCTCTGTTGCTGTCGGCCCTGCACATGCTGACGGCTATCGTGGTGGACTATGGGCTGATGAAACTGAGGGTGATTCACGACAAAGGAGCCAGGGAACCGGTCCTGACCAACTCCGCCAAATGTAAGGTGTTCCTACTGAGCTTGACCTTCTGTGCCAGCAGCGCTTTTGGCAACGTGGGTCTGAACTATGTCCAGCTGTCGTTTGCCCAAATGATATACGCCACCACGCCTCTGTTCACCCTGGCCATCTCCACGCTGATCCTGGGCAAGCAGCACCACATCCTGAAGTACATAGCCATGATGCCCATCTGCCTGGGGGCCTCCTTCAGCATCATGGGCGAGGTCCAGTTTGACCAGACGGGTTGTTTCTTTGTGTTCGCTGCCACCATGCTGAGAGGTGTCAAAACTATCCAACAGAGCATCCTGCTCCAGGAGGAGAAAATCAACTCCGTCTTCCTCCTCTACCTGATGTCCATCCCCAGCTTCGTCATCCTGGCCGTGGCCACCCTGGCCCTGGAGAACTGGGCGCTGCTGGAATCCCCGCTCCACTACGACTGCCGGCTCTGGCTCTTGATCCTGCTGAGCTGCCTGGGCTCCGTCATGTACAACCTGGCCAGCTGTTGCGTCATCACCCTGACCTCCGCCGTCACGCTGCACATCCTGGGGAACCTCAGCGTGGTCGGCAACCTGCTGCTCTCTCAGCTGCTGTTCGGCAGCGAGCTGTCCACGCTCAGCTGTCTCGGCGTGGTGCTCACCCTGTCCGGCATGCTTATCTACCAGAACTCGGAGTACCTGGCGGAGTACATGGAGACACGCCGGGCCAGGACCAAGGTGCCGGGGAAGACGCCGGGGGTCGGGACGGGCACCGCGGAACCCACCCCGACGGAGCCACGCGTCCTCCCCGACACCCGGGGGCACAGACGTCGACGAGGTCACCGGCGACTTAGTCGTAGGCGGGTCCCGGGGTAGCGGCGGACGGCCTCGGCGGGGGGAGAGGGTCAGCTCCAAGGGCTGGGAAATGTCTACGTGGGCGGGTTTAATCTTGTCGTGGATGTATCCCACCTCAAAAGCGAGCCTTCGCCAGTCCTCAGGGACCTGTGGGCTAGGATGTCCGGTGGAGAGGTCACACAGCAGCGTCGGACCTGAGTCACCAATCGCGACGTCCTCCAAGCGTAGACTGGAATCTGCCGTCCTGAGGGCATGTGTCCGCGAGGAGGCGACATACGGTGGCCTTCTTATGGCTTTCACCGACCACAAGCCCCTCACGTTTTCTGAGTCAAAGGTAGCGGAGCCCAACGTAGTCGCAGACTGCCTCTCCGGAGTCGTCATCGGAGCTGTACAGCCGGACCTCGACTACGTCAACATGGACTCGGAACAGGCCACCGACCACGACATCCAGGTGTACTCAATAAATAAATAAATAAATAGTGTAGGTGTACTCAATAAATACTATTCGCTCTGCCTCGAGCCACCGTCTCCGACTCCCATCTCTCGGCACTACACAGCTCTGTTTACACATCATTCCTATTCCCTTTTAATTGTACATACATCATTTTTGTTTTGATTGTATTGTTCCACTTTTGCTTTGGCAATGTAAACTCATGTTTTCTCATGCCCATTGAATTGAGTGTGTGTGTTGTCTGTAGAGTGTGAAATAAATGGGTCATGCTGCCTGCATGCCCAACGTGAGAAGTTAGTCTCGTCATTCTTGTAATTGCTATGCTACACCGTTACAATGATATATAAAATTAAAATATATTATATTATATATCCATTCAATATGCACATGACAGAAAATATTATATGCCATATAATATGTTCTGGCATGTGCATATTGAATGGGTATTACTAATACTATTAATACTAATACTAGCCGAGAGTAGGTCAAATTTTGGCTGGTAGCTCTCGGCTAGGTGGTAAATTAAAAAGTAGATCTTGGTTCAAAAAAGGTTGGTCACCCCTGGTCTACTGTATCAAATGCTTTTGAGAGGTCTACAAAGAGAACTGCACAATGCTTCCCATTGTCCAGGGCTGAAATAATGTCATTAGTGACCAAAGTAACAGCTGTAATAGTACTATGATTTGCTCTGAAACCTGATTGGTGAGTACTTAGCACTGAGCAACTAGAGAAAAAGGTTTTTAATTGGTTGTTTACCAAGGTCTCCAGTGCTTTGGCTAGGCATGATAGTTTGGAGATAGGACGATAGTTATCCATCTTATCCTTTGTGCAAGGGGAGCACCTTGGCAGATTTCCAAACTTGCGGGACTATGCCAGATGCAATATAACGGTTAAAGGGTACAGGTGGTAGAATTTATTGAAAACTTTATTAACAGATTGCGGAATGGGTACAATACAGTACGTCTCAATACAAACAACTGCTAAGAGGATGCAGACCAGAAAAATACTTTCGTCTTGTTTACATAAGGGTCCTCCACATGATACAGGTCATAGAATTATAGTACAGTGGAGAAGTACAAATAAAAATAGGATAAAAAAGGCAGTGTAAACAATATAACAATATAATTAACTCTGGACATGCGGGCAAATAGGCTGTGTAAAAAGGTCAAGGTCTTCTTGCCCCTCCGGAAGTCCACCATCCTTGGTTTTACTGGTGTTGAGTTGGAGGTGGTTGCTGTTGCTCCACCCCACAAAGCTCTCCACCAGGGCTCTATACACCTCCTCATCGTCGTTGGTGATGGAGGAGTCGTCAGAGAACTTCTGATTAAAATAATAATATGATTAAAATATACTATTATTTTGTGGGAACGTTTAATGTTGTCTAACATAGTAATAATAATAATTTAGGACCTGCTCAGAGGTCATCAATCGGCACACATGCGATGCACGCATGCAATTCGTATCTGCGATTAACCCATCCCGTCGTCCTTCCCCCCCAAGGGCAGCCGGGAGCAGACAGGCGTCAACGTGAGCCGCGCCAGGGGACCAATCCAAGTGCTCCTGTCCGTCTTCGTCAAGGACGCCACAGCGTTAGCGATCTATTGTTGTGCATGTTTTTCCATTGGGTTTATCTTATCGGGGGGGGAAACCCTTGCGAGCACGGGGAGAACATGTAAACTCCACACAGAAAGGCCTGGGAGATACCCCACCTGGGTAACTGGCATCATGGAAACCTGGTCCCCAAGCGGGAATCGAACCCTGGACCTTCTTGCTGAGAGGCGACAGTGTTAACCACTACACCACCGTGCCGCTATAGTCCCTTGTCCCTTGTCATATCTGAAAAACGATTAATTAAAAAGAAAAATACCAGGGCCCTAGCTTCAACGTGGATGCATGCCAGGAAGTATTCCTCTAAACACATCTTTTTAAAGTGCTACAGTAGTTATTGTCTGTACAGTGAGTAAAAGCAGTTGCTATTTTTGCACTGCTTTTCATTTACTTTTCTACCTTCTTTTTAGGGCTCCAAGCGGCAAAGAATTATTCATATTTTTCTCCACTGAAGATGTCTGAAGCTCAGCTCACAAGTCCTAGACCAACCAAATTTGTAGGTGCGGGTTCCCCTACTACTCGGGTAACATATTCACCAGCCAGATGGTGGCTCTCATACTCCAAAGTGCTGTATCTCCCAGACCATGAGTCCGATCAACACAAGACTTCATAGACCTGTGCAGCTGAATACTCTACAACTTTGATTCTGGGTCCATGTCTGCCATACTTTTGGCCCAATCAACACCAAACTACAGAACAACAGACATAATGGTCCATACATGGGCCCAATTACAGGATGGGAGGACCAGTGCCAAGGTGGATGAGATCTGTGGTGTCAGGGAAATTGCTTTCAAGGTGAGATATGGACATCTCAGGTGGTTTGGACATGTGAGAAGATCGGAGGAGGGGGGGGGGGGGGGGGGGTGTTGAGAGGGGTGGAGGAGATGATTGTGGATGGGCGGAGGCCGAGAGGGAGACCGAAGGAAGCAGACGTGGAGGGGATGTGTGGAGAATGATATGAGGGATCTGGAGATACATGTAGACATGGCACAAAACCGTGCCCAGTGGCGTGGAGTCATCGCCCGTCCAACCTCACTGTAGTGTGGAAATAGGGACGTAAAACGAAGATGATGATGATGAATTACATAAACGTATGGCCACTGTCAACCGACAACCTTGAGTAAGCACATCTCTTACCACAAAATTAAATATTTAAAATTATGAACTTCTGTAGATATGTTGAGTAAAGGTATCTTAACTGTAAAAGTATTTTAAAATCACTCCATAGGGAGTGCAATAGCACTAAAACATTTAGACTAAAACCGCCTTCCTATGCATGAGAATTTCCAGAACTTTGTGTACATTTGTGTACAAACTACTGTAAGCCCCCTGAAATATGATATGAACAGTCCTGACGATGGCGCTATAGCAGCAGCCTAAAGTATTTGTAAATTCATTAAACATCAATGGTATGAGCTAGTGGTCTAATCTTCTGTTCTGAGGTTGTCCACCCAAATGAGATGACGTTTTTATTATGCAGTACATGCAGTATTTATGCAGTACAGTAATTATGAAGTTCATAAGTCTTTTAGAATGTATAAAACGAACTAAACCCTATAGGTTGTACGGATTTTGTCCAGATGATACAAAAATGACTACACAGCATTGACACACCTCCATAATTGGAACCTGTAAAGGGATTTTAATGTGAAACTGACCCCCCCCATAGACACACCCATTGTCACATGAACTAGCTGGATTTTATGTGTGGGTTTCCAGGGAGTTTCTCAAGACTTAGATGAGTTGATCAGGCTCTGTGTGCGCTCAGAGACCTGTGTGCTCAGAGAAGGAGAGTTGTGGATTTTAAAACGCAGAAGCCATAACAATTGATGTAAAAATGCTCAACAGATGTCAACTTTAGCTCAATAAAAATGTCTGGAAGAGTGGAAATTGTAGGTGAAAGCAGTACAAATTGTACAAAAAGATTCACTGTGTACCTTTACTGTCTGCCTCCACCTTGTAACATAATTTATTCCATTCATGTCTTGATTATAATGGATATTTTTTTTCTTTTCAGACAGATATATGCTGTTCAATCCTATTGTGGATTATACCATTTTTTTATTAAACAGAAAGAGAACCTGAACTGCAGGATTAGGCCATGGAGAAAAAGACCTCTATATTCTCACCAGGAGCTGAAGCTTGTGCATGCTGGTGGAAAATGGCCTGGTAGTGATTAAACAACCAATCTGTCATTTTCTTTTTTCTTGACTACATAAAGGTGTAGTATAAGAAGAGAAGAAGTCAGGCAAAACCGAGACCAATCTGGGAAAAGTAATGGTCGGTTTGCCATACAATTTGCTGTGCATATTCATGACTCCAAGAGGAAGATGCCCATGTTTGGCAAACCCATGACCTTTCCTCTTTCCATGAACCATGACCTTGGCCACCATCAGGCCAAACCTTAAATTTGCTGTGCACATCCATGACCCCTAGAGCAACATACCTTTGGTCAAACTTGGTCGAACAAGATATTTAAAAAAGGAGTGCCCTGAATACAATACAATATATTGTATACGAGATGGCGCCGCAACGAACGGCTGCCTGTCTGTGCGCTCCGTCGAGACTGTGCTTACTTTTGTTAATATTTATAGTTTTTAGAGTTTTGTTTGTACCAACTGTTGGTGCATTTAATGTATATGACCGTCAGTCACTCATAGACATTGGATTGCGGGAAATTTACCAACTGGATTACTCACTGGACCAGCTTTCCGAACCGCAACAATGGCCTGAAGAAATTCTCCGGAGATTAGGACCAGATCCTTTGTTCCTTGATCCCAGGAAAAGAGGACCCAGACGGCGAGGAAAGAGAGCTGGAGTCCGTAACAGGCTGAGAACCAGGCGGCACAGGACACCACTACCCAGTATATTGCTAGCCAATGTACAATCAATTGACAATAAACTGGATGACATCCGAGCAAGGATTCAATATCAAAGAGACGTTAGGGACTGCAACGTTCTCTGCTTCACTGAAACGTGGCTCACACCGGAGGTTCCAGACCACGCAATTCAACCGGCCGATCACTTCTTTATCCATCGCAAGGATCGGACATCAGAGTCCGGTAAACAACGTGGAGGAGGTATTGCCTTCATGTTTAACAAAAATTGGAGCGATCCAACTAACGTGAAGGAATTATCCAACCACTGCTCCCCAGACCTGGAATATATAACCATCAAGTGTCGTCCTTTCTTCCTCCCGAGGGAGTTAACGGCGATCATCCTGATCGGAGTGTATATTCCACCGCAAGCCAGCAACAACGCCGCGCTCTCCAGACTCCACAACGAGGTAAATAGAATACAAGTGGCGAACGTTAACGCCGCCATTTTGGTGCTGGGCGATTTCAACAGCGCCAATCTGAGAAAGGTATTACCTGACTTCTATCAGCATGTGACTTGCAACACCAGAGGCGGTAACATCCTAGATCACTGTTACACGCAATTTAAAGGTGGCTACAAGGCTCATTCTGATAGTGGCTTTGGTAAATCAGATCACGCGTCAATCTTTCTTTCACCAAAGTACAAACAGAGAATTAAAAGTACTCCTGTAGTCTCGCGAGAGGTGCAGAAATGGGATTTGACGTCAGAGGAGACGCTCCGGTCTGTGTTTCACTGCACAGACTGGAATGTGTTCCGCGACACAGATAACATTAATGTCTACACGGAGACAGTGCTGGACTATGTTTGTACTAGGGTGGAAGAAACAATCCCCACTACCACAATGAGAGTTTACCCAAATCAAAAACCCTGGGTAGACAAATCCGTCCGTGAAGCTCTGAGAGAGCGCACCAAAGCATACAACGACGGCCTAGTGGCAGGCAACATGAATGACCACAAGGTGGCGCGATACAACGTAAGGAGGACAGTGTCAGAGGCCAAACGGCGCTACAGGGATAAAATTGAACTCCAGTTTGAACAAGCTGACTCTAGAGCTATGTGGCAGGGGCTCAAAACGATGACAGACTACAAAGGCGCCTCCCTCAAACTGAACAGTGACATCTCCTTAGCAAATGACCTCAATACCTTCTATGCGAGGTTTGATGCTGGTAATAACAACACCAGCTCACAAGCCACGGCAATGGGGGGGGGGGGGTCGGCTGCTGATGGAGGCACAGTGTTCAGGGTAACAGAGCATGAGGTGAGGCGGACCTTTAAAAAAGTGAATATCAGGAAGGCAGCAGGTCCGGACGGCATCCCCGGCCGCGTCCTAAAAGTCTGTGCCGACCAACTGGCCCCAGTATTCACTGACATATTTAACCTGTCCTTAGAACAGGCTGTCATCCCCACCTGCCTGAAGAAATCCACTATTATCCCTGTACCCAAAAAATCCAAGCCTGCTTGCCTCAACGACTACCGCCCTGTAGCTCTCACCTCCATAGCCATGAAGTGCTTTGAGAAGCTAGTAAAGGGCTACATCTGCTCCTCCCTCCCCATCAACATGGACCCCCTGCAATTTGCATACCGCCCCAACAGGTCCACGGAGGACGCCATAGCCCATGTGCTGCACACAGCAGCATCACACCTGGACAAGAGGCAGGGGAACTATGTGAGAATGCTATTCATCGACTACAGCTCGGCATTCAATACCATAGTCCCCTCCATACTCATAGCCAAGCTCAGGGACCTGGGCTTGGGCTATGACCTCTGCCAGTGGGTCTTGGACTTCCTGACTGGCAGACCCCAGGTGGTGAGAGCAGGCAACTGCACCTCCTCATCCATCACCCTCAACATAGGGGCCCCCCAGGGCTGTGTTCTGAGTCCCCTCCTCTACTCCCTGTACACACACGACTGTGTGGCTCAGCGGAGTAGCAATACAATCATCAAATTTGCTGACGACACAGTGGTGGTGGGCCTGATCTCTGCCAACGACGAGAGGGCCTACCTGGAAGAGGTCAAGGTCCTGGCGGGATGGTGCCAGGAAAACAGCCTCTCCCTGAACGTCAGCAAAACAAAGGAGATGATTGTGGACTTCAGGAGGTCGGGGGTCAAGGACTACAGCCCCCTCAGCATCGACGGGGCACCGGTTGAGAGAGTCAACAGCTTTAAGTACCTCAGAGCCTACATATCCGAGGACTTGACATGGACCACACACATTGACAGTGTTGTGAAGAAGGCACGACAACGCCTCTACTTCCTCAGGCGCCTAAGGAAGTTCCAAGTCAGTCAGAAGATCCTTAAGAACTTCTACTCATGTACAATAGAGAGCATCTTGACCGGCAACATCACCTCCTGGTTTGGGAATAGCACTGCACAAGACCGAAGCAGACTACAAAGAGTGACACGTTCAGCCGAACGCACAATTGGAGGGGGGCTCCCCACCCTCCAGAACATTTACAACAAGCGTTGCAAGGGCAAGGCTAAGAGAATCATTAAAGACTCCAGTCACCCGAACAACTGCCTCTTTGAACTGCTGCGGTCAGGCAAGCGATACCGGAGTCTCAAGGCGAGCACAGAAAGACTCAGAAGAAGCTTCTATCCCCAGGCCATCAGGCTGCTAAACGAACAATGAATGAACACTACACAACAACAACCACCAAACGCACATAGCACACACATCCACACGCACACACTCACTTTAAACAAACACACTGTAGCACCCACTCCACACACTTTATAGCACACACCCACTTTAAACAAACACACTGTAGCACCCACTCCCCACACTTTATATTTATTGATGAAGGATTGCACTACAACTCGTACACCTTACTGTAAATTGTACCTAAAATTGTACCTCATCCCATTTCTGCTTTGCACTAAATAGTACTGTACATTAGTACACTGCATAGTATTGTATATTATATGGTAACTCAGAACATTGTACATATGTCTATACCGAACACTGTGACCTCATTTTTCTTCTTCTAAATTACATGCTATATTATGTTATTTGATACTATCTTGTCTAGCACAGTCTCTGGAGCGTAACAGTAAGAAGCATTTTGTATGAAAGTATTCTGTACTTCTGTATGACAACTATTAAAGAACTTGAACTTGAACTTGAATACAATTTGGTGTGCTCATTCATGACCCAACGAGGAAGAAACCTGTTGATTTTTGTAAACTGAAGACATTTCCTCTAGTGACATTTCCTCTAGTGCCACCATCAGGCCAAGCTGAGTCTATCTCCTGACCCATTAATTGTAGTTACAGAATCTGATATATAATAATAATAATAATAATAATAATAATAATAATAATAATAATAATAATACACTTTATTTGTATAGCACCTTTCATACAAGAATTGCAGGCCAAAGTGGTTCACAGCAGTGATGTAGACACAAAATAGACATAGGCATAACATTTTCATACACTTGTCATAATTATAGACAGGCAAAACATTTGCAGAAAATTGTTATTAAAACCTCCCAGAATCTTTTTTTCTAATTTTGTGTTAATATCTATACAAAGACTAAATAAAAGCAATGCATAAAGTGCAGACATAGAATGCGTATACAAATAGACAGAATAAGACCAGTGCAAAAAGTGTAGACAGAATAAAAGCAGTGCAATAAAATATCAATAATGCTTAGTACATAATACCCAATGCCTAATGCATAATGCCCAATGCCATAATGCATAATACCCAATGTCTTGTGCATAATACCCAATACCTTGTGCATAATACCCAATACCTTGTGCATAATACCCAATACCTTGTGCATAATACCCAATGCCTAGTGCATAATACCCAATACCTTGTGCATAATACCTAATGCCTAGTGCATAATACCCAATACCTTGTGCATAATACCTAATGCCTAGTGCATAATACCCAATGCCATAATGCATAATACCCAATGCCTAGTGCATAATACCCAATGCCTGGTGCATAATGCCCATAGTGCGTAATTGCCAAATGCTATAATGGCCAATGTCATAATACCCAATGCCAAAACACCATAATGCTTAATGCTTAAACACCATAAATAAGCTTCAATGCCCCATATCCCCAATGCTTGGACCTCTGCTAATTGTCGCTTGCAGCTATAGTTTTCTTTGTTTGTAATTATCTTGCTGTGTAGATAATAAAGATCTCATCGTATCTGTTTAAGGCACGGGGATCTACCCTGAATATACAATACATAACTAAACCACAATTACAACAAAAAGAAAAGAAAAATAACCTCTCCATGCAGTGGCATATGTCTCCTCTCTCTCTCTAGGTGAAAGGACAGCATATTATGTATCCTCTCTCTCTCTAGGTGAAAGGACAGCACATATTATTATGTCTCCTCTCTCTCTCTCTCTCTCTCTCTCTCTATGTGAAAGGACAGCACATATTATGTCTCCTCTCTCTCTCTCTAGATGAAAGGACAGCACATATTATTATGTCTCCTCTCTCTCTCTCTAGATGAAAGGACAGCACATATTATTATGTCTCCTCTCTCTCTCTGGGTGAAAGGACAGCACATATTATGTCTCCTCTCTCTCTCTAGGTGAAAGGACAGCACATATTATTATGTCTCCTCTCTCTCTCTAGATGAAAGGACAGCACATATTATTATGTCTCCTCTCTCTCTCTCTCTCTCTCTCTCTAGGTGAAAAGACAGCACATATTATGTCTCCTCTCTCTCTCTCTAGATGAAAGGACAGCACATATTATTATGTCTCCTCTCTCTCTCTAGGTGAAAGGACAGCACATATTATGTCTCCTCTCTCTCTCTAGGTGAAAGGACAGCACATATTATGTCTCCTCTCTCTCTAGATGAAAGGACAGCACATATTATTATGTCTCCTCTCTCTCTCTCTCTCTCTCTCTAGGTGAAAAGACAGCACATATTATGTCTCCTCTCTCTCTCTCTAGATGAAAGGACAGCACATATTATTATGTCTCCTCTCTCTCTCTAGGTGAAAGGACAGCACATATTATTATGTCTCCTGTCTCTCTAGGTGAAAGGACAGCACATATTATGTCTCCTCTCTCTCTAGATGAAAGGACAGCACATATTATTATGTCTCCTCTCTCTCTCTAGGTGAAAGGACAGCACATATTATGTCTCCTCTCTCTCTAGATGAAAGGACAGCACATATTATTATGTCTCCTCTCTCTCTCTAGGTGAAAGGACAGCACATATTATTATGTCTCCTCTCTCTCTCTGGGTGAAAGGACAGCACATATTATGTCTCCTCTCTCTCTCTAGGTGAAAGGACAGCACATATTATTATGTCTCCTCTCTCTCTCTCTCTCTCTCTCTCTCTCTCTCTCTCTCTCTCTAGGTGAAAGGACAGCACATATTATTATGTCTCCTCTCTCTCTCTGGGTGAAAGGACAGCACATATTATTATGTCTCCTCTCTCTCTCTCTAGATGAAAGGACAGCACATATTATTATGTCTCCTCTCTCTCTCTGGGTGAAAGGACAGCACATATTATTATGTCTCCTCTCTCTCTCTCTCTCTCTCTCTCTCTAGGTGAAAGGACAGCACATATTATTATGTCTCCTCTCTCTCTCTAGGTGAAAGGACAGCACATATTATTATGTCTCCTCTCTCTCTCTAGGTGAAAGGACAGCACATATTATTATGTCTCCTCTCTCTCTCTATGTGAAAGGACAGCACATATTATGTCTCCTCTCTCTCTAGATGAAAGGACAGCACATATTATTATGTCTCCTCTCTCTCTCTAGGTGAAAGGACAGCACATATTATTATGTCTCATGTCTCTCTAGGTGAAAGGACAGCACATATTATTATGTCTCCTGTCTCTCTAGGTGAAAGGACAGCATGGGATGCTAAACACTCAGCTCGTCCCTCATGCATTGTGCATCTCTGTGGTCCCTATGGGGCCTGCTGTTTGAGTCTGCTACTTGGTAATGCAGGGAAGAGGCTCTCTGTCTGTCTAGGGCAGGCCCGCTGCCTCGCTGGGAGACCTCTCTGTGCCTCGAGTCTGACCAGCATTTTAACACCCTAGAATAGAGTGAGATAGATTCATGGGGAAGCAGATAGAATGTGTGTGTGTGTGTGTGTGTGTGTGTGTGTGTGTGTGTGTGTGTGTGTGTGTGTGTGTGTGTGTGTGTGTGTGTGTGTGTGTGTGTGTGTGTGTGTGTGTGTGTGTGTGTGCTTGCGTGTGTGTGTGTGTGTGTGTGTGTGTGTGTGTGTGTGTGTGTGTGTGTGTGTGTGTGTGTGTGTGTGTGTGTGTGTGTGTGTGTGTGTGTGTGTGTGTGTGTGTGTGTGTGTGTGTGTGTGTGTGTGTGTGTGTGTGTGTGTCTTTGAGTTGGGGTTAGCTTTGCTCTAGCTCCTGGTCAGCTGAAGGCTGACGGATTCCATGCAGACGGAGAACACACTGCAGCACCTCACCTGAACATTGGCCAACGTTAGAGGTGCTGTAAGTGGTCTACATGTTAAAATAATAGCTGTACACTCCCGACAGCCATCACTGATGTAGAGTGTTTTGTTCGACTGTCAGTAACATGGGTCTCCCAGTCCCTCCACTCTGCAGTAAAACAGAAAATAAATTTTCTGGTATCCCTTCCCACTTTATCCAATCAGGAGAGAGAACTCCACAGTGCAATACATTTTTTTAAAGCAAATAAATATGTGCTTGAACCTATTCAAATAATCTTCCATGCAGTAGATTTCTTAGAGTAGAGTTCTTTCTCCTGATTGGATAAAGTGGGAAAATATACCAGAACATTTATTTTGTGTTTACTGCAGAGTGGAGGGACTGGGAGACCCATGTTACCGACCAAACACTCGATATCAGTGATGGCTGAGAACTATTTAACACTTATTCTACCAATAAAATACCACTTACAGCACCTTTTAAGTATGGTGGATGTGAACACTACAGCACCTCTACTGAACATTGGCCAACGTTAAGTATGGCGGATGTGAACACGGCAGCAGTCAGCCTCCCTCCCACCTCCCCGGCTCTGACCTCACCCTATCGTCGACCACACCCTCTTTCTCACAACAGCCTCCACTCCGAACTGTACGACCTCCGGCACGCTCTGCTTCCTCACACTCAAATCCCTCTCCTCTCACGTCTCTCTTTCACCAGCCTTCTCCTCACACCTCGTCTCGTCTCCACAAACACTTCTCTCTCTCTTCTTCCTCCTCCTCCCTCCACTCCTCCTCTTTGTCTCTTGCTTCTGTGTTCTACTCCTCTGCCACTCTACCTATTCTCTCTCGTCTCTTCTGTTCCAACACCCTTTCGGATTTCCTCCCCGTGTTTGTTCTCCTCTCTTTTCCTCTCACGCTCCGCTCTATACCTCTCCAGTCTCCACCCTTCGCCGAGCTGCTCTCTCTCTCTCTCTCTCTCTCTCTCTCTCTCTCTCTCTCTCTCTCTCTCTCTCTCTCTCTCTCTCTCTTTCTTTGATTTCCTGTCTTCTTGTCTTCCTCTGTCATCTTTCCCTTCCTCTGTCTTTTCCCACTCCTGTCTTCATCCTCCCCTCCCCCTCTGAGCGTGGTGCTTCACAGCGGGTTCCTGCTCTCCGCAGTTTCCTTTCCCTCCATCCGCCGCTCGTTGGGCCTCATGCATGAATGTTTTTTATTAAGGGTCCAAGCGGCGAAGCAGCTGGAACCGATATTGTATTTGTTAGGATTATTATTATTATTATTCTTTTTTTCCGCCGCTACTTACGGAGCCCCGGGGAAAACGCATACATAAGTGGTCCGGAGATGGACCCAAACGGATCGCTGCTGTTAACCGATTAACTTGAGTAAGCGCGTTTCTTAGCACACAGTTTGCCATAAGTCATCAATATTTTATGCAGTCGTCATGATAGGGGGTAGATATGTTGGATGAATGTATCTGATCATAGGAACAAAACTATTTAAAAATCGGTCCACACACAAATGTGTACTAATGTGTACTATGCGTGACAATGTATAAATCTTAACACACAGGCCCTTTCCTGTGCCACAATAGGAGCCCTGAAATAATGGGGTGAATAGTCCTGATGGTGGCGCTATAGCAGCAGCTTACATTTAAAATCATCTTAAAAATGTGCTAGAGGTCTGTAATCTTCTGAGGTGGTCCGCCAAAATGAGATGAAACTTTCATACACTGGTACCTATGGTCAATTATGAAGTCCATCACTAAATCGCACAGTTATTTTTTCTTCAAAGTGTGCAAAACTAATTAAACCCTATAAGTCGTACATATTTTGTCCAAATGAGACAAAAATCAACAATCAATTGACAGTCTATAGTGCATGAAGACGTGTCTCTTCTCTGTCCCCATCTTTGAACCTCCATTTGCATAGACACACCAGTTGTCACATTAATTGGCTGGATGTGGTGTGGGGGTTGTCAGAGAGTGGAGATTGCTCAAGGTTTAGATGAGATGATCAGTCTCACCTGTGTGCCCAGAGAAGGAGAGTTGTGCTGCTATCATGTCACCAAAGTCTATTGTGTGGATGATGAACGTTTTATTCCTTTGATTAGGTTGAATCCAACCTACTAACCCAAAAAGAAACACCAGCCCTGGATGACTGGGCCTTGGAGAGAGAGCCCCATTCCCGTACCACTCCTAACAATAGTGTGTGATTAAAGCCCCAATCCGTGATTTTATTCTTGACTACATAAAGGTGTATATTCACATACAATCTTGTAGAGTTTGAGCTGTAGATAGAAAATAAGCTTTTTGGAATATACTAAACCCATTGTTAGTTGGAATTCAGTATATCTATATTACTTCTGTGTTCACAAACATTACTAAGGTAAAACCTAACATCAACATTCCACAGAAAGTGAAAACTATTCACAATTTTTGACCCCACAACTTTTCCTCTACTGCCACCATCAGGCCAAGCTTTCAGTTTTCAGATGAATGTATCTTCTGAACCCGTTAATTGTAGTCACACAATCTGCTGTGAAGATTCATGACCCCAAGAGGAACAACCCTAATGATTTTTGATCATTCCATTCCATGACAACATGATATCTTGCCATTTCTTCTTGTGCCACCATAATGCCTAATCAAATGAATAATGGCACAGTGCTTACCTAAATGCATAATGTCTAATGCCATATTGTCCAATGCCAAATGCCCAATACCATCAAGCCTATTGCCAAATGCCCACTACCATTAAGCCTAATACCAAATGCCCAATACCATTAAGTCTAATGCCATAATGCCCACTACCATTAAGCCTAATACCAAATGCCCAATACCATTAAGTCTAATGCCATAATGCCCACTACCATTAAGCCTAATACCAAATGCCCAATACCATTAAGCCTAATGCCATAATGCCCACTACCATTAAGCATAATGCCATAATGGCCACTACCATTAAGCCTAATGCCATAATACCCACTGCCATTAAGCATAATGCCATAATGGCCAATACCATTAATCCTAATGCCATAATGTCCAATCCCCAATGCTTGGACCCCTCCCATTGCCGCTTGCGGCTGTATTATTTCTCTTATATTTGTTCTTGCACAAAGCAATAAGAAAAAAATCAGAAAATCCTACGTGCGCCGACAGCCAAGTCTGTTCTTACCCGAGTGTGTTGATGAATTGCGTTTGATCTTAAATTGCATGCCCGCACCAGGCAATTTGCAATTAGCATAAGGAAACGCCCCAATAAACCTATAATTCCAGCAGCCTTTAAGTGTTGTGTGCAAACCACAAACTGCAGTTTGACAGGTAACGTTCAACTCAGACTGAAGAAGAAAAGAAGGAGGAAAGGAAAGGATGGCAAAAAATACTTTTCTTCCTCAGAGATGGAGACTTTACTACTTACTTGGGGTGTTCAGGCCTGTGGGGCCCATTTTCAGTGTTTACTAAAAGAGGAATTATACAATGAATAGTTTTTTTTGCCTGAGACTCATTGGCCTTGGCTCATTTTATGTGAAGAACATTATGAAAGAACACATTTTCATTGAGTGCACACTGTGCGCAACCTACACATCTATATTACATACATGGTGTTCAGGTCCACTGGATTAGATTAGATTAGATTGTACTTTATTGTCATTATATTGGCATACAACGAGATTTGGGACTCAAACTTAAGGTGCAGTAATAAAATCACACAAGTAATAAAAGATAACATAAAATACTATACAGAAACATAAAATACTATACAAGAAACATAAAATACTATACAAGAAACATAAAATACTATACAGACACATAACATACTGTAAGACAATCTTACAATATACAAAATAACAACAATATACAAAATAACAATACACAAAATAACAATCACAGTGTCAGATGGTAGTGGGTGGGTATTGCACTGTGGATATTGCACTTGAGGGGGTAGGATGTTGCACAGTGTGGGAGGAGGGGGAAGTGTGGAAATTGTGGGTGAAAACAGGGGGAAATGGTCAAAAGAATTCAAAAACGTTCACTGTATACCTTCACTGTCTGCCTCCACCTTCTTTAATTGATATATTTCAAGATAAACATGATATATTTCATTCATGTCTTGATTATAATGGATACACATTTTATCACAAAAAACAAATAGCACTTTTATTGATAAAAGTGATCTAGCGGAGCTAAATGGCCAATATTAACCATATATGCCGTCTAGATTGTTTGTAATTGAGATAAAGTTAACAAATGTTGAGTGTTTTTTACATTAGTTGTTATGGCTTCATTGTTTTAAAATCCCAATAATGTTGTGGGTCCACCAGACGGGAGGTGTAGTCTGACGTCACTTTAGTTTCCCGCACGGTCCACCCGTATAGGGATTTATCATTGGGAAAATGTATTATGGGCTATTGTAATAATTCTGCCTCTGAACATTGGCAAGCTTTCCATTTTTGCACAAAATGAGTTCCCTTCTATCACTAACATTATTGTTTAAACTTTTTTTTTTGTCGTTAAAAAGAACTACACTCACCAGTAAGTAATCAGTAACCTAATACAGCCAGGAGTCTACGCTGTGGTGACGTCAGTCAGCAACGCCAAAGTGAGTGTAGTTCCTCAGTGAACGAAAACATAAACGTTGTTATTTTGCTACTTTTCCGATTACTTGCAAATTTTTTCATGTTGAGCTATAGATTGTGGATGAATACACACAGAAAGGTACACCATGCCAATGTTCATGCTTTATTTTTTTAAACGAGGCGATTTAGAAATGGGTCCATTGGAAATACATGGCCATTTCAAGGAGGGTGGACCGCGCGGGAAACACCAATGACGTAACCGCTACACCTCCCTATTGGGTGAGTAACAAAAAATGCAAACACCACACAAGGGTTAATGAAAAGAAATAATGAATTTTGATGGATTTTGAAGTGTGAGCAGCGGGGTCCCCGGTCCAGAAAAGCACAAAGCGAGAGATCATCACCAGGGCTGTTAACGCTGTATGTGCAGAAGAAAGAATAAAAAAGAGACGGTTTGATCTGAAAATGGACACCAAAAAAAAAAAACGATTGTCTGCTGCCAGGCATAGCCTACTATTACAGCCACGGTAGGGGGCCAGCATGCTGAAACTGTCCAAACAACAGGCATGAATGGGCACGACGGAGCCATCGTTGGAGAGGTGTCTCTGTCGGGGGGGGGGGCGCAGCGGGATACTTTACTGGGCCGTGACCTGCCACAGGCCAGGAAACATCCCGTCGGCACCGGATGGCATACCTCGAGATCAACTAGCAAGACGACGGAGAGCGTCAAGTTTTTAATCTTCAAGGGAATTTAATTAAGTTGATTTGCTTCATTTGATTCCTCATTAAACGTTACGTATATATATATATATATATATACAGTATATAAAAAAAGGACACACTTTTGACCTTGATCTATAGCCTACCATATGCCCATTTCTGCTTTAAGCTACATGCCCATTTAAATCATTGGTAAAGAAATAAAGGAAATGAAGAACAAGCGGGAAGTGGGTAAGTATCGGTGAATGCCAAAAAAAGTTCTTAAAGGGGACATGCGTTGCTATTCCTAGCACTATTTTGGCAACTTTACACAATTCCTGTGAGTCTATTGAAGACATCTGTAAGGTTTCTTTAAAAAAAAAACATAATTTTTCAGCCTCAGGATTTCAAGCTGTTATGGCCTGGCTCTGCCCATAAGCACTTTGAGTGACAGTCAGCCCACACAGTCTGCGACTGGTAGAGAGAGAGAGAGAGAGAGAGAGAGAGAGAGACAGAGAGACACACAGAATGATAGAGAAAGAGAGAGATAGAGAGAGAGAGAGAGAGAGAGAGAGAAAAAGACAGGCCGTTATTGATAAGGCCCCCTCTCTCCCTCCCTCCCTCTCTCCCTTTCTTCTTTTTTTCTTTCTTTCACAGCGCGGCAGCTTGTGCTCCCGAATGGGGGGGGGGGGGGACCTGCGTGTGTGTTTGCACAGTGGTCTCTCTCTCTCCCTCTCTCTCTCTGTCTCCCTCTCTCTCTCTCTCTGTCTCTCCCTCTCTCTTCCTCTCTATCTCTCTCTCTCTCTCTCCCTCCAGAGTGTATGCAGAGGTGTCGGGTTTCACTCTGCCGCAGTATGAGGAAGTGGTTTCCACTTGCTGTCTAGTCTAGGTAGATTGTGGGTGGGCATTAGCTACAACCACAGAGCCAATCACATCACTGTTCGCTACCCAGAGCCTGAGTGACATCACTCAGGCCTTCAAATCAGGATGGCCTAATTTACTGGAGCAGGAAATGATCTGAGCTGTATCAGAGCAATCCGCCAATATGGTATTTAGACACAAAAACACATTGATACTGACTCCTATTACTATAATACAATGCTAGAGACTTAAAAATGACATTTATAATGCATGTCACCTTTAAATTGTTCACACACACAATTTAAGATCACATGTGCCGTGCGTACGCGCGATTCACGAGGCCCATTACGATAAACATGCTGCTCTTGCTGCTGCTCAGGGAGAGCTGTGGACCAGAATAACCTGGGTTCAAAAGCTGATGGCCGCAATAAAAAAAAAAAGTCTCTCTCTCTCTTACTCCACCGCTGAGGTAAAAAGACATATTTCATGTCGAAATTCAGCCGTCTCTTTTTCACGGGCAACAAATGGGATTTCGTGGAGGAGAACGTCTCTCCTATGACACCCAGGAAGAGAAGGAATGCTCGCCGGCCCGCCGGACGCGAGACTGTGATACAATCATTTCTGTTGCTCCGATGGTCTATCTAAGCTTGTCCATATCAGCCAGTAGCAGCCTAGTAGCACCACAGAAAGATTGAATCAGTATGTTCAGAGAGCTGTAGCTTTTTGTTTTGCTATTTCGAGCTACATTGACTCGCCTAATGACAATTCAGAGGCACTGAAACCACCGAGAGCTGGGTGACAGCCCCGTCCTCCTCCCCTGTCACATGCAAACACGTGCACGCTCTCTCGCGCACACACACATACACACACGTGCACGTAGACACACACACACACACATGTCCCAGTGTGGCCAGAGAGAGGAGCTCCCATCTGCGTAATGACATCTCACGCTTGGTTAGGAATCTGCTGCATAATTAGTGCCCTGGCGGGTGATGGATGGCACTGCAGCGCCGCACGGCGCAGCCCGTCTGACCTTGGCATCATTATGGACGGCAGGGCTGACTGGACCGGCTCGCGAGCGAGCAAGCAGCTGCTGGCTTTAATGGGACCATTTGTCCCCCACCTCATCCTCGCTGCCTCTCTGTCTTTTCCTCCCTCTCTCTGTCTGCGAAGGCCCATAAGAGTGGAAATCGCAGGGACGTGGCCTGGGTCTAGGTTACAGTATACAGGAGACTAGGCCATCATACAGCACTACCAGCTGATCCATTAACGGCCATATAGGCTGTAAGGTTACTGAGCCGCGCCGAGGACAGAGCGTGTCGGCTGGAGGAGCCAGGGCCGATAGAGTTTCATGGCGGTGGCCGATACTGTTGCTCACCATGTTCTCGAGGACTGTGTTAGCATCACTCAACAATAATCATTACTAAAAAAGTCAATTTAATTAGGTTCCCCGTGTCTCATCCCCATGTCTCAACAGAAACGACACTAGGCAAGCCTAGTTAACCCTTTCACTGTCACACTACAGAAGGTTAACCCTTTACTATCACACTACCGACAGTGAAAAGGGTTAACCGTTTGGTAGTGCGGCAGTGAAAGGGTTAACTACATGTATGGTTAATGTAAACAACTATGTGTGTACCGTATATCCTGCGGCCAACACTCAGTGGCCCTTAATGCATACACTTGAGTTTGGGGGCTGGCTACTGGCTAGTAAAGGTTAAAGCACCACCCACCATACAAGCCCTGTGTGCTTTGCTGCTAAGATGCAAAAGAAAGCCAAGCTAATAAAATGTATGATGAATTGATACACGCTATAGAATCTTTGCGGACTGCTGGTGCTAACTAGTGTGCTAAGTTAACGTAAAATGCATCTTGCTTTATTTTGCCTCAGCCAAAGTTGGCATTTTGTTCATACGGTCCGCTATTATACAAAATATACTGTTGTCATGCGTTTGTGCAGCTCCATCCACTCAGATGCTCTGGTCTGGTCTGGTCAGTAGCTACAACACTCAGATGCTCTGGTCTGGTCACTCAGATGCTCTGGTCAGTAGCTACAACACTCGGATGCTCTGGTCTGGTCAGTAGCTACAACACTCAGATGCTCTGGTCTGGTCAGTAGCTACAACACTCAGATGCTCTGGTCTGGTCAGTAGCTCCAACACTCAGATGCTCTGGTCTGGTCAGTAGCTACAACACTCAGATGCTCTGGTCTGGTCAGTAGCTACAACACTCAGATGCTCTGGTCTGGTCAGTAGCTACAACACTCAGATGCTCTGGTCTGGTCAGTAGCTACAACACTCACGCATGCGTGTTTCAACAATGGGGAGTCAGTCAGCCACCCAGCTCCTCGATCAGTAAGCGACTGAGTCTCGTACGGTTCCCCCTCCTGGGTCTGAGCTAAATAAATGGAGTTGCAAATCTTGTGTTTACAGTGAATCTCTCAAAATCCTATTTGCAAAACAGGTTCCTAAATGGTAAATGTCTCACTACAATGAAATGGCTACTATGGGGACTAACATCATCACACATGAAGACATTGGAGTCTCTGCTTTCCAGTCATACCCAATCTATGCAATTCCAAGACTGTTTAGGGACCTATTATGCAGAAATAGTTAAATACACCATCATCCGAAAAATGGCATGACAATAGCATAATGTGGGCATGTCTGTAAAGGGGAGACTTGTGGTTACCCATATAACCCATTTTCATTCTGATATCTTGAGGTGAGAGGTCATGCGATCCCTTTGCAAATGGCCATGCCGTCTTCCCCCCTTGCCCAGATTTAGCCTACATTTGGAGTATTATTTAGCCCCCTTCCTGACAATAGAGCATGACATGCTTGGTACCTGTGGTCCACACCTGACGAAGACCTGCTGAGGTCGAAGTGTTGTGCCAGTGTTTTAGTCGAGTCTCGAGTCCCCAGTGTTCGAGTCCGAGTCGAGTCCCCATTACCCTAGTTCGAGTCCAAGTCAACAAGGTTGAGTCCACTTCACTCTGGCAGTCAAAGAGCTGACATACAAATAAAAAAAGGTCTACATTAAACATAAATGACACAGCGGTCACCATTTCAAAGAGTTTATTTACTTTGTGACACAATAGCCAAACAAATGCACTAGCCATCAATATCGTATGCCAAATGATTAGGGCCTATTACAAAAAAAGATATACAAAAAAACTTGTATTTATCAATTAACAAGTCTGAGTCCTCATCTTCACCTTCCGAGTGCGAATGCAGTCAATGCTCGAGTCCAAATCCAAGTCAGAGTCATCAGTGCTCAAGTCCAAGTCAAGTCATGAGTCCTGAAAATCAGTCCAGGACTCGGACTTGAGTACTAGAACACTGCGTTGTGCAATTAAATTCGCCATGGGATCATAATATACAGTGTGTGTGCAGCTTCAACAGTTTGTATCCTGGTTTTGGATGTACGTACATCTCCTCTGACTGCACCTATGGATTTGCCACAGTCGTCTAGACTCACAGTATCTTCATTCTAGCTTCAGAGGTAAATTAATTTGGGATGCCGGCATCCCGACCACTAGGGGACCTGCACAAAGGGGTTAGTGAATAATTAATGAACCATAGTGTGACAATAGTGAGAACGGAAGGAATAAATAGAACATGATGGAGAGAAGAAGGGGTGAGGGGTGTCTGTCGTTGGCAGGTAATCTGTAAACATGACGGAGAATAATTTAAATTAAATTATTTAATTAAATCTTTATTTCATGTGAGACATTTGAATACATCATCTTTTTTTGTATGTATAAAAAGCAACAACAAACCAAAATAGTTAAAACAAATAAACAATATTAACTTAACTTAAGAAGTATAAACATATCTAATCCAACCCCTTCTCTACTGAATCTTCATCATCAAGTCTAAATACATAATATACATACATAGACATATCTACACATACATTTACTATCCTTTAAATTTAAAATTTAAATATATGTACCCACAATAATACAGTAAATAATAATCTATGTAAACAACTGGCGATTGTCAAGGCCCTTCTTCCCTGTACCTTGTGAAAATCATGTCCTTATAGCTCTTTTTAAACTGGTTCATGTTTGGGTCCATTGCTTTAGCTCCATATTCATTGATTGATTGATTGATTGAAAAGTTTATTAACAGATTGCAGAATGGGTACAGTACAGTACAGCTCAATACATACAATTGTTAAGGGGATGCAGACCAGAGAAAGACTTTCGTCTTGTTTACATCAGGGTCCCCCATTTTCAATTCATCATAACATATATGACATACATGACATACAGATAGACAGTACTGCTACATCTATACATTTATGACATATCAGATTTGCAAATACAGTACTGTTTGTGATACAAAAGTGTCCAGAAAAAGAGTGTATATACATTTGGCGTAGAAACTGTACATTGGAGGAGGTTGGGTGGGTGGGGTGGGGTTGGGTGAGGGCTGTACATTGGAGGTGGGGGGGGGGGTTGGGTAGGGGACACACACACATTTTACACTGTACATTGGAATACTGACAAAGCCTTACTTGGTCATTTACTGTACAACTAGGTTAGGACATTTGTAGGGGCCAGTTTCGAATTGCAGTCTCACGTAGGTGTTTTTTGAGAGTGTTTTTGAAAGTGGGTAGTGATTCACATTCCTTTACAGCTTTAGGTAGGGCGTTCCACATTGATGTGGCATAATTGCAAAACGTGTTTAGTCCCTTGTTTGAGCCGAATCTGGGTTTTACATGATTTGTGGAGCTCCCTCTGGTGTTGTGATCGTGGTATTCACTGACCTTTGGGAAGTACATGGGTACCTTGGTCGCGTAGTGTATCTTGTAGACCAGGCCCATTGCAAGTTGCTGTACTCTGTCGTCTACTCTAAGCCATCCTAGGTTGTCAAAGTGGGCAGGGGTGAGGTGGGTTCTAGGAGTTAGGTCAAGCAGTAGTCTGACTAGCTTGTTTTGAGATGTTTGTAATTTGTTTTTTAGTGCCTTTGAGGTGCTTTGGTACCATGAGGTGCAAGCATAGTCGTAGTACCCTTGAATGAGTGCTCCTGCTAGAGTCTTCAGGGTATTCTTGTTTACCAGAGAGGAGATCCGGTACAAGAATCGCGTTCGTTGGTTGACTTTTTTTATTACATTGGATGCCATTTTGTCACAGGAAAGATTAGCCTCTAGGATGGAACCCAGGTAGGTAATTTCATCTTTCCTTGTGATAATATTGTCACCCACTGCAACCGAGAAGCCGTCGGTCTTGCTGAGTTTGTTATTTGAACCGAAGAGAATGGACTCTGTTTTGCCCATGTGTAATGATAGTTTGTTGTCGGCGAGCTATATGCAGATTTTGCCTAGTTCCGAGCTGAGGGCTTTTTCAACCTGTAACTTGTTCTTGTCAGAGACCAGCAGGGCTGAGTCGTCCGCAAACAGGAACAAGTTGCAGTCACAAGCTGACGACATGTCATTTGCATAAATTAGGAATAGTAGCGGTCCTAGTATGCTTCCTTGTGGAACACCACAGCTCACTGTGATTGATTGAAAACTTTATTAACAGATTGCAGAATGGGTACAGTACAGCTCAATACATACAATTGTTAAGGGGATGCAGACCAGAGAAAGACTTTCGTCTTGTTTACATCAGGGTCCCCCATTTTCAATTCATCATAACATATATGACATACACGACATACAGATAGACAGTACTGCTACATCTATACATGTATGACATACCAGATTTGCAAATACAGTACTGTTTGTGATACAAAAAGTGTCCAGAAAAGAGTGTATATACATTTGACGTAGAAACTGTACATTGGAGGAGGTTGGGTAGGTGGGGTGGGGTTGGGTGGGGGGGGGGCTGTACATTGGAGGTGGGGGGGGGGACACTGTACACTGTACATTGGAATACTGACAACGCCATACTTGGTAATTTACTGTACAACTGGGTTAGGACATTTGTAGGGGCCAGTTTCTAATTGCAGTCTCCCGTAGGTGTTCTTTGAGAGTGTTTTTGAAAGTGGGTAGTGATTCACATTCCTTTACAGCTTTGGGTAGGGCGTTCCACATTGATGTGCCATAATTGCGAAATGTGTTTAGTCCCTTGTTTGAGCCGAATCTGGGTTTAACATGATTTGTGGAGCTCCCTCTGGTGTTGTGATCGTGGTATTCACTGACCTTTGGGAACTGTTCTATTTTCACTCCACAGATTGAAATACAAAAACTTTACATTGTCATACAAACATTGTCTCTCCCTTTCCTTCTCTCTCCCTTATTTATTGTTGTCCTTGTATACTATTGCTACTGTCATTTTGTATTTTATTTACTTGTATGCATGTATATAACCTTGTTTTTGTTACAGCCTCCCACCCCCCCTTCCCACAAAAGGCCTTTGCATTTTGGACAGGCTGCTTTTGTATATAAGAATTTGTTCTTAATTGCTTGCCTGGATAAATAAAGGTTAAATAAATTAAATAAAAAATGAAGTTTTTCAATTCAAATTCCCCCTCAAATTATAACCCCTTCTCTATTAAATAATGCTTTTTGAATATTTCCTTGTAGAAATATACATTTAGCTTGAACAATTATTTTGCTTTACATTATTGTGCTGTATACATGATTCAAAATAAATAAATAAAATGTAATCCATCTTCATACACACGTAGTGTGGTGGTGTAGTGGTTAAATGGTAAATGGTGCATTTATATAGCGCTTTTATCCAAATCGCTTTACAATTTAGTTCCTCACATTTTACCCATTCACTCACACATTCACACACCGACGGGGAGGCAACCATGCAGTTTGGGGTTAACACATTCACGGCCATTCAATTTCCCCATCTAGCTCTAGCTGGGCCAGGTTTCCATTACATAGTTTCACTGTGCGTCACCTTGTTTGTAGAGCTAAATCTATATTTTATATTATAGCTATGGATACAATACCATGGTCATTTGACAGTAACTATCTTCCGTTCAAGATGCAAAAAAGAATTAATTTTTTCATGAATACGTTCACACGTTATCCCGTGGTGAATATAAGTATAATTTCGGAATGATCCGGGCTAATTCCTGGGAGGCTGGTTATAGGGCGCAACATGAATTCTACTAAAGCCATTGGCATTTCGTCCCTGGACACGCTACTATTTCCAAATCTATATAATAGGTATTATGTTTCATCATGAATGCATGAAAGTGGGGGGAGGTCGTTTCTGATTATTTGTTATTACCACAACACACGCCGATCAGGGAGATGGGTATAATAACCTGATAATGATCAAGCTGAAATTTACGTCAGATACATTTGTATCTGGTTACCATCTGGTCCAAGACATAACCCACCACAACATATGGATCGGGGGTCCCGAAAACGATTCAATGCGATCGAGTGAAGCCCTAGGTTTCCCATTACTAGAAAAGTGCACCCGGAGCGGTTTAAACGTAGCACCCGGTCTAGAACAGGGTTTACTGCACTCTTGATACTCTACTAGCAGGATCTGGCCAGTACTGCACCTTCGGAGTCCCAGTATGCCTTTTAACGGCAACATACAGGTCCCTGACACTGAATAGGATATTAAAATCGGAAAAAAGGGAAAACGATCCAAAAACGTATATACGTGGTTGGCCGCGAAAGTGTTAAGGAACCTCCGGATTACCAGACGACCCACCTCACCCCTGCCCACTTTGACAACCTAGGATAACTTAGAGTAGACGACAGAGTACAGCAACTTGCAATGGGCCTGGTCTACAAGATACACTACACGACCAAGGTACCCATGTACATGTCAAAATACTTCCCAAAGGTCAGTGAATACCACAATTACAACACCAGAGGGAGATCCACAAATCATGTTAAACCCAGATTTGGCTCAAACAAGGGACTAAACACGTTTCGCAATTATGCCCCCCCCCCCCCCATCCCACCCCACCCCACCTACCCAACCTCCTCCAATGTACAGTTTTTATGCCAAATGTATATACTCTCTTTTCTGGACTCTTTTTGTATCACAAACAGTACTGTATTTGCAAATCTGCTATGGCATAAATGTATAGATGTAGCAGTACTGATCTGTATGTCATGTATGTCATATATGTCCTGATGAATTGAAAATGGGGGACCCTGATGTAAACAAGACGAAAGTCTTTCTCTGGTCTGCATCCCCTTAACAATTGTGTGTATTGAGCTGTACTGTATTGTACCCATTCTGCAATCTGTTAATAAAGTTTTCAATCAATCAATCAATCAATCAATCAATCAATCAATCAATGCTCTACCTCCCGAGCCACTGTTGCCTCACAGCAAGAAGGTCCTGAGTTCGATTCCCGCTTGGGGACCAGGTTGCCGGGTTGCCAGGTACCCAGGTGGGGTATCTCCCAGGCCTTTCTGTGTGGAGTTTGCATGTTCTTCCTGTGCATAGGTTTCCCCTCCAGAAAAAGAGATAAACCCAATGGAAAAACATGCAGAACAGATCGCTACGCTGTCGCGTCCCTGACGAAGACGGACAGGAGCACTTGGATTAGTCCCCGGACGCGGCCCCACGCCACAATCTATGTCTGCTCCTGGCTGCCCTTGGGGAGGAAGGATGACGGGATGGGACGAAATTTCATCAGCGACCCAAACTAAATTCATGTGTGTTTCCTGTGTGTCGCCCATCGCATGTCCGTCTCACTGCATGACTACGTTGCAATGTGTGCAATGAATAAAGATGTCTTCAAAAGTCCAGTTTAATCTCTTAACTCATTCCCCGCCAACAACGAGTATACTCGTTATTTGATCGTTATTTATTTTATTCGCTATTTCCATTCATAAATCATCCAGGAAGGCTGTGTTACCATAGGGAATGAGTCTGAGATTGCAAAAGTCCAATACCGCCGCCTGGTGATATGCGACCGATGTTGCACTCCCTTTGAGACTCTGTGTATGTGGCTGTGTGTCGATGAATGTCATCCGGGTGGACTTTTCGAGTAGCCTGGACCGATGCCTTTACCCGATCGCATTGAATAGTTTTCTGGACCCCCGATTCATTATGCTGTGGTGGGTTATGTCGTGGCCCAAATGGACATACGATCTAGCAGATGGCAATCAAATAATTGGAATATTCTTTTTGGAATCTCACCGGCCACAGGTAAGAGCAATCTAACCTAAATTTCAGCTTGATTGTGCTTTTGTTTTCATAGCCATCGCCCTGATCAGCGTATGCTGTTGTACTAACGAATGCTGTTATCGACAATCAATTAATCAGAAACGACCCCCCCCCCCCCCCCTTTCATGCATTCATTTTTTTTTTTATATACACGTTTTCTCTTCCTATTTTCTGTATTTTCCTCTCATCCCAATTTAGTCATTATGCCAATTCCCCCCTCCCCTTCCTGGTCGTTGCGCGCATGTGCCCCCCCAGGGACATGCACAGGACATTAGGGGGGCAGGTGCTCAAAAGCTGAAAAGGGCAATATACCTGTTTGTTTTAACCAAGCTACATTTTTAAGGGCCCTTTTCGGGCGGGGGCCCCCCTTTTTATGCTTTTTGGGGGGTTTTGGTGATCAAATATTGAATATTGAACTATAATAATCAGTGCAGGAGCTCACTTATCCTTGAAAGACACTTTTATCACTGACTTAAAAGGCCCATACATCTCCATAAATGTTCAGGGGGGAGGGAATAAGTGCTTACCCTACAGACCCCAATCCCGATTTGTATTTGAGATTCCCAAATCCCATCGGACTTGACTTCTTCGTGTCCCTCAATGAGTGTAATACCAGCATTCAACTGCATGCGCCACAGCGGTTTCTATCATCATCATCACCACCCATGCTATGCATAAAATATATAGGTCCGCGGAGAGGCACGCTGAGGAGGCCGTGCAAACTGCAATGGAATATTGGAAATTTTTCAGTTGGAAGGGCAGTCTATATGCGTAATGGTAAAAAAAAATTATATATATTGAGGCTTTTTGAGTGGGGGGCACTTTTTTATGAGGCTCAAAAGGGCAGGTGCTCAAGCACCCCTTGGGCTCTATGTGTGCACGTGCCTGTGCCCCCCACTGGTCGGTCTAGGGAGCCCTGAAGTCTATCACATATCACATGCTTCCTCCGATACATAGGAGACAGCCAGCAGCCTCTTTTCACCTGACAGCGAGGACTCTCACTGGGGAAGTGTAACGCGTGGGAGGTCACACTACCTTCACCATTTCCCTCCCTTGCTGTGCAGGCACCCTGACCGACCTGTAGGAGTCGCTGTTTACAACGACCAGATTACCACCCACCGGCTTCCCTCCCGCTGACTCTGCCAATTGAGCCAGTATGACGACCGGCCAAGCCGGAGGCACCGCTGACAGCCGGATTAGATACCTGTTATGGTTTGTAACCGACCCCAATCGCACAACACAAGACAGGTATGAGAGTGAGCCAAAACAGGGCATTTATTCATTACAAAACAAAAGGCGGCACTGTCCCTTTAAGGGAGAACACAAAAACAACAAGGGTCAAAGAATAAGGAAATTGTGGCACTGTGCCTTTAAGAGGCGAACAGGCTAAGGGGCTAAGGCTAAGGGACAGGGCCAGGGCAAAATGTCAGGGCAGGACCAGGGGCACTGGAGAGGGGGAACAGGGACAGAGGCCCGGGGAGGCGGGCTGGAGACAGGGACAGAGAACAGGGTTAAGGCCTTGGACAGGGCGAGGGCCAGAGCTGCTTACAGGGATGGCAGGGTTCCGACGGCGGAAGCCTGGCACGGAGATCCTCCTTCGGATGCTGCAGACGGGCAGCGCGGAACACCGGGGTCCCAGAGGACCGGGGCGAAGAGACGCATCCTCCCGTGGAGCTAGGAAGCGATGCGCGCCGGCTTGACGTCGGAGTGGGAGCGCGCCGGCTTGACGTCTGGAGTGGGAGCGCGCCGGCTTGACGACTGGAGTGGGAACACCACTTCAGGCCTGGCTCGGAGATACCCCTCGGAAGCTGCAGACGGGCAGCGCAGAACACCGGGGTCCCAGAGGACCGGGGCGAAGAGACGCATCCTCCCGTGGAACTAGGAAGCGATGCGCGCCGGCTTGACGTCGGAGTGGGAACACAGGAAAACCTCCCGTAGAGGATTGAGAGCGCAGACAGTCTCCCACTCCAGGCAAACGGCGACAGGTGGTGATCGCTGGCACGTCGTCTCACGCCGGAGACGCGGCAGGTGATGGTAACGTCCAGGACTCCATGAACACTGAACACAGATAAAGATACAGAGTCCAGAACACCGAACCAGCATACAGAACGACCCGACCAGGACTGGAGGGGAGGTCCAGGTATTTAAAGCTCTCTGGGGCGCTAATCATAATTTAAGACAGCTGTGAAAGGTAGTCCAAGGGTGGGGGCTGGTGAAGAGCAGAGGAGAGTAAAACATCGCAAGGGTGGGGGCTGTTGAGGAGAGTAGACAGGGAATTAAAGGTCCAGGGAACAGGCGAAACCTCACAATACCAGTGTCTCTGCAGTGGTAGACAGACCTCTTAGTCTGCTGTAGGGCTGTCCCCGACTAAGGATTTGGATAGTCGACTATGATAGGCCAACATTTGCCGTTAGTCGACTATTAGTCGACAAAAAAAAAGTATAATATATATATATATATATTTTTGTATCATTCCATTTGGGCTGTGGGGGGTGCTTAATGTCTGAAGGAGTCGACTGAAGGCTTCTTGTCCTCTGTAAAAGCATGCAATTGGTCCACTGATGGATACATCTTGATATTTGTCTAGTCTAGTGTGTTCATTAGATGGGTGAAATCCTCTTTCAGTGCCTCTGTGCCTGTTTTCATAGGCAGTTAGCCTCTGGTATGCGTGCCATTAGCGTTAGCCACGCTTCTAGGCCTCTTTTCTTTTGGAAAGAATGATTAAAAAATATATATATATATAATTATAATTTTTTTTTGTATTCGACTAAGAGGTTGGCAGTCGACTACGGCTCCTTTCGACCGATTAGTCGACTAATAGGGGTCAGCCCTTGCTGTGCTACCCGGCCGCCCTCCTTTCATGCATTCATGATGGAACATAATATACTGATCATATGCGTTTGAATTTTTTTATTGTAGCGTGTATATGGACGAAATGCCAATGGATTAAGTATAATATGCATCACAGCTAGGCCTGCCACGATAACACATTTTGCTGGGCGATTAATTGCCCCCGAAAATATCGCGATAAGCGATATTATTGCGACCGGTTAGAAATTTTTTTTTTGAGAAATTTATTTCCCAAAACTTTTATTTTGAAGCCCACCGCTCCGTCTTTTCCTGTGTTTTAGACTTTTATTTTGAAGCCCACCGACCGGACCGGAAGTATTGTTGTGATTATCAGGTACTTTGGGTACCAGAAAAGTCACGTGAAACACTGCAGACCACTGATTGGTCAGAATAGAGACGCGTCTCTAGGATTTCATAATCATTATGTTTGCAGCAGGCACAAGTGCAATAAACAAAGGATACAGTCACTGTGTATTCTGCCTCATTTATTGATTAAACAAAACCGACATCAACACAATTTGCCACCGAGCGGAGAGTTTAGTCTCGCAAAAAGATCGCTGACTTGTTAAGGCTTGTTGTTAGGTTAGGTGCTAATGTTGTGCTAGCGTTTTAGCATGGCTATCGTACATAGCGTGATCAATATAACTCGCTATTGATTGTTTGTATGAGTAACGTTAATGCTAGTAGAATAGACACAACGTGAGGTAATCACCATCCATTTTAAACCGGTTATTACCTAATGCTAACGTTAGCAAATAGACGCGACTGGTAACGTTACAGCTTGTTAGCCTAATGCTAACGTTAACGTTAGCATAGACAGCCTAGCTAACGTTAACGCTTGTAGAATAGACACAATGAGAGGTAACGTTAGCGTTAGCAGAATAGACACAACGAGGGTCTCGTTAATGTTGTTATTGATTGATTGATTGAAAACTGTGTTTACTCTGTTTGTATGAGTAACGTTAATGCTAGTAGAATAGACACAATGAGGGGTAACGTTAGCCCCACGGAGCTCCTGTGCTGTGCTCTGTAGTAAAGCCAGCGGCCCGCCTCCCAACACGGACAGTGACTGACAAGGGGCACTGGGTCCGCCTCATTAAAACAAACGCGCAAATAGCAATTAATCGCGCCCGTCAAAATCATTGCATTCATTTTAATTATCGCGGCAATTAATCGATTTATTGCTTATCGCGGCAGGCCTAATCACAGCCTATTACTAGCCTCCCAGGAATTACCCTAAACCGCTCTAAAACCATACTTATATTCACCACGGTATAAAACGGGAATGTATGGATGGAAAAAATATTCCTTTTTCACATCTTGAACGATAGATACTCGATGTCAAATGGGCCATAGTATTGCATCCATAGCTATAATATATATATATATATATAGTTATAACCCTGCAAACAAGGTGAGCGACTCCCATCATTTACAGCGGTGGCAGTAGCTACTACAGGATAAGGCTAATAGCTGGCAGTCAATGAGTTAATCTTTTAATAAAGTTCCTATTGTATTGTGAATAGTTCACACTCCATCTTCAAGGTCTGGTCAGTGTATTGTATCCCTGAAACACAAGGGAATATCACCACACAACTCATCTGTCTTCGCACAACAACCAAATGAACCTAAATCAAAATCAAATCAAATTTATTTATAGGGCCCGACAACACACGTTAATGTCCCCATGGGCCGTACAGATCTTCTTTAAACAAGTCAAGAAGAAAACATAACAATAAGTCAAGAACAGAACAAGAACACCATAAGGTCCAAACATTTTTAGATGAATGCAAATAAATGAAAGAATGCAAGCACTCCCAGACATGCCCCACGCGAAGGTAAGGAAAAACTCACTAAAACCTAACAATAGGGAAAAAAAGCTCCACAGGCAGTGTGGAGGAGGCAGTGTGGAGGAGAGAACCTCAGATGTGATTCCATGCTGGACGTCTTCATATACTTCAAAGTCGGATATCTTCATAGGCTTCATTTAAATTGTCTATCGATGTTAGGGGTGTCACGAAAATCAATCGATCGATCAAAATGAGTGAAAATCAAATTGAATTGTGACCTTAAAATCAAAGGTCAAAGCACCCAGTGTTTGATGGGAAGAGTGCACACTGCAGTTCAAAGAAGAGCCACTATATGGCAGAAAGGTACTTTATGGGTGCCCCAGTGGCGCACCACATTAAGACACATCGCAATGTCCTGGGTTAGAATCCGGCCCAGGGCATGTGTTGCATGTCCTCCCCCATCTCTTCACCCAATTCCCTCTCTCTGACTGTCCTGTCCATAATCAAATCAGAAATGCCCTAAAAGATATCTAAAAAAAGAAAGAAAGGTACTTTACAACAGCTTGAATTTCCTCACCTGCAAAAAGATTCTTTTTTTCGACTACAAAAATGAAATAGAAAATGGAATCATGACCTTAAACTCAAAAAGGCAAGTAAAATCTAATGGTGACACCCCTAATCGATGGACTGGAACCCTTGCAACCTAGTCACTTGAGCTCTGGTGGTGTGTGTAGTTTTACAGCCAGCAGGGGACAGTAAAACCTCATGGCTGCTCTCCAGGAGGCGCTGGGCTGGAACTTCTGCATCACAGCCTCTGTAGAGGGAGGAGAGACTATAGAGAAATCTCTTCTGCAGCCACTGGCACACGACTGGGTTTCCTCAAACTCTGCACCGAGCCAGATGATGTAAACAAGAGCCGAGCGAGAGAGTGTGATTTCCTGCAATATCATATCCGTAAGACGATGAGAAAAGGATGATTCAATTCCAAGGATGATCTTTTTTTCTCTCTCTCTCTCTCTCTCTCTCTCTCTCTCTGTGCACGTTTCAAAAGTGTCATATATTTTATATACAAAGGATGGTATTATAGAATATTGTCACAAGACTTGAGACTTTTCATAGGGAAAGGATTGAGAGCAATCTTGAGCAGGTGTGATTCTGGGGGGGGGGGGGGGTGCGGCAGGGGGAGGGGAGGAGCTACAGACTGCTGCAGTGCCAGTACTCACCTTGTCATGCCCCCCTGTGCGAGCATGGCTCAAACGCAGACAGCAGGCTGCCCCCCTCCCCCCCAAACACACACATCCTCCACCCTGTCTCCTCACCCCCACCCACAGGCTCACGTCTGAGAATGAGCTGTCAGGCTACGAGTTGCCCACGCTGGGCCTGGCCACAGCTCACAACCCCACAGGCTCTCTCCTCCAGGGGAACCGTGCCAAGACGGCCTGGCCGCCCGCCTCAGAGACCCGGACCAGACAGAGGCGATGCCAGGGAAGAGGAGGAGGAGGAGGAGAACGTAGGAGTCGAGAACCAGGAGTGGGCTCGAGGGTGAGGAAGGGTAGGAGAGACAGATTGAGAGGGAGGGAGAGAGGAAGATGGATAAAGAGAGGGAAAACGAAATGCACACGGAGACAATGGAGAGATGAAACGCGTGGGTGGGGAAGGCGGAGAGACAGAAGGGGAAGAGAAAGATAGAGGGATAGAAAAAGAGAGAGACAGAGGGAGAGGGGACTACTTTAGGTTCCCAAAGTTACTAATGAGACTGATGAAGTAACCTTCTGTAGCTCAGTGGGAATTCCTCTTTTCAATGGATTTTGTTTAATCTCCACTTCTTTGGATGCCCCCCCCCCCCTTTCCTTTCCACATCCCTTTCTTCTCCCATTGAGTGTATATGAAGTTCCACTAACTCACAATTGTTTACCTCAAAGATCTCCTCATGGTGCCCCTCATTTCCCCACGACCAATTAACACCCAGTGATGACAGCAGGTTGAGAGACATTATAGCTTGGCCTGCTGCTGAGGAGGAAAACAAACTTGTTGTCAGATTCACCAACGCGAACAATGGCGAGTGGATATCTCTCGACAGAATGTGCATTCTCTTTCCTCACCATATCAAACGGTCACATTAGTTCTAAGGCGGGGGAGTTGGTTAGGCTGATCCAGATAGCTGTCATGGAAACAGATGTCACTTCTGTTAGGAGGTGGCACTTCGCGCCACAGAAGCAACTGCCGGTGTCTTTGATTGCGACTCCCTCCGCCTGCACCGCGTGCGGTTCCCCTTGATGTTCCACCACAAAAGGGGGCCCCGCATACCATCACTGGATTGGTTGGAAAATTATTTGCCATGAATCTTCTAATCTAATGCACGTGACAAGAATCAGATGCTGCCAGTCTCCGAGCGGCATTCCGTGCCAGATGTGTGGTAATGACAGGAGAAGATGATTCAGGCTGCTCCGCCCATGGATCTTTTTCGCAAACAAAATGCCACATGTCTCTCTCTCTCTACTGGCCGCTTAGAAAGCACATCCTCTTGATCATGCCAGCTGAACAAGAGCAAATCAGAATTGATTGTGCAGGGGATTTAACACAATTGGAAGATTTGGTGAAAATGCCTTGTTTTAATTTTTTGCAGTTAACATTCATAGAGAACATAACTGTCTTTCTTTAAAAACAAACAAAAATAAAAACACCCCGAGTGGAAACTGAGGCCACGCCAAAGACCTACTTGTTGTGCATTCGAGATGCCAGAGCTGATGTTTGTATACGCTTTTTCCTGTTGACCCCTAAACGATGTAGGCCTCGTTGCCATTTTCTATTATGGTTTTATTTTCTATATGTACGTGTTGCATTATGCTTGTGACATGTTGAATATGTCCCATCTTGTAGTTAAACAAATAATAATTTAACAGGACAAGTCTTGCATCTCTATTTTCTTTGGAGTGTCGCCATTTCCACTCATCAGGTGTTTTTTTCCTACCAAGTATCGACTGCAGCTGAGCACCCACAGGCAAGGAAGCAATTAGAGGAAGCTCACCTGCTCTGCATCTCAAAACAAAAAGGAACATGTCGACAAACTAAAGAATATTAAGGCAAGCCTCTATGGCATTGCTTTCCAGGGGCAATATTGTTCCAGAATTTAAAATAAAACGGCTCAGCAAAAATAACGTATAAGAAAGAACATAGTCTGTGAAAATAATTGAAAATGCACATTCCTACTTGGAATGTCATGTTGTCCTGTTTACAGCTATAGCGTAGTTATTTTTCAGGAGCACATGCAACTAAAGTATTGTCGAACCCTGGCATAAAGTACCATAGTATTAAAAGGATTAAAATAACAAAGCAATGAAAGGATGTGAGATGCACTTCTTACACTTAAATGTTTACTTTATAAGCTTGTTGTGTTGCATCAAGTTTGCACAATATTTACTCCTTTCAAGCGCCACAAATGAGGAGCTCGTCGGATCCAACAAGCCAGCGGGGGGTATTGAACAGATGAATGCCAGATAGCGGTTCTGCTGAAGAAGCAAATGTGCCGAGATGGGATCGTTAACGAGCCTCAGCCAGGGCAGGGTGAAGCGCTGCCGACCTCCATCCTCCTCAGCGTGGACTGACCTCTGACTGGAGCACACGTCAGCCTCGGGCAGGGTTACACGTCTCCACACTAGCTGCGAGCGAACAGTCAAGGTCGGAGCCGGGCACACTTAGCACTGGTCCTCCAGTTTCCTCCACCAGCAGTCTCACCGGGAGGGGGAGGGGGGGGGGGGGTAGGCCACAGGGGTCCTTTTCTCTCCACCAGCAAGACACACAGCTGTCCTTATTTTTCTCCCAACACGTAGGTGTCAGACGACAGCTTAGTGAATGGTGGGACACGCACGGAAAACTAAGAGGCATCTGCTCACAGCACAACTATCAAAATCAAATGATGAAATTTGTGCCCTTAGATTTGCCACAGGGAATTTCACAGCTAAGATCCAATTCATGTCAGAGCATACATACATCCTTAAGTGACAAATAGATAAAACTGGGTGGAATCCCCCCCCCCGACGATGCGCCTACTGGCCCAAACTATTGGTCACACACCACGTCCAATGATCCTGGAATACGATGCTGTGATATGGGAATTATTTCTCCATGTGAAGGCATTCATTATCATGCAGTAGACGTGAGGGGATTTTTGGATGACAGACAGAATTTTAATTCCGAGAACCACCTTCATTCTGCTCTGATAAATGAACTAGAGCTCCACCTACTGTCTATGATGCATATTACAATTTATGTTGCATCGTCCTATGCATGTTACAAAGATGAATAATCCACTACAGAATCCGCAGAATGTTATAAAATGCCAACTATTTCAACATACCCCATAAGTGTAGCTACTAAACAATAACCGAATGCTGTGGTTAAAGCATTACTGCATACAACCTAAACACAAAACACCCTCAACAATTCAATATATATATGAAGCTTTATTAGCTGAAATGAAAGAAAACGAGAAAATACATTCCAATAAAATACATTCAATATAGTATCTCACATACAGACTTTGTTAAAAGAGTTACTCCCAAGTCATTATAGACATTGTTTAAAAGAAGCCAATTTGAATGTCAAATGAACAAAATTAACTAAATGAATTGCCCGGTGGTCGCTTGCCAAGAGTGTAAAACAATTGTTCTAGGGCCATCAATCAGATTCACAGTCAGATGGGTATTCATCACGTATGTATGGCTTTGCCGCTCCATCTCGAGACAGCTTGTCTGCTGCTTCGTTTCCTGTGTATCCAGCATGGCCCGGGATGTGCATCTGGAAGCAGAGGGAAAGGGCAGGAGAGGAGAAATATTGTTTCAGTGATCCAAGTACTGTTGGCCTAATCTGACAAAGATAATTTCAGTGATCCAAATACTGTTGGCTTAATCTGACAAAGATAATTTCAGTGATCCAAGTACCGTCTGCCTGATCGAACACAGAAATAGACATTCCCCAAGTTAAGGATTCAGATATAAACAAACAGACATTTAAAAACATACCCATACAACGTTGAGGTCTGCATTCAATTTGTCGAGCTTCTCAAAGTCGTCTTTGTTGATGACGGGTCCACCCGATTTGAGCGTCCAGCCATTAGTCTTCCAGGTCTTGACCCAGCTGGTCACACCTGAAGGAAACGACCACCCGACAGATGATGTTCAGACTATGAGGTAACCATCATGTCAGCAGTTAGAATTCGAAGACCAGAATCAATCAGTCTAGTCAACAAAAAGAAAAAAAGATTCCAAAAACGCTGGGACCACTGGAAGAAAAACACCGCCATGAGTACCGTAATTATCTGACTATAAGCCGCACATTTTTTCCCCATTTTTCGACCCTGCGGCTTATATAACGGTGCGGCTTATATGTGACTCGACGTGACCAAACCCGAAAATGTAAAAATCGAAATATTGCTTTTTTGACTGCATTGAAATGTTATTTATCTGTTCCCTTATTTGCTACAACTTGTAAATGAGTTAATTCTTGTTATTTGTCCAACAGTATTGTGTCCCAATGCTGGTGGGAAGACTGTAATTAAACATTAAAACACCTGCGGCTTATAGTCCAGTGTGGCTTATATATGTACACATCATTCAATTTAGCTGCTGCGGCTTAGTCAGGTGCGGCTTATAGTGCGAAAAGTACGGTAGTATTGTCTCCGACCATCACGTTCCGACTCCACAGCAGAGACCCTCATCACCTCCCGCCTGGACTACTACAACGTAGTCCTGTCCGGGGTTCCAAGCAAAACCCTGGACAGGCTCCAGTATGTTCAAAACTCAGCTGCCAGGGTTCTCACCCGCTCCAAGCCCTGGCAGCACATCACCCCCACCCTTATCCACCTTGACTGGCTCCCCATCAAATACTGCATCACCTACAAAACCCTCCTGATGACTTACAAGTCCCTCCATGCTCTGGCACCTCAGTACCTCACTGACCTCATCCACCCCCACACTCGGTCATGGTCCCTGTGATCCTCGGACACTGGTCAGCTCTCCATTCCCAGAACCAGACTGCAGACCTTTGGGGACAGAGCTTTCAGCGTGGCAGCTCCCACCCTCTGGAACTCCCTCCCCGCAACGCCCCAACTCTGGACTCGTTCAAAAAACTCCTCAAAACTCACCTCTTCAACATGGCCTTTGACCCCTAACTACTTCATTGAATGGTGTGCGTCTGTCTACCATGTTTGTTATTGTTGTTTTTTGCCCTATGTAAAGCGACTTTGGGTTTTATGAAAGGCGCTATACAAAACCAAGTTATTATTATTATTCCCAGCCTAGTTACATTATTCTAGGTCTGCAGCAGCCCACGTGTTAGAATGTAGTGAAGCTCCACTACAGAGGTGGTACTCACCGTCAATGGTGAATTTGCTGTCTGTGTAGAGAACCAGCTTCTTGATGTTCTTCTCTTTGGCTTGTTGCAAGGCTTTGCAGGCTGCCTGTGTCACCAACAGACAGGAAGTGGGTTTATTGCAGAATTGCTTCTACATTCATTCAGCAGTGGCGACTCACAGCCACCACAGCAAGAAACGCACCACAAGCTGGTAGAAATAGTCGTACGGCATTGTCCCAGTGTCCCGCAAATTAGAGGGTTGTCTTATATTGGCGCTCTAGAAATTATAGGCGTTGCGGTGATGAAAGCGCGACTATGGAGCGGCTCCCGGGTAGGCTAGCGTGACATCTTTATCAACGAGATTCCTTGCAATCTCAAGATCCATATGATATCAATGGCTTCTCGCTAGCTTAAAAGTACGGCCTTCAAAAGACAGTGGGTCTCATTCCCCAATATTTTCGAAAGAGTTCTCTTGGAAGACTTATCTTGGAACCGACTGAGACAGAATCAATGACAAGTTCACTCCGAATCCTCAACACGCTGGTAATATGTCTTAAGTGGCTCAAACGGTCACAGCTGAGATATCTGCGTTGGGGAATGGCACCATGTCTCAAACATGACCGTGCGTTCCAGTCTAGGTCATTTGCATACAAAACAACGCCTCCAGAGCTCCTTATAAGGCAACTAATGATGCAGCCGTGTGAAAATGGACGCGGAAGCTAGGGGTGGACGGTATAAACGGTATACACGGTATGAATTTGCTCTACGGTATGGATTTTGACTATACCTTGTAACCGGTAGAGCAGCTCTAAAATAGCAATGACGTCATGTAACCACAGCGCAACTATTTCACTCGCATTTGCCCCTAAAAATAGATAGAATATGTGCAAACTGGAAAAAGTTATTTAGGAGGCTTCGCGCAGTGGGCGTGTCAACACGCAATTGTCATTTCATAATAAACACATATCACCGCGGCGCACAGCAAGTTTCAATTTCAGTTCCTGGCATTTTTAACCAGTGGAGAAAGGTAAGATATTTCCCTATCATTTTTCTTATATGAATTATTCTACGTTAATAAAACATACCTGGTGATCAACTACAGTTTGCTGTGAACATTATGATGTGTAGTGTTCTGACGGCTGGGCAGCGCAAGCTGGATGTTGGATTTTGCGAGAAGCATATGCAGCTGCAGAGCCGCAGAATCCACCATAACCCACCCATCTGTACCGGCACCGTGCAGTACTCCAATTCAGCCATTGGCAATTCAGCTGTTGGGTGGGGGGCGCTGTTGAGCGGTCCCCAGATAGCCTTAAAACAGCTGAATCTGCTGCTCTGCAGCGACATACTCTTTGCAAATAAGTCGTTGCGAGGTGGAGAGTCATCACGCAAACCCACGATAATGTTGCCGTCTCTCTCTGCCAAATTTCTCAGTTCTTCGCTTGATATAATTAATACAAATGTCCAATATAACGGAATTCGTTAGCTCATAAAAATGTGATTATAACAGACTGCTGTTTATTAATGTCGGGCGACTGCCCACAGACACCCATTTGATTTAAAGTCGGCAGCAGCACGGAGTCTCAGGACTTATTTTATTTGGAATATAATGACTGTATACGCAAAAGTAGCCTAGTTTTAAGTTAAAATATTATAAATCTACATGCCTTGAGGATGTCATTTATATAGCCTGCCTATCGGGCAAAAAAAATAATTCTAATGGAAACACTGATACCGTGATATATACCGTTACCGTCTATGCTTCAAATTATACCATGATATACATTTTAGACCATACCGTCCACCCCTAGCGGAAGCGCTTTGAGAGTCTTGCGACCCATCGAAATTAGATTAATTGTATTGTCATCATATATAGTACAGCTCGGGCGTGCACACACACAACTGTATAGCCTACGGCGTAATGAATGAACGCAGTATAGGCTTATTATTCCAATGACTTGTTTCATTAGGATTTAGTAGATACTATATATGCTCTGCCCTACGTACAGTTCCTTTCTGTATACAGACTGTACTTATACTGTATGTAGGGCAGAGCATATATATAGTATCTACTAAATCCTAATGAAACAAGTAACTAGAATATATTAAGCCTATACTGTTCATTCATTAGACACGTAGGCCATACTGGCGCACACAAGACTTGTTATGGAATATTAATGCAGTCTATTTCCACGCGATTAGCTTTAGTTCTTATTTATTTATCCACTGTCATTTCAGTGTTGGTGTATAGGCTATATAGTGTATTTCAATATAAGTTTAATTGATTAATGATTCGAAGGAATGCAGGTTTATAGCTGTATCAAACAAAGGTCTGTCCCATTGTATACCAATCAATGGGATATATTGCATGTTGACCTGCATTCTTTCAAATGTATAATTAATCATTAAAACAGATATGTAAGAAATAAGAAATACAAATTCCACAGAAGGCATTAAATAATTATTATTTTCAATCATTTCACAATAATTGCATAATTGTGTTTGAATATCTGAGTAATTAAAGTAATTATACATTTGTCCAAAATAGCTGGTTCAGATATGGCTAATCCAGCTGCCCTGTGATCAGATGAATCAATATTATTTATTTTTCAAATGCGTAATTTCTTATCGTACAAATATTGTCATATTTATTTTAATTATGATTAAGTAATTAATTCCAAGGAGGCCACGGTCAAATCCGATCTCAGGAACATTTGGGGAATCGCGCTACCAGCCCTAATATGTCTTAAATGGGCAGAAATCTGCCTAAGAGGACATTTTTGGTCGTAAATCCGTTCGGGAATGAGACCCAGTGATGTTAATGTTGGATGATTCAACTGGCTAACCGGTAGGTTTGAGAGAATTGAAAGTAAGGCCAAGTTAACCATCATCAGGACTGAGGAGTTATAATTCCAAATTTAAGCTCATGGTGATCAATGAGGCAGTCCAATTTAAATATAACCTATGGTTCTATTTTTCACTTTGAGGTCTAGATTATGTTAGAAATAAGCCTACCAGCAGGCTACAGTATAATCAAGTTTTTATTTAAATAACTAATTTTGTATCTTACTTTTTAACACTACTTACCTTGTTTTATTAAATTAGTTAGTATTACGAATAGCTTACATTCTGGTAAAATAGGCTATACTTATTTTCTTTATAAAAACAAGATTTGATCTTCACATTTTTTTTTTCTAAAAATGTGTCGTAACAAGTGGGGGGGTCCTTATATTCAGGGTGTAAATAACCCCATGAAAGGTTTATTATTTTTAGGGTAATTATTACCCACTTCATATTTGTGATGTTACTGGTTTCAGTGTGTGCCTAAAGTGATCAATGTGTTGGGCGATTTATAGAGATCTATGCCAATTAATGTTTATGAATATCCAGGACTTTTATTATAAGAATTGATAGAAGCCTACTATGGTATGTGTATGTGTCCTTTGTTGAAAACCGTGTCGCCGTGTTGCGGGTGCAACCGTGTTTACGGTTGCGCTTTTGACAGTGAAATGTTCAGTTCAACTTAGCTCGAAGGAAATACACTAATCAAAAAGGTTTAATGGACCCGTATGAGGCCATAGCTCTTACGGTGGGACTTTGATTGTTTATAGAAGAGGAATGTAATGCTATGAAAAACTAGAAATAAACAGTGATTTTACCAGCAGTACGTTGCCAGCCACTTTCATATACGGGGATCCGTTACAGATATTCCAGGCCAATAAAGTATTTACAAAAACTATGATTTTGTTCCAATTCCTTCAAAAAGGCTCAGAAAAGTACAGGCTCAGTGTAAAAGGGGAACAAGTACATTTCAATCAATAATTGTGAACATGAGCTAATCTCTCCCAAAGCCAGAATTCAGAGATGCAAGACTCCAACTTGTGATGTCATAAAGTATAAAGTCTGGAGCTGCTCAATGACAATGAATGACTGCATTTGTGGACCCACAGAATGTTTGATACCCAAATAAGCTTTATTCCTTTGTCGTGTTCTAAGTTCTGATACCGAAGATTTACCTGTACACTTAGAACATCCCCCTAGGTGTGCTCAGTGTCAGCTAGAGATTTAGCACTCTAGTTTACAGATTTGAGAGAGTTGGTTCTTGTTCAATAATATTTTTGAATACTTTTCGGCATTGCATAGAAAAAGTAACACTAGTCTGTAATTCATGCACATTTGTGACAGCAAAAAAAACATGCTTGCCTGTAATTCTGCTCTCTGATTGGTCTGCCTTCCTTGTAGCCGGTCTGCAATGTTGCTGCAGAAGAGAACACTGTGAGATGGTGTAAAACTCAACGATGTGCAAATAAAACACACCAAGTCAGAACAACTTACAGCGGATGTTTACGTCCCCAGTAAACACCAATTCCAGCTCGAGCACCCTTCTTCCCATTGTACGAGCAGCAGCCATCAGTGTACACAACCACTGCATCACCTAGAGAGGCAGACACACACAACCACTGCATCACTTAAGAGGCAGACACACAACTGCATCACCTAGAGGCAGACACACACAACCACTGCATCACTTAAGAGGCAGACACACACAACCACTGCATCGCGTAGAGGCAGACACACAAAACTAAACAACTTCATCACCTAGAGGCAGACCCACACAACTTCATCACCTAGAGGCAGACCCAAACAACTTCATCACCTAGAGGCAGACCCACACAACTTCATCACCTAGAGAGGCAGACACACAAAACTAAACAATTTCATCACCTAGAGAGGCAGATACACACAACTTCCATCACCTAGAGGCAGACCCACACAACTTCATCACCTAGAGGTAGACAAATACAACTTCATCACCTAGAGAGGCAGACGCACACAACTTCATTACCTAGAGGCAGGCACACACAACATCACCTAGAGGCAGATACACACAACTTCCATCACCTAGAGAGGCAGACACACATAACTAAACAACTCCCATCAATGATAGTCTCCAAAAAAATTTCACATCCATAGATTCTAGTTCAGTTTTTGACTGCCTTGCTAGCCTAAATCAGCTGCCTGTAACCACCAAATAAAATTAATGTGCTCTGCAGGCTATGTGTTGCATTGTGGGGTGGATTTGGTGGACCCAAGTAAGATGGATGCCATAATGGTTCAATCCAGGTAGGGCAATTCATTATGGCACGTTGCCTCCAATGTTTCATCATCATGATCTTACCCATGTATGTGAATCCATCAGTGCTCACTGAAGATGAGAGACTAGCCTGCGACGACTCCTCCGACTGTTTGACTCTTTTGACAGATGACGCAGACTTTTTGACTCTTTTGACAGATGACGCCGACTCCATGTCCGAGTAGTTCCTCTTCTGGCCGAGGGGGATCTGCTCCAGCACCTCTGGTTCCCTTTCTGGGAGCAGGCCTACAGGTGCCCCAGAGCTTGGAGTTTCTGCAAATCACAGTATTCTCATTAACTAATTGATCATTGAGGCACTAAAGATGCTTTAAGTGGTATTACTATTCTTTGTTAAAATAAGTGTTAAACGGCTGTACATTCCGACAGCCATCACTGATATAGATTGTCTGGTCAGTAACATGGGTCTCCTAGTCCCTCCGCTCTGAAATACATTTCCTGGTATCCCTTCCCAATTTATCCAATCAGGAGAGCGAACCTTTGATTTTTTCTTTTTTATACTTATTTCAAGAAATCTTACCATGCCAAATTAGCTTACTGGACTGGTTTCGTCAGACCATTTATGCAGTATGGAGTTCTCTCTCCCGATTAGATAAAGTGGGAACGGGATGCCAGAACATTTATTTTCCGTTTACTGCAGAGCAGATGGACTGGGAGACCCATGTTTCTGACCAAACAATCTATATCAGTGATGGCTGTCTGAATGTAGAGCCATTATTTAAAAATGTAGACCACTTATTTGAACAAACAAAAAATATCACTTAGAGAGAGAACCTTTAAGTCAACTAACACTTTTTGGTAGCACACAACCCACCTCACTAAATTAGTTATTCTTGGTAAATTGATAAGCGGATCTATGGTGTGTGTATGCACACCCCTGTACACACTATTCAGCGGATTTGCTCTTCTGCAAGCTACCCTATGCTTAGCACTGTTCAGTTAACCTGTTGATATATGCATGCCGAAATGTGACATATTGTCTCGTTATGTAAATTATTACATTATCTTCCAAAAAACAGTTGTGCCAACCATTTCAACATACCCCATAAGTGTAGCTACTAAACAATAACCAAATGCTGTGGTTAAAGCATTACTGCATACAACCTAAAGACAAAACATCCTCAACAATTCAATATACAGTATATGAAGCTTTTTTGTAAACATCTGCATTCCGAATTTACACCCGCCAATCGCTTTGTAGCGAACACCAGCGCGCTATTTTGAGTCAAATTTCAAAAAGGTAAATGGATATACGGTCTTTTTCCAAGGCAACATATAAACAAAGTAATTCAGCAGCACCAGCTACCGCACACCTGCAGGCAGCCACAGCGAGTCCTGCCCGGGCTGCGTCTAGTTTTTTACCAACCATTTCCAGTTCCACGTTCTGCGATCTGATTGGCCACTGACGTTTCTGGTCGTGTGACATCTGCACCAATCGTGTGACGCCTGTTTCTATCTCTGGTTAAGCTTAGGCACTCTTTCGAAGTTGGTTAAGGTTAGAGTTTGTCTTAGAGCAGGGCGATAGAACACCAGCCCTGATTCCAAACTCTAACCTTAACAAACTTCGAAAGAGTCGTCTAAGCTTAACCAGTGATAAACTAGGCGTTAGGTAGTTTGCAGCCTGTTTGAGGCGGAAATGGGCGCAGTCGCGCAGATACAGGCGTCACGCGATTGGGCGCACATGTCACATGACCAGAAACGTCAGTGGCCAATCAGATCGCACCAGAAACGTCAGTGGCCAATCAGATCGCAGAACTGGGTTGGTAAAAAACTAGACACGCCCGGGCTGCCCCTGGGCATAGCACCGGATCACCTGAGGCTATGTATGTTGCTTTATCTTGGCAAACAAATGCTTGCTCTACGAGGGCATGATGAGAGTCAAGAGTTCATAAAATCGTGGAAACTTTTTAGAGCTACTGTGTGTACATTGTTTTCAAAGGATGAGGAGATCCAAATTACAAAAAACGTTTCCTTCATTGCCCGGCAGCACCGCAACTTGAGAACAGTCTTTCTCAGCAATGAGGCGCATCCGAAACTGGCTAAGAACAACAATGTGCCAGGAGAGACAGTCAACTCGGAGTCTGCTTCACATTGAAAGTGATCTCACAGACAAACTTAAAGCAGAAAAGATCATTGATGCCAAGACGAAACATTGCATTTTGCTGCATTAAGGTAAGACAATGGTTAATCATATTGGATGCCTTAATTTGAACACTTAATTTGCACTATATATTAAATGAGTGGGGCTCGCTGTAGTAGCCTAGTGGGTGTGTGTATAGGTGCACACAGCGTGCGCAAGCAAAGAAGGAAAATTGTGCGGGCTCACGCAACTCCCAACTATAGCCTGCCCTAATGTTCGGCTCACCCGCCGCCTATGCCCACCGGTGTATGCTTTCAGTTTCAGTTTCACTTCTAGAGTAGATTTAACTTCACGTGACGCAGAGAAAGAAGCCTCTAGGGAAGAGATGACATGTTACACAACAATGGCATAGGATTTATCCATATATTGGATTTAAACACCGCAGCAGCTGGACTGAGAAGGAGCTCTGCAAAAGTACGTTGTGCGCTTTTCTCGGATCAGCTGTGAGTGAAAGTCGCGCGAAAGAAAGTTGGTGTGTGTTATTTGGCGAACAAGAACATGATGAATGTTTTCAGTAATGACCCTGCTGTGTTACATGAGGAATGCATCATTGGCCTTCAATCAGATTCAGAGTCAGATGGAGTGTATGTACGTATGCATGGCTTTGCTGCTCCATCTCGAGACAGCTTGTCTGCTGCTTCGTTTCCTGTGTATCCAGCATGGCCCGGGATGTGAATCTGGAGGCAGAGGGAAAGGAGAGGAGAGGAGAAAGATTGTTTCAGTGATCCAAGAACTGTTGGCCTAATCTGACACAAAGATAATTTCAGTGATCCAAGTACTGTTGGCCTAATCTGACACAGAAAGATAATTTCAGTGATCCAAGTACTACTGTTGGCCTAATCTGACACAGAAAGATAATTTCAGTGATCCAAGTACTGTTGGCCTAAACTGACACTGAACGATAATTTCAGTGATCCAAGTTCCATCTGCCTGACCGGACACAGAAATAAGTGACATTCCCCAAGTTAAGGATTCAGATATAAACAAACAGACATTTTAAAAACATACCCATACAACGTCGAGTTCTGCATTCAATTCGTCGAGCTTCTCAAAGTCGTCTTTGTTGATTATGGGTCCACCCGATTTGAGCCTCCAGCCATTAGTCTTCCAGGTCTTGACCCAGCTGGTCACACCTGGAGGAAACGACCACCCGACAGATGACGTTCAGACTATGAGGTAACCATCATGTCAGCAGTTAGAATTAGAAGACCAGAATCAATCAATCAGTCTAGTCAACAAAAAGAAAAAGATTCCAAAAACGCTGGGACCACTGGGAGAAAAACACCGCCATGAGTAGCGTTGTTCCCCAGTGTTCAACTTCTGGCTGCTTCCCATCCTTGTTACATTATTCTAGGTCTGCAGCAGCCCTCGTGTTAGAATGTAGTGAAGCTCCACTACAGAGGTGGTACTCACCGTTAATGGTGAATTTGCTGTCTGTGTAGAGAACCAGCTTCTTGATGTTCTTCTCTTTGGCTTGTTGCAAGGCTTTGCAGGCTGCCTGTGTCACCAACAGACAGGAAGTGGGTTTATTGCAGCGTTTCTTCTACATTCATTCAGCAGTGGCGACTGAATGGCGACAAGAAAAGCACCACCAGCTGGTAGAAATAGTCGTACGGCATTGTCCCGGTGTGCCGCAAATTAGAGGTTTGTCATATATTGGTGCTCTAGAAATTATAGGCGTCACGGTGACGAAAGCGCGACTATGGAGCGGCTCCCGGGTAGGCTAGCGTGACGTCTTTGATATCAACGAGATTCCTTGCAATCTCAAGATCCATATGATATCACCGGCTTCTCGCTAGCTAAAGGTACGGCCTTCAAAAGACAGTGATGTTAATGTTGGATGATCCAACTGGCTAACCGGTAGGTTTGAGAGAATTGAAAGTAAGGTCAAGTTAACGATAGGTTATGTAGATAACCTAGTTATATTAGTATTGGCTAAGCGTCCCGCTCTGAGCCTTACGAGATACTCCTATCTCCTGTGATACCTAATGTATCTCCCACGAACAAAAACACATGCACCCCACCTGTATGGGGCCCCGCCCCTTATGGTGGCACCGCCCATATAACCATGACCCTGGTCATGAAACACCCTTCCTCGCCAAAACCCGTCCCAGGAAAAGATCCCTCAAGAGGGAACTCAGGGCGCGCAGAGCGGGACGCTTAGCCAATACTAATATAACTAGGTTATCTACATAACCTATCGTTATATTTCGTATTGCATCGCGTCCCGCTCTGAGCCTTACGAGATAATGGGGAAGAGCGGGCGCGAGACCCGACAGATGTACCCCCTGAGGACCCGTAAGCCCACATCAAGGGGTGCGGGGAGCCCTGTCACCCCACCCTTCCTAACGAAGGGGGGGCGCAGTCAACTCCACCTGAATGCGAACAAGAGGGAGCCAGAACCCCTTGAACACACCGTACAGGCGGAACCACGTGTGACTCAACACACTGCGGCCCATACCCATACACTCCTGCTACCCGACCAAAGGACGGGAAGCAGGAAAGGCCACAGACCCCAGAACCGCCTGGGAGACAGAACCCCCGGTCATGTCCATGAGGAAAAACCTTACAAAGGAGCCCGGGGAGGACCATGAAGCTGCAGCACAGATGGCCTCCACCGAGGCCCCACCCAGGAGAGCGGCAGAGGCAGCCACCCCACGAGTGGAGTGCGCCCTGACGCCCCCAGGGGGATCCTGCCCAGCCAGCGTGTAGCAGAGGGTAACACCCTCGCACAACCAATGGGACAGGCGCTGCTCCGACAGTGCCTTACCAGCACGAGCCCCACCGTAACAGACAAAAAGCTGGTCGGTAACCCTGAAATCCTGAGTACGGCTGAGGTAAATCCCCAAGCACGGACTGGACATGACAGGTGAAGGCCCGCATCTAACTCACCAGTGTGAGGAGGAGGACGAAACGCCTGAACCACAATATCCCAGGAGCGGAAGGAACTCCGGATATTCTTAGGCACGAAAGCAGGATTAGGTCGCAGAGTGACACCGCAATCGGTCCGAAAAGACAGGCACTCTGGATGTACCGAGAGAGCACAGAGCTCACCTACGCGTTTAGCGGAAGTGACAGCCAGAAGGAACGCGGTCCTGAAGGACAGCTGTCCCAACGGCGCCCGCTCGAGCGGCTCAAACGGGGCCAAGGACAACCGACCGAGGACCAATTGAAGATCCCAAGTCGGAGCCAAGGAGCGTTGCACCGGCTTAACGCGTCGAGCGCCAAGCAGGAAACGCTTCACAAGAGGGTGGCTGAACAAGACACCCCCTCAAACCCCTCATGATAGGAGGATATAGCTGCTGCATATACCCTCACCGTCGAAGCCGACAGTCTATCAAGGAGAGACTGGAGGTAACTAAGGACAGCAACCAGGGGGCAGGAGACTGAGTCCTGGCCCCCCGCCTTACACCACACTTGGAACATACGTCATCTGCCCGCGTAAGCGCGACAGTGGAGGGAGCATGCGCATTCCAGATGGTAACACCATCAGGATCAAGAACCTGCGCCCCTCAACCTACTTGTCCCAACAACTGACCTAACAGATGTATGGGGAAGAATCCCTGGCGGCACGGCATCGGTCCCAGACCTGCCTGGCCATGTCCAGACGCAATCCTCACCCGTCAGGATGAGGGCCGCCCCGCGACAGTACACCTGCACCCACATTCTCCCTGCCGGGGATGTGGGGAGCCCTTAGGCCGCGCAGATGGAGGACGCCCATAGCCAGCCGCCCGCCGCCTGGTGCAGACAGGGGGAGCGTACTCCTCCCTGTCTGTCGATACACGACACTGACGTCGTATCGTCCGTCCTGATCAACACCATTTGTGGACCAGAAGGACCGCTTTCAACACCAACACATTGAACGTAGCGCAGACCGGGCAGCATGGTTTGCCAGCTGCCCCCTACTGCGTTGGCCCGACGCATCACCAGCGAGGGAGGCGTCGGTGAAAACGCGACGTGAGACAGCGCCGTAACCGTCCTAGGACGGAACCTCCCGAGCGTGTTGACAACACGCTCTGAGATGGATGCCCATAGCCCTCCAACCGTTGACTGGGAAGAGGAATACTCTACATCCAGTCTACAGCAACCCCAGGCTGGTAGAGACCTGCCTGGTACGAGACCTGACGATCCACCTTGACCGCGAAGGACCAGAACGTCATCAGGGCAGAACACTCCGTAACCCCGGATGACGCAGAGGCCCCAGTGCGGCCTCCACGCACTTGGTGAAGATGCGGGGAGCCAGAGAAAACCGAACGGCAGCCTCTGGTACTCATACGCTAACCCTGCAAAGGAAGCGTAGGTAAGCCCTAGGATGGAAGATCGGGGATGCGCATACGCATCCTACAGGTCTATGGAGGAGAACCAGACCCCCACCTGACAGTGTTCAACAGGTAGGAGACGATCCAAAAAATGCTGAACCTTCCCATGGGACAGGTCCAGCCTGGGTCTTACACCCCTCCCTCCCGACTTCTCGGGCAGAGAACACCGGGAGGAGAACGCCACGACGATGGCTTGCTTCGTCCACAGAGATTGGATCTCGTCGACCAGAGCTGTCCCTGCTGGAGACCCCGACAACAGGGTCTGTACCAAACCTGAAAACGGGTGGGGTTGTGTAAACGCAAGTCCCCGCCTCACCATTCTCTCCATCTACCTCGACATATGGTACTGCCGTAGTCATATGTGACGACACTCCCAACGCACCCGCCGTCACGTGGCGCAGGTCCGCCAGGAACTGTAGATAGTTGGCCCGGCCCCCCCCGCTGTGCGAAGACAACCCTGGAATCGTGCGAGGAGCGCGTTCCGTGTCGGAACACCTGACCCTGACACCACCCACGAGGCAATCGCACCCAAGGGGGAACCCCGACAGAAAAAGGGCCTGTCTGATACGGGGGGCTTCCGATCAAAAAAGCCCCCCCACTGAACACCCCTCCAGAACATGCTGAAGGAGTTGTTCTGCAGCCGGACATGCAAGGTGTAAGGCCCCCATGGGTTCCTACACACCGTAGCCCTGCAGTGATATCACTACCACCCCAAACCATGTGAGCTGCGACCACTTGCCAATATTCCAGGAGTGGGAGCACCAACATGATACCTGGCCTGGCGAAGGCGAGGCCGGGGAAGCCCGCACTGTGTGCCTCAAAAGGTTTCGAGCCCCCCTGCTGACAACACTTAAGTTGACAGACGTAACACCAGGCTCAACCAACACAGTTCAAGGTGTGGGAGCCGCTTGACAGCACAACATTCTCACGGACAGACCCAGGCTCAGCCATCAACTGGGTGTCAGCCCCTGTCTCCATGAGAAGCGAAGAATGGGGCCGCATACGCTTCAAGAAGGTTCGCGGCCCGCAGCCAAAGGAACACACCCAGAGCCCCGCTTCTGAGGGTAACAGAAAGCGGACTGAGCGGGGAGCGGGCTGCTCGCGGCAAAATGACGACGGAGTGGTTTACCAACACCGAAATCACCCAAAATGGCCGATCCCTCGGCCGCCAAGACTGTCGGCCTCGCGATACCCTGTCGATTCTCCAACCAGGGCACCACTGGCGGGGGAAACATGGCCGCCTGTCGAGGGCCCCGTCATCGCCGCTGACGAGGCCGTGCTCTCTCTTCTTCTGGCTGCGCGGTGTGAGGCGGTGTAGGGCCTAGGACAATACCGCCCGCGCTCCAGCAGAAGACCAAAATCCCCTGCGGAGAGGGGAACCCTGAGCGGTTATAGCTTGCGGCTGGGTCAAAGCTAATAACGTCAACAACCTTGCGCGATGTGTCGACGTCGGCCGGCCCTCAAGGCCCCTCCACCAGACACCATTTCTTTAATAGAAAAAACACCAATTCGAACACAGTTCTAATCGTTGCCAATTCCATACCGTGGCGGTACAAGCCTTAACAGCCCACCAGCCACTCGCCAGGCCGACCCATGGTGTCGGCCGGGCGGGGCATTGTTTCAATATATCAAAAACAAAGGACTGACGTTAACATGGAGCACCAGTGGTGATTGCAAACAGCACCCTCCACTGTGGTGTGGACCATGAAAAGGTTAAATGAATAAAAGAGCTAAACCACAAAAACTGTAGAATGAGCAAACCCATACACACAAAGTTTAAGGGGAGACGGACCAGACCCGTCTTCATTCAAAATATTCACAACAGAACACCAGCCCTAGTTTAGCCCATTTACCAAAAAAGGTAAACAAAGCCCCCCCCCCGCACTACTCCCCCAGTATACCGATTGACCGTCAGTATGAATGGTTTGAGAGGAGAGAAAGCTGTAGCAAGACAGACCTTCTCATAGCAGAGTGACAAAATGAAACAATAGCCCCCTACACAGGGCCGCCCCAGGAGATGGGGGCCCTCGCGTCTAAAAACGCACATGGCCTCACATTTCTCCCAAGCGGCCCTGCCCTTATACTACTGCAGCCTAACGCCAGGCAATGTGGAACCCAAGACAACAATTGCCTGTGCACAGACACGCAACATGTTTACCATGTCGGCTGGACCCATAGCCCCACTACCCGACGCCAACCCAGATGGGAACACCGTTCAACAAACCCCGCCGGAACACAAGGTAATACCTGGCTAGAACCTAGCCACGACCTACCCCGTTGTCAACCCATTTACCCGAAAAAGGTAAATAGAACTCAAAACCCCACAACAGCTACCGACTGACCTTCATTGATGAACCGGGCAAGAGGCGGGAGAGTGACAACATCTCACGGCGGAGACATTAAAACAGCATAGCAATTAGCAGTAGTGATAGCATGCGGCAGTAGCGATAGCATGTTAGCATAGCTTTAGATGTTTTAGCAGCACGCCCAAGACAGCTTGGAAACCGTTCCCTGCAGAGAACGTTCACCAAACCATCTTGCCCCTGGCGCCAACACACAACAAGGTTGTGTTAACAACACAAACCAGCATTACTAACACTAATACCCATGCCTGAAGACACAGGGCCTACCTGAGTACAAGCTGGCCCGACAGCCAGCCTTGTACAGCTGAACCTCGATGTGCAGTCATCAAACGAGGAACATCACAGGCCCGTCGTGTCGCCGAAAACATGCGTCGAAGATGCCAGGGGCCAGCAACCTCCGGTAAGCTTCCAACATTATTAATCTTCCTTAATCTTTTCATTCCGCTAGCTCGTATGGTGCACGCATCCAATACGCTGGGACGAAAATAGAGGAAGGGTGTTTCATGACCAGGGTCATGGTTATATGGGCGGTGCCACCATAAGGGGCGGGGCCCCATACAGGTGGGGTGCATGTGTTTTTGTTCGTGGGAGATACATTAGGTATCACAGGAGATAGGAGTATCTCGTAAGGCTCAGAGCGGGACGCGATGCAATACGAAATATAACCATGGTCAGGACCGAGGAGGAGTTATAATTCCAAATGTAAGGTCATGGTGATCAATGAGGCAGTCTAATTTAAATATAACCTAAGGTTCTATTTTTTACTTCGAGGTCTAGATTATGTTGTTATGAAATAAACCTACCAGCAGGCTAAAGTATAATCAAATAATTTAATTTAAATAACAAATTTTGCATTTTTATCTTACTACTACCTCGTTTTATTAAATTAGTTAGTATTGATAATAGCTTACATTCTGGCAGAATGTAAGCTAACTAATTCTGGTAAAATAGGTTATACTTGTTTTCTTTATAAAAACAAGATTTGATCTCGAGAACTTGATCACATTCTAAAAAAGAGTCATAAAAGGTGTGTGGGTGCGGCTGGGTGGCGCAGCGGCCTAATCGCTCGTCACCAACGCGAGAGACACCGGTATCGAATCCGGCTGTCAGCGTTGCCTCTGGCTTGGGCCGGCCGTCATACTGACTCAATTGGCAGAGTCAGCGGGAGGGAAGCCGGTGGGTGGTAATCTGGTCGTTGTAAACAGCGACTACTACAGGTCGGTCAGGGCGCCTGCACAGCGAGGAAGGGAGATGGTGAGGGTAGTGTGAGCCTCCCACACGTTACACCTCGCCAATGAGAGTCCGCGCTGGCAGGTGAAAAGATGTGGCTGGCTGACTCTGCATGTATCGGAGGGGACATGATAGTATCTATCAACCCTCCCTACGACCGACCAGTGGGGGGCACATGCGAGCAACGATCAAGACAGGGGAGGGGGGAATTGGCACGACTAAATTGGGATGGGAGAAAAACAGAAAAAAAAGTAGATAAAAAATCAAATAAATAGGTGTGGGGGGGGGGTTCCTTATAATCAGGGTAATCTTATATTCCAGGCCAATAAAGTATTTACAATTTTGTTCCAATTCCTTCAAAAAGGCACCGAAAAGTACAGGCTCAGTGTAAAAGGGGAACATCACCCAAAATATGAATTCCATTATGTTATTTCCATGGCCAAGTACATTTTAATCAATATTTGTAAACATGAGCTAATCTCTCCCTAAAACAGAAATCAGAGATGCAAGACTCCCAACTTGTGATGTCATCAAGTATAAAGTCTGGAGCTTCTCAATGACAATGAATGCATTTGTGGACCCACAGAATGTTTGATACCCAAATAAGCTTAATTCCATTGTCGTGTTCCAAGTTCTGATACCGAAAATGTACCTGTACACTTAGAACATCCCCCTAGGTGTGCTCAGTGTCAGCTAGAGATTTAGCACTCTAGTTTACAGATTTGAGAGAGTTGTTCTTGTTCAATAATATTTTTGAATACTTTTCGGCATTGCATAGAAAAAGTAACACTAGTGATGGACTGTAATTCATGCACGCTTGTGACCGTAAAAAAGAAACCATGCTTGCCTGTAATTCTGCTCTCTGATTGGTCTGCCGTCCTTCTAGCCGGTCTGCAACGTTGCTGCAGAAGAGAACACTGTGAGATGGTGTAAAACGTTGTGCAAATAAAACACACCAAGTCCGAACAACTTACAACGGATGATTAAGTCCCCAGTAAACACCGATTCCAGCTCGAGCACCCTTCTTCCCATTGCCCGCACAGCAGCCATCAGTGTACACAACCACTGCATCACCTAGGAGGCACACACACACAACTTCATTACCTAGAGAGGCAGATACACACAACATCGCCTAGAGAGAGGCAGATACACACAAAATCATCAGCTAGAGAGGCAGATACACACAACTTCCATCACCTAGAGAGGCAGACACACATCACTTCCATCACCTAGAGAGGAAGACACAAGAACAATCAACCAGCTAGTTGACAAACAAGTAATTAAATTAAAGTTTGTTACAAATCAGTTAATTTGAGTGGTTCAAAAATATCCACAGCAACTGTGACAATGGATTGATCATCTGCTGGCAAAGTTATTTTTCTAAACAAAATCCTTTTCCCATAGCAATAAATTGTAATGGAGTAAACAAAGATCGAACACATCTGGTATAGTCATCCGTTTCCTGTCCTCCTCTACCCCTTCCTGTGAATATTAATGCCAGACTAGGTTAAAGGTCTTTGAGGTCGCATACCAGTTTATGTTATTGTTGTAGCGATGTAAGTTGTAGCTCATGTAAATCAATAGAAAGAATAAATGAAAGATTTTGGGAGAGAAGTATCCTAAGTTGTACCACATGTGGAGATGAAACTGAAACTTGTTCCATATAAGATATAACAAATGAACATTAGCTTATTTCTCCTCTCTTCCCTTCTCTTATTCTCTTCTACCCATTCCTATCGCTTATTCGAATAGCAGGCTTCATTTCTAATAAATATCTGTTGAACTATAGTCAATGCCTCCTGGTTATTACATATTTTTATATTGTGATAAGTATTCCCTTTTTCACATTATTAGAATCCACATTCAAGAAAACCATAACACCGATTGCACACTGGTCCCATGCATTAGTTTACATTTGAAAGCTTCCTGTATTGTGATACCATCTTGAGGATCCTTTCATCATAGCCTGACATACCACATTGAGAAATAAACAAATGGCTTGCTGGTGAAAATGGTTGTCAATAAAGTCAGTTTAACTTACCATGGTGATGTGATGGTGTCTCATGCCAGAGGGAATTCCTGGCACTGTGGTTACATTGAAGTACAGGAAAAGTGTGCTGTGCCTTGCTGCTGTTGTTAGTACAGACAAGTAGTATTTTCCCACACTTTATGTGATTACAGCGCCAGGAAATCCCCCTGGGATGAGACAAGACACAGACACATCACCATGGCAAGGCAAATTGATTTGACTGATGACCATTTTCACCGGCAAGCTATTTGTTTATTTCCCAATGCGCCGCTTTCAGACCTTATGGGGCTAGCTTGCAGATGTTCTATGACTACTTTCCATTAGTGCTTCTAGACATTAGCTAGCTAACAAAACCCCAATTGTAACTCATGCAAATGTTACATTGTAGCAGCAAGGCAATCAGCAATAGAACGAGGGTGGCCATCTCCAGCGATGAAGGAGTCTTGTGAATTGTCACATCCATAGATTCTATTCATCAGTTTTCGACTGCCTTGCTAGCCAAAATCAGCTGGCTGTAACCACCAAATAAGTGTGCTCTGCAGGCTGTGTTGCATTGTGGGGTGGATTTGGTGGTCCCGAGTAAGATGGATGCCATTATGCTTCAATCCCAGTAGGGCAATTCATTATGGCACGTTGCCTCCAATGTTTCATCGTCATCATGATCTTACCCATGTATGTGAATCCATCAGTGCTCACTGAAGACGAGAGACTAGCCTGAGACGACTCCTCCGACTGTTTGACTCTTTTGACAGATGACGCCGACTCCACGTCTGAGTAGTCCCTCTTCTGGCCGAGGGGGATGTACTCCAGCGCCTCTGGTCCCCTTTTTGGGAGCAGGCCTACAGGTGCCTCAGAGCTTGGGGTATCTGCAAATCACAGTATTCTCATTAACCAATTGATCGTTGAGGCATTAAAGATGCTGTAAGAGGTAACAGCTCTACATTCCCACCTTATCCAATCAGGAGAGAGAACCCTCGATTATTTTAAACTTATTTCAAGAAATCTTACCAAGCCAAATTTGCTTACTGCACAGACTGTTTTTTTGCAGTATGGAGTTGTCTCTCCTGATTAAAGTGGGAACGGGATGCCATAAAATGTATTTTCTGTTTACTGCAGAGCAGAAGGAATGGGAGACCCATGTTACTCCAGACAATCTATATCAGTGATGGCTGTCAGAATGTAGAGCTATTATTTTAACATGTAGACCACTTATTTGATCAAACAAAATTGTATCAAAATTGTGAAAAATATAGGCCTACTTTGTTTTTCAATAAGCACAAGGTTTATATATATATATATATATATATATATATATATATATATATATATATATATATAAAAGGTCCCCCTTCTGCATGACTGCATTAACTTGCAGGACAATCTCATTTGAGAAAATCTCAACTTTACAGATGTGTATTAAATGAATAAATCCTATGACTATTAGTTGACTAATAACTGAGTTGTTATTACAAGGACAGCCCTGTCCCGCTAACATTAGAGATATTAATCTAAACCTACCATTGATGACCTTCGGTGTGGCTGATTGATTGACGCCTCTGACAAATGACCAGGCATCCTTTTCAGATGCAAACTTCTTGTAACTTGCACATGGAAACTTGTCCACCTGGCTCTTGCAGTCATCCCTACACCACAAGTAAAGAGTATACCAACGTTTACATCTTAAAAAGGAGGGAATTCACACATGTTCTTCCCGTGCCCCAGCAGTTTTTGTGAACATGCACCACTCTCGTCTAAAGCTAGAAATCAGTGAGGACCCTCAACTAACTCTTGATTGATTGATTGATTGAAAACTTTATTAACAGATTGTAGAATGGGTACAATACAGTACGGCTCAATACACACAATTGTTAATGGGATGCAGACAGAGAAAGACTTTCGTCTTGTTTACATCAGGGTCCCCCATTTTCAACTCATAAATTTATGACATACACAACATACAGATATATCATGATTTATGACATACAGATATGTTACATTTGTGACATACACGATATGCAAATATACAGTACTGTTGTTAAACAGAGATCCTAAAATAAAATATATACATACGAGGGGGAGGAGACTGTACATTGGGAGGGGGTGGGTGGGGGGGGGGGGGGGGGTTGCAAGGTGCAAGCATAGGGAGGGGGGGTTTGGACATTTACAGGGGCCAGTTTCAATTGCAGCCTCCCGTAGGTGCTCTTTGAGAGCGGTTTTGAAGGTGGGTAGGGAATTAGGGATTCACATTTTTTTTTTACAGCTGTGGGTAGGGCGTTCCACATTGATGTGGCATAAAAACGTGTTTAGCCCTTGTTTGAGACGAATCTGGGTTGAACATGATTAGTGGAACTCCCTCTGGTGTTGTGGTCGACTGGTCGTGGTATTCACTGACCTTTGGGAAGTATTTCGACATGTACATGGGTACCTTAGTGGTGTAGTGTATCTTGTAGACCAGGCCCATTGCAAGATGCTGTACTCGTCGTCTACTCTAAGCCATCCTAGGTTGTCAAAGTGGGCAGGGGTGAGGTGATGCCATAACATGTTTGAGTGAGCTCTTACACCCAAATTCTGGTTCAGACAGTCTAGCAAGGCTAGTAAATATAAGTTGGGTGCAAGCCCACACAAACATTGTATGGCCTCATAAAGTCAGAGTCCCAAGGGGAAAGGATAGCTAGTATACCAAACCTATACTATGGCTCAACGTATGGGGTTGGGAGGCAATACCATAGGCCAGAAAACAAATGCTCGATTCAATGTATAAACTTAAAAAATTTGGTATTATTTGACAAAGCCAACAAAGTAACACTGAGGCAGTCTTTGCAAGCATTTGCTTTCTGGCCTTATGGTATTTTATCACAACCTCACACTGTGAGGCTGAGCTTCACAAGAACAAGTTACAGGTTGAAAAAACCCTCAGCTCGGAACTAGGCAAAATCTGCATATGGCTCACTGATAACAAACTATCATTACACATGGGCAAAACAGAGTCCATTCTCTTCGGTTCAAATAACAAACTCAGCAAGACCGACGGCTTCTCAGTTACAGTGGGTGACAATATTGTCACAAGGAAAGATGAAATTACCTACCTGGGTTCCATCCTAGAGGCTAATCTTTCCTGTGACAAAATGGCATCCAATGTAATAAAAAAAAGTCAACCAACGAACTCGATTCGTGTACCGGATCTCCTCTCTGATAAACAAGAATACCCTGAAGACTCTGGGAGGAGCACTCATTCAAGGGTACTACGACTATGCTTGCACCTCATGGTACCAAAGCACCTCAAAGGCGCTAAAAACTAAATTACAAACATCTCAAAACAAACTGGTCAGACTACTGCTTGACCTTACTCCTAGAACCCACCTCACCCCTGCCCACTTTGACAACCTAGGATGGCTTAGATAGAGAGTAGACGACAGACAGAGTACAGCAACTTGCAATGGGCCTGGTCTACAAGATACACTACACGACCAAGGTACCCATGTACATGTCAAAATACTTCCCAAAGGTCAGTGAATACCACGATCACAACACCAGAGGGAGCTCCACAAATCATGTTAAACCCAGATTCGGCTCAAACAAGGGACTAAACACGTTTTGCAATTATGCCACATCAATGTGGAACGCCCTACCCAAAGCTGTAAAGGAATGTGAATCACTACCCACTTTCAAAACCACTCTCAAAGAACACCTACGGGAGACTGCAATTCGAAACTGGCCCCTGTAAATGTCCTAACCCAACCCCCTCCAATGTACAGTAAATGACCAAGTATGGTTGTCAATATTCCAATGTACTGTTTTGCTTGTATAGTTGTACAGTGCCCCCCCCCCCCAACTTCCTCCAATGTACAGTTTTTACGTCAAATGTATATACTCTCTTTTCTGGACTCTTTTTGTATCACAAACAGTACTGTATTTGCAAATCTGGTATGTCATAAATGTATAGATGTAGCAGTACTGTCTATCTGTATGTCATGTATGTCATATATGTCCTGATGAATTGAAAATGGGGGACCCTGATGTAAACAAGACGAAAGTATTTCTCTGGTCTGCATCCCCTTAACAATTGTGTGTATTGAGCCGTACTGTATTGTACCCAATCTGCAATCTGTAAATAAAGTTTTCAATCAATCAAGTCAGCAGCTAGTGTCCTCTACAGTCTACCCAACGTGTCACCACTCACCAGGTTGTATAGACGCCGGGTTTGAGTCCTTTCTTTACGGCGTAGAAGAATTTCAATTGCTTAACCATGTCTTCTGAGGCAATGCAGAGTGTCCTGCGTACTATGCGGTAAAGACAAGTCAATCTCAACATCACTCAGTCAAGCTTCAGTAAAGCGCAGGTGCCCGTCATGGTGGTGCAGATTTAGAGACGATAGAAATGGGAATAGTTTATCTGTGGCTGGTTTAGGTTTGTTAAACTACTGCACACAAGTTCATGCTACCGAAATGTTTTGATTGCAACCAGTCTTCCACAAAATAAGTTATAAATGCCCTGGAACGTAGTTACTGCACAATTTAACACTATACCAGGCATCCGCTATAACTGTTCAAAATAAACACTTAACGTTATTTGTCCTTTTATGAAACGTGTAACGTTACAAAAAGGGGAAATACCAAATGTCTGTTGCAACAAGCGAGGAGAGCTCACAGGTACAGGGTTATTTCTTAACTTATCTATGGTTCCCGTACTTCCGGGTTCCCATGATGCCAAGCTCTTCTGACGCGCATTAATGCAACTATCGCGAGATGTTCCGGCCTCTTCCCAGGCCGACGTTGACTAAGGTTGGTCATGACAATTTTCACAGGAGTCACTATTCCTTGTCTAAATATGATATTAGACAAACAAATGCCTATATTTCACATAGGAATACATCTTAGGCATGGGATGCCTTAGATTCCCCCATGTATGGTTGTGGATGGCCGTTGTATCTCTCAGAATTAAGTGTAGTATATTGGTCGACGTGAATGGGCTCGTATTGAGGACCGCTAGTTTCTAGGCCCACGCATGTGTAGTGTGTTTCTCCGACTTAGCTCTACGATGGAGGCTATCTAGATCCATGTGTATCACTTGTTGTCTATTGGATTGTCAGTCGTTGTGTATGAAATGCTGTTCTTGAGCAATTGGCCACTGTTACCCAGCCATTGGGACCCATGTTGAGTGATGGGAGCTGCTATGCTAAAGGCAGCCTGGCTAGCTAGTTTGGAGGATTGGTCGTAACCGGCTATGTTGGCTAACCTGGAGTTTAGATCGACTTCCTGGACACACTATCACTATATACTATAGTCTGTGGCAGATTGTCGACCTGTGCTTTGTGCGTCTGTTACTAATACAACGTGGTTACTAATGCAACGTGGTTATCATTAGCCTGCTTCTTGGCTAGTTAGCCCTGGCTAGCAACGAAAGTGACATGCCTTAACCTTAGCATTAGCCGTAGCGTTTCAATCATTTGAAGGAGTCCGTTGGAATGAAGTGGGCTAGACTGCTGTGTTGAGGTTGCTAGGCTGCCAATGTTTATTAACTAACGACGCTGTTTTCATCTGCAGACGTAGGCCATGTTCAGTACCAGCGCCAAAATCGTGAAGCCTAATGGCGAAAAGCCAGATGAGTTCGAGTCTGGAATCTCTCAGGTAAACTTAAAATAAAATAAAAATCCACTTCATTGCGTCTTGTCAAGTTACACACTGACTTGTTAGTTGTTGTTACCAGATTGAACTCATGTGACTTGTTGAATTCCCCCTTCAGGCTCTTCTCGAGCTGGAGATGAACTCTGACTTGAAGGCTCAGCTGAGGGAGCTGAACATCACTGCAGCAAAGGTAGGAGACATGACATAAGGTAAAATGCTCGTGTGTGTAATGGTTGAATTGGTGGAAGCAATTGTGTACTTTATTATTAATGATCAGCTGTTGTGATTTGCAACCAACGTGGATATCCTGTGAGGTTGCTCTTGCATGGCTCTGTTCTTGTGGCGTATGGGAGCGTAGCATTTAACTGTGCTGTGACGTACATTCCCGTTCCACGACGTTGGAGAGTAAGCTCCGTCCCCGGCCTTCAGGCTGGTGAGGACGGGGCATTCTGTATATTCCTACATCTTCTCAGAGCCCTTTGGGCCGTGACTGAGGGGCTAAACCATGCACTGTACATTTATTGATATAATAGCTGTGCACAAATGTTAGATTTGTACAAATGTAACGATGCACACGTTGGAAATGTTAGCACAAATGTTGGAATGTAGTAATCATTTGTTATGCTTGATCTTTCCTCCTCCTAGGAAATCGAGGTTGGTGGCAGCAGGAAAGCCATCATCATCTTCGTGCCTGTTCCCCAGCTGAAGTCCTTCCAGAAGATTCAAGTGCGGCTTGTGAGGGAGCTGGAAAAGAAATTCAGCGGCAAGCATGTGGTCTTCATCGCACAGGTAAAGATGCTGCGGTCTTGGTGTCCACTTTCTGACAAGATGCTGTTGTAGAGCCAGTGGTATTTTCTGCCACATCTAACTACCTACAACCCCATGTGTTTGCTTTTGCTCTGATTTTGTAATTATAAAATTGAATGGCTTATGTTATTGGGCCTGATATTTCCTTGATAACGTTTGTTTGAAGTGGACTTGTTTCTTACCATCAACGTGGGTATCCTGCAAGGTTGCTCTTGCATGGCTCTGTCCTTGTGGCGTATGGGAGCGTAGCGCTTTACTGCGCTGTGACGTACATTCCCGTTCCACGACGTTGGAGAGTAAGCTCCGTTCCCGGCCTTCAGGCTGGTGAGGACGGGGCGTTCTGTATATTCCTACATCTTCTCGGAGCCCTTTGGGCCATGACTGAGGAGCTAAACCATGCAGTGTACACTAGTTGGCAATGCTGGGCCATGAGGCTGTTTAATTTGTCTTGGTGAGTTGTTAATCGTTATGATCTACTTTCAGAGGAGAATCCTGCCCAAACCCACCAGGAAAAGCCGCACAAAGAATAAGCAGAAGCGTCCCAGGAGGTAAACTTGAATAACATCCGTCATTATGCTGCTTGTATAGCCCCTTTCGTGACTGTGATGCACGCCAACAAGGTTTGGCTGTTAAAACAGTCACTTGCTCCTCAATAGGAACGCAAGCAATATTCACCATGATGGACTGGTTTTGGACGAACTGTTCATTATACAAATATCACAGAGAAATGTCAAAGGTACTCACAGTTGCAAGAGGGTTTCGGACAAAAATACGGGATGGTTTGAAAGCTCGGCGTTGCTAATAAACATTTTATATCATTTTTATAAACGTGTAAACCTCTCCGAGATCAGTGTTGCATCAAAATGGCTTACTCTTTTTCTTCCGCTTTGTGACATGCCGGAGCGCTGTAATTGCTGGGCGCACCAGGCATGTGATGAAGCCGCAGAAGAGAAGAAGCCAATCACAGCGCTCCGGCATGTCACAAAGCGGAAGAAAAAGAACAAGCCATTTTGATGCAACACTGATCTCGGAGATGTTAAACATTTATAATAATTATTTAAAATGTTTATTAGCAACGCCGAGCTTTCAGACCATCCCGTATTTTTGTCCGAAACCCTCGTGCAACTGAGTACCTTTGAAATTTCTCTGATACTTGTATAATGAACAGTTTGTCCAAAACCAGTCCCATCATGGTGAATATTGCTTGCGTTCCTATTGAGGAGCAAGTGACTGTGTTTTAATGGCCAAACCTTGTTGGCGTGCATCAGTCACGAAAGGGGCTAGCTGCTTGTATTGAAATAGTAATGTTCTCAGAAATGGCTGCTGCAATAGTCAAATTGTTGTGATTTATAATAATTTTGTATGGTTGCAAAATTGTATTCCCATTTTTTCTATTCCTCCTCCCATACTTTAAAATAAAAGCAATTATGTTTAGCAAATGGGTCACAATGTATAGACTGTTACCCATTAGGTTATTACTTGGATTCAGTTCAAGCTGCCCATTGAATAGCCCATGTCTCAATGCCGCAGAGACTAAATGCTTTGCACAAACCCTTTGTGATGTTTGCAGAATTTTGTTTTGTTCCGGTGTTATTTCAATGTAGCACAGTGAGCAACGTGGATCTCTTTGTAAAGTAACATACAACATCAGCGGAAATGTGTACACTTTGAATATAAGCCTAACTAAACAATTGTCATTCGCAACTGAGACAATTGTGAGACAATAATCATTGTTATTGCAGCAGTCGTATGCTCAGTGCTAGTTTTTCAACTCCTTTGTGCCATCCATTACTGCCCCAAAAATGGTACACATCTTTTGAAACCAACGTGGGTATCCTGCAAGGTTGCTCTTGCACGGCTCTGTCCTTGTGGCGTATGGGAGCGTAGCGCTTTACTGCGCTGTGACGTACATTCCCGTTCCACGACGTTGGAGAGTAAGCTCCGTTCCCGGCCTTCAGGCTGGTGAGGACGGGGCGTTCTGTATATTCCTACATCTTCTCGGAGCCCTTTGGGCCATGACTGAGGAGCTAAACCATGCAGTGCACAACTGAACTCTGAAGTAATGTTTGTCCTAAACATTCTGCAGATAATGCGGCTTACCAAGTGTTTTTGTAATTCAATGTCTAAAATTTTTTTATCTTTAGGAAGGGAGTCATTGCATTTTGATGTGTGCAAAAACGAGTTAGATAGTGTAATGTTTCCAATAAGGGGACGTATACATATACAGTTCTAAAACTACCAACAGTGCTATCCAACAACTAGAGAAAGTGAGTCTAATGAATAATTTGTCCTTACATTATATGTTGAAGAACAGACCAGCAACTATACACCTAGGGCTATATCTATTACTCCACCATGTAAATCTCAACACATTTTACATATATAAATGCAAGTTCATTGAAGTGTTAAGTTTGTTTCTCCTAGAAGCCCTCTGAAAAACACGGGTTTCTTTTGTCCGCTGTCATGCTTTCAGATATTTCCAGATTTTCCGCTTACTTGTAAGATTAAATTGGCTGGAAAGTCAGTTATAAAACCATGATTTGATTTAAATATGATTTGACAAAACAGCCGTTCTAATCATAAATGCTTGACTCGGTAGAGTTACACGCAGGAGAATGTCATCAAAATATTTAGGAATGCTCAATGATTGTATATTCAAGAAGTAGTGATGCACCGATGTGAAAATTGTGGCCGATACCGATAACCGATATTAATATTGCTGTTCTGGCCGATACCGATATTTACCGATGTCTAGGCCTGCCGCGATAAGCAATAAATCGATTAATTGCCGCGATAATTAAAATGAATGCAATGATTTTGACGGGCGCGATTAATTGCTATTTGCGCGTTTGTTTTAATGAGGCGGACCCAGTGCCCCTTGTCAGTCACTGTCCGTGTTGGGAGGCGGGCCGCTGGCTTTACTACAGAGCACAGCACAGGAGCTCCGTGGGGCTAACGTTACCCCTCATTGTGTCTATTCTACTAGCATTAACGTTACTCATACAAACAGAGTAAACACAGTTTTCAATCAATCAATCAATAACAACATTAACGAGACCCTCGTTGTGTCTATTCTGCTAACGCTAACGTTACCTCTCATTGTGTCTATTCTACAAGCGTTAACGTTAGCTAGGCTGTCTATGCTAACGTTAACGAGCATTAGGCTAACAAGCTGTAACGTTACCAGTCGCGTCTATTTGCTAACGTTAGCATTAGGTAATAACCTGTTTAAAATGGATGGTGATTACCTCACGTTGTGTCTATTCTACTAGCATTAACGTTACTCATACAAACAATCAATAGCGAGTTATATTGATCACGCTATGTACGATAGCCATGCTAAAACGCTATCACAACATTAGCACCTAACCTAACAACAAGCCTTAACAAGTCAGCGATCTTTTTGCGAGACTAAACTCTCCGCTCGGTGGCAAATTGTGTTGATGTCGGTTTTGTTTAATCAATAAATGAGGCAGAATACACAGTGACTGTATCCTTTGTTTATTGCACTTGTGCCTGCTGCAAACATAATGATTATGAAATCCTAGTCTCTATTCAGTGGTCTGCAGTGTTTCACGTGACTTTTCTGGTACCCAAAAAGTACCTGAAATAATCACAACAATACTTCCGGTCCGGTCGGTGGGCTTCAAAATAAAAGTCTTAAACACCGGAAAAGACGGAGCGGTGGGCTTCAAAATAAAAGTTTTGGGAAATAAATTTCTCCAAAAAAAAAAAAATCTCTAACCGGTCGCAATAATATCGCTTATCGCGATATTTTCGGGGGCAATTAATCGCCCAGCAAAATGTGTTATCGTGGCAGGCCTACCGATGTCGATATCTCTGTATAGAAAACACTTTTTTATGATAATCAAATAAAGAGCTATTTTCCAAAACGCATAATTTTTTTTACTTTTGTAACTTATTTTCAGAAATGACTGATATTTTGAAACTATTTAAGGCCAAAACATGTAAAAAGAAGAAAAAAAAGATAATTTTTTTTTTTTTATTATAAATATCGGCCCTATCTTGATATCGGACCGATACCGATGTGTAAAAAAACGGCCATATCGGCCGATATTATATCGGCGGCCGATATATCGTGCATCACTATCAAGAAGTAATGCCACTTATATTAGCCCTCTAGTCTAGACCAGGGGTGTCGGAACTCTATTAGCAATCAGGCTGAAATGAAAAATACAGATTTTGCACGCTGGTCACCAGCGTAATTGGGGCGTTTTGATTATCTATTAAAGTTGTTCATTCTCTGGTGCCTCAATGAATACAAGGAGGGTTTAAAAGGTATCATTTATGAATTATTGGCTTATTATAGATGGCAATGATTCACTTAGTCAAATTAGATGTAACCGAATAATACCACGGCTAAAACAGCTGACTGAGCCTTTAGCCGTGAAGGTAAATAAAAACAAGGTACAATTTGGAAGTTAAATACTGGTTCCTCCTCCAATTGTCCACAGAAGCAGATTGGTGCAGTTTCATTCAATAAAAACACTATGCTGGTCCATATAACATTCTGTGAGTTTTGCTTGTTGAGACGTTTGTATCGCCACACAGTGAGCCTGAGGTGCGCTTCATATCTCGCAGGCCAATTTAATTGCGCCCAGGAGAGGCAGTGGTCTAAAATGAATTGATGAGCGAGTTTAGTCCGGGGGCTGGGTGAAAATGCCAGTGGTGCCAGATTTGGCCCGGGGGCCTCGAGCTTGTTGACATGTGATCTAGGCCTATGTAAAGATGGATATGACTGTTGGCATCTTTCCACTCTTCCAGCAGCGATGTTCATATTGTCGAATTGTAAGGTGAAAATGGGGTCAGACTGTATGGCAGTTGCTATTTTCTTTATGATTCCAACCTATAGGCACAGTTGAGCTTTGATAACAAGCTTACAATGTCACAGCAGTTAAAAGTAAATGTCGTTCGTTCATTACACTGCAGAAATCCAGCCATTGGTATAAACTTATGGAAAAGTCATGGAAAGGCTTTGGAATTTAAAATAAGTAGGAACTTTGTTTTTAAACACTTTGGTTTGACAAAGGAGTACAGATGTGTTTTTTAAATGGGGCATTGTAAGGCCAGCAGTGGTTCAGGAGGTAATCTGAATGTTAGGGTTGGGCCTAACAAAAATAATGGTTTGGTTCTGGTTGCTGACCGACCCTGCCGATTTAGGTGCGACCCAATTTATTTTATGAGTTCAAAAAAATATATATATATAATACAATTTCATAAAAATCTTAGTCAAACCTTTAGTATTATGGATATTAAACATGCTGGCAGAGTACATGCATCCATGTTGTCGTGAACATTTTAATTAAATAAAGAAATTCCCTATCCATAGTCGCCGTGGGAAGAGATAAAATAAAATAAACTCATGGCCTTAACTGACAACCAACAGGAACCAAACAATTTTTTTTATGCCTTAGCAGTGGTTCAGAAGGTAGAGCGGTCGTCTGGTAATCTGAAGGTTCCCGGTTCGATTCCGGCTCCTCGAGGCACTCGTGTCTGTCCTTGAGCAAGACACCGAACCCCTAACTGCTCCTGACATGCCGGTTGGCATCTTGCAAGGTTGCCTCTGCTGTTGTGTGAATGTGAGGCATAAGTTGTAAAACACAGAAATTGATTTTGCCTAATTTTTTAAAGGATTCGGCAGCCTGACAATTTATTTAGCTGCTCTGGAAAAATTACAGGTACATGGGTTTTAAGTCTTAAGATGAATGAGCCAGGAACACCGCCTACCTAATGTATTGCCCAGTTTGTAAAAGTAAGTCTTACCCTTGGGTGTGGGCTAGCCAGGAAGGAAATTATTAATGGAAAATAAACGATTACATTTGGACTATACATAACATGTTCCACAGTTTGAAGGAAGTTGTCTAAAATGGTTGAAAAGATGCATGTTCGTTTTTGAAAGTTATCTAATGAAATAGTTGATTTGTGTCCTCAGCCGTACGTTGACCGCTGTGCACGATGCCATCCTTGAAGACCTGGTCTTCCCCAGTGAGATTGTTGGCAAGAGGATTCGGGTGAAACTGGACAGCAGTCGGCTCATCAAGGTCCATCTCGACAAGGCGCAGCAGAACAACGTAGAACACAAAGTGAGTGGGACACGTTTATTTGTCTGTTGGTCTCAACTGACCACCCAACGTGGGTATCCTGTGAGGTTGCTCTCGCATGGCTCTGTCCTTGTGGCGTATGGGAGCGTAGCGCTTTGCGCTGTGACGTACATTCCCGTTCCACGACGTTGGAGAGTAAGCTCCGTCCCCGGCCTTCAGGCTGGTGAGGACGGGGCATTCTGTATATTCCTACATCTTCTCAGAGCCCTTTGGGCCGTGACTGAGGGGCTAAACCATGCAGTGCACAACCTCTTGTGTCAATGTTGTATAATGAGTACTGCCAGATATCAATGATCATGGAGAACGGAGTTCCAATGGCAGACATTCATAACCCTGCTGTGATGTAATTTAGTTTCTCCAGGAGTCCCGTGTTACGCACACAGTATCGTTCTGTAATGTGGATGCCTTCTAGCCTCATGTCTTTGGCAACACTAACGTCAGTACGGCACCGCCAGCCAACTAACAACAATGTTAGCGCAGCTTCACTGGCGGCTTTTAGCCGCTCGTAGGAAAATCGTATGTTACCCTCGCTTTTCTTGATTAAATAGTGGTCAATGTTCTATGCGATACCCTACAACAGTGGTACGACTTTGCCAAAGACCGGGAGGATAGTGGCTAGAAGGCATCCGCATTACGGCAGGCAGCCTGTGGCGGCAGAGGAGTGCTCTGCGCATTGCGTTGTGGACTCCTCCAAAAACCAAAGTTATGTCCGCCATTGAATGTACTTGCTACTGAGGAATATTATCTTCCCCTACATACATTTATTTATACTTTCATGTCTGTGTATATATATATATATATCTCTGATCAATATCCTGGTATAACATGAGCTAAAAATGGACTCTTGTATATTGGATGTGGCCTTGTCACGTGTTGGTAGTTACTAGTGCTGTACTAAAGATGTTTTGTTGTGCTGTTCAACCATTGGAGATTGAAGAGCATGTTTGAGTTGTATTTAAATGTGCATAAGCCCAATGTCCTCTACACTTGAGCAATTATCCAGTGACGGGAGTGTAATATAATTTCCTTTCTCTCCAGGTCGAGACCTTCTCCGGTGTCTACAAGAAGCTCACAGGCAAAGATGTTGTGTTTGAATTCCCAGAATTCCAACTGTAAATGACAAAATAAATTTGTTTACCGTCATTGTTCTTGTTTTTGTATTTTTGCAGTAAGAATATTCATGTTAGATAATCCACCCCTCGGATGATCTTTGTAGGTAGGAATGGAATTTGTTTTTCCAGGCCTAGAATAGTTGTGGTCCAGAACGTTTAGGAAATGTCTTTGAAATATATTCAGATTTCATAAGCCAGTCAAGTGTTAATCATCAATTTTGGCTGCTCGTAGATTGCCATCCTAAGAATTACCCTCATTTTCAAAAGTCTGGTAGTAATTGTGGCTAGACCTAGGTCATTGAAATGGGGTATTCACGCGAATAAAGTTTGAACATGGATGCTGCCAAGTATTGGTCATGGTAATACAAAATAGCTAATGGAAAGAGGGTATTTGATGAGGGGGAAAGTGTAGGTTTGAGCATATTGTGCCCATGTACATCTGTATCCAAATGGAAGCTTGTGTAATGAGTTTTCTGATGACATTGGACTGAAGCTACTAACCCTACTACCCGCTTTTATGTTACTAGTGTCAACTGTAGCAGCATCTAGCTAACTTGGTTGGGCGTTGGATCAGTTGTGAGGGAAGTAAACCGTTAATCTACTTGCTCTTGAAAGGCTCATTGCCGGCATGGAGGTTTAAATGGGTGCTTCCATGATTGTTTTGGTTGTAGAGTAGGCTGCACCAGTGAAGTCATGTCTATCATAATTTCTCGAAGTAAGTATAAATCCACCTTAAAAGTAAACCTGCTAGGCATACTCCATACCCGAAAGACTAGATAACATCCAGAGATTTTAAGATTACTTTTATGAGGGCGGCTGGGTGGCTGCGTTGTCTCCGGCTTGGACCGGCCGGCATCCTCGATTGGTGGTAATCTGGACGTTTTAGACAGCGACTCCTACAGGTCTGTTGGGACGCCTGCACAGCAGAGACGGGAAATGGCGGGGGTAGTGTGAGCCTCCCACACATTACACCTCGCCAATGAGAGTCTACACTGGCAGGTGAAAAGATGTGACAGGCTGCCTCCTCGTGTATCGGAGGGGACACGTGATGCAAGGCTTCTATCCTCCCTACAACCGGTTGGTGGGGGGCATATGCAAGCAACTTTCAAGACGGGAGGGGAGAATTGGCACAGCGAAATTGGGATGGGAGAAAAATGGAAAAAGTAAAAAAAAAAAAATTGAGCGTACCCAGAAAATGCTTGGTACTCGACCATCAAAAAGTAATGGAGAATGAAGCTAAACATGAACCTACAAGGCTCTGGTGGTGATGCGGAAGGAAGAATTACCTTTGTTAAAACTATAATTGAGAGGAAGGTTGCTTTTGGATCTATATGCTCCTAACACTTGTGAAAGTTCTTTCTTTGAACTATTAGCCAACATGCTCGATTGATCAGATTTCCGATTAGTTAACTTATTGGTGACTAATGCAGTTTGGGATCATTGGCTAGATAGGACTGGACAGTCAAGAGACGAGAGACCAGCGCTTGGCTTCTTCATCCTTGCGACGGTGGGCAGAGGAAATAGCTGTGTTGGACCTTTGGCGCACTATCAGTCCTACTGAGAGATTAATTTTATTCTGCGAGGCACATCATTTTCACTATATTTCATTTTTGCTTCTAAAGATGTCTTTGAAAATATTTACTGTATTATAGACCATCTGCGTATTTAAGTGATCATCGTGTGTTTTGCAAAGTAAAGAGATGGTGTGCGCAGCCCGATGGAGTTTTAATACTACATTATGTAAGGGATAATGTATAGCTACGAGGTCATTGTCGCAATATAATTGACCGACACGGAGTTTAAAATACCGAGCCGCTTCGGCGAGGTGTTTTAAACGTCAGTGAAGGTCAATTATTTTGCGACAATGACCGAGTATAGCTATACATTATCCCGCTTATTACATGGCTAACTTACTAACAATATACCTAATTCATTTTACATCGACTCGAGTCGCAACACTGGTTCTGGCTCCGCTCGTCGCTCCGCCCCCTGTCATCGCCGGCAGCAGAACACCGGCAGTGTCTAATTGCACTGAAACAGTGTGTCAGTGGGCTTGATTGCGAACAGCTGCCCACTGCGGTCATTATTGTCCCACAGCGGTCATTATTGACAAATAATGACCGCTGTCGGGGGGGCTATTGACCAATCACAAGCAAGCATTTCGGCGAATGTGAAAACGCCATGTAATAATGCAGAATAACTCATTCAGATGGAGGAACAGTTAACAGAATTCATTGAGATGAATAAAAACTCAGATGACCCCAGGGTGGTGTGGGATGTGGTCAAAGGTTTTATACGATTGAATTATATTCTTTTCATCCAACCTAAATAAATCTTGTTCACGCAAAAGGCCGTATTTGGAAGCAAGGTTATAGAACTACAAATGAAGGTTGATGTTTCTCCCGAAGTATCTCTTGAGCATGAGGTTGTCAGAAAATAACTCTTTAATCCAAAGACATCGAGCTGAATTTCTGATTCATAGATCCCGCACTAATTATTATTTCCATGGTGCCCGCCAGAGCCACCTCCTAGCTTATAAACTAGTGCCAATGAACAGTTTTGTGAACAGACACCAAGACCATGAAGATGACCTGGAACCAACTGGAGAGAACAGCTCAAGATAGAGATGCCTGGAGATCGCTTGTTGACGGCCTATGCCCCAGAAGGGGTAGTAGGCGTAAGTAAGTAATGAACAGTTTTCCAGTATTTCATCCATTAGATTGGGGGACGGCACAGTCAGTTCGGATCCATTTGTAGTCAATTCTAACTAGTGATTTTTATTCTAACCTATACAGCTCAGAGGTTTCACACAGTGAAAAGTGTAATGCCTTTCTTAGTAACCTTCATCTCCCTCAGGTAAAACCAGAGGCTAAAACATCACTTGAAGCTCCTATCACTTTGGTGGAGGCATTACAAAGTATGAATACTGGAAATTTGATGGTATTCCCCCAGAAGTTATCCTAACATTTTGGCCTCAAATAAGACAACTACTTCTCGATATGATACAATTCGCAATTCTTAAGGCTTCTCTAGGGATGTGAATACTGCAATCATTTAATTATTGCTGAAAAAAGATAAAGACCCATTGGACTGTGCTCATTACCGGCCCCTATCTTTGTCGAACGCAGATGCCAAACTATGCAACGGTTTTAGCCCGCCGTCTAGAACCCCATATGACCTATTTGGTGCATCATGATCAGACTGGTTTTATGAAAACGCGACTGGCTACTGATAATATCCGTTGTTTACTACAATACATATTATCGAGGCATCCTCAAATATTGCCACTCCAGCTGCGGTTTTGTCATTAGATGCAGAAAAAGCATTTGATCGTTTGAAGTGGCAATATCTGTGGAAAAAAGTGTTAAGGCACATGGGTTTTGGGGAATATTTTACATCATTGATTCAGGTGCTTTACTCCAATCCTACTGCCATGGTTCTTACAGGCAAAACCTGCTCATCACAGTTCTTGGTCAGTAGGGGGAGCCGTCACGGCTGCGTTCTCTCACCTTTGTTATTCGTCCTATCTTTAGAAGTGAGCAACCACACCAAGATCAATCCAAAATTCCACCCCAATATCCCATTATTCCATAATTATGCTTTACTTTTGGGAGGGCGGCCTGTCTCACTTCCTAACTGGTCTAACAGAGAGATACACATTATCCAATATTACCAAATAATTTAGCCTCCGTACATTTCAGGAACTACAGCAGCAGAACAGTTTAATCTCCCGGGCACTTCATTTTTCTTTTATTTGCAGCTTCGATCTGCCTTGGATGCTTATGGAGTTCCCTGGGGGGAAGAAGTACCTCTGCATCCAATACATAGCATATATACAGGTCAATCTACTCAAGGTTTGGTCTCCAAAACATACTACTTTCTGTTAAAAGCAACACTGAAGCCAAGTCCGATTGAGTCGACACCATATGGAAAAAAGATTTATCACTAACTAACTTTGAAATTGATTGGGCCAGAGTCTGGACCAACGTATCACTCTCATTAAGAAACCCAAACCACCAAATTATACACTATAATTTTACTTTCAGAACGTACTGTACCCCACACAAACTATTTCAGATGAACGTTTATCAATCCCCAAACTGCACCCTCTGCCCCCAGGGGGCTCCTGGTACTTTTTTTCCATGATTTGAGAGTGTCCGGAAGTATTTCATTTTTGGAATTGTGTATCTTCATGTCTGTCCGACATATTGAATTGCTATGTACCCTGCTCTCCATTACTTCTATTAAATGATGACTCCAAGTTGAAATTCTCATTACAACAACGCCGGCGCTGGCTGGCTGGCCTAACAGCGGCTAAGAAAATGATTGCCTTGCATTGGCAGGCCCCACATTCACTGTCGAAGCTGCAGTGGTTACTAGCCTATTTGGATATAATTTATATGGAACAGTCCGTTGCACGGATACATGGGGCAAAACAAGAACATTTAACTGTTTTAGCTAATACTGCTGAAACTATAAAGTCGCTACTTTAGCCACTGTTGGCCTGTTGTTGGGCTGGCAGTAATTTTGGTGCGGAGGGAGGTCCTTGAATCCTCACGCTGCTTGGCCTTCAGCCCTTGGAGACATTAGGGTGTGTTATTTGTAGGCCGGTGAACAATGTTCTTCTGGGAGACCCGTGGCTTGTGCTCGCGGCCGCTTGTGGTGGGCATGCCCACAACGCGGGCCCGGGGTGTCTTTTCAGGGAAGTCCTGTGGGAGGGGAGGGGGGTCTTGTTTGTTGCTTGATATGTCCTGTGTGTTGTTATGTGTTGTTTCCTAGGGCTGTCAAGTTTAATCGATTGATAGCCCTAGTTGTTACCTGTTGTGTATATGATTTAATGAAATAATATAAAAAAATAAGTAATAAAGACCTAGCCTACTTAATGGGTCTTCAGACGGCAAGTGTAAAAGAGGCTTGTTCTCATAAAACATCAGTTTGATGGGGATGGAAGGATGTTATGAACTAGATCAGTGGTTCTCAAACTATGGATCGCGACCCAAAGTGGGGTCATGGGTAGGTGACAGTGGGGTCGCGCATTGGCAAGTAAAAAAAAAGAAAATATATAATAATATATATATATTTTTAATGTTCTGGCATGAATAAAATTGTCTAATAAATATGCATGATCAAGTTCAACAACGTGTGCTTTTATTTTGATATTCATTAAGTGTGGGTTCGCCCAAAAAAAATCCTAAATAAAATGGGGTCGTAGTATAAAAAAGAGAACCCCTGAACTAGATGTAACATACGGGCCTATACCACCACCAGGATGACCTTTCGGGTAAATTAAGTATTTTTTTTGTGCAAGAAAAATCTTTACACTTATGAATGACTCCCAAAACCAGTTGGGTAAGCTCTTCTGTTTTTATCATACATGACACAGCTGTCACTGTCAATGACTGCACAGTCACTGAACTTTGCCCTGGTGATTTTGACACAGGGGACTTGCCTGTTAACAGTAGAGATCGTATTAGTGTGGGGAAGGAAGAGGAAGCTGTAAAAACCTATAGCTCGAGATACTGGGATTATTTCCTCACTTTCGTTCATATTTCTTGCACAACACACCGGTGGGAAGACATGGCGGAGAGACAAGCGGTGCACGTGGTCACTGGGCAGCCAGACTTTTTGCAGTTCAACAATCTGGCCTGTGAGACGGCCGGTGCAAAGGTGAGTCACTTAAACAGGATATTATTTCCACTGTCCACTTACCAGAAAACAACCATTACAAGCAAGCCTGGTTTAAATGCCTACAACTGCTCCCTCTACACAAGGTCATTTTTGCCACAGACGAATGGTTTGCGCCTGCTGTGAATCTTTTGAAGGTACAGTGACTATTGAGACGTTGCTTATATTTATTTTGTCATCAAGAAACTACACTGACCTACACACTCGTCTCTCATCTTTGGTGACTAATGTGATTGACAGAAAGGGCCACCCGAGTTCATAGCATCTGCGTTCACTGAATACGGGAAATGGATGGACGGTTGGGAGACGAGAAGAAAGAGAATACCTGGTAGGACCGTTATTATAAAACAACCAGCTATTTGTCCTGGAATTATAGCGTATTTGTATGAGAAATTAAATTATTTGATATTTGCCACGCAGCGATGATTGTGTGTGCTCTTTGCGGAAGGTCATGACTGGTGCGTCGTCCAGCTGGGCGTCCCTGGGACCATCCATGGGTTTGATGTGGACACGTCGTTTTTCACAGGAAACTACTCCCCCTCTGTCTCGATTCAGGCTGCGTGTCTGGGTATGTGACGGCACACGCCAGATAATACACCCATGTAGAACATTACTTTCAATGTCCCATATCTGCATTCATACCGTTGCCATGTCTGTCTGACCAGATGAGCTTCCAGCGATGGCTCTTGAGGGTGACCGCACTGGCATGGCAGCCTCTGAAAGTCAGTTTGCTGCTGCAGCCACGGTATTGACAAGCTACAGTGTTTGTAGTCATGCATGTAGGTAGTCATGTACAGTAGGTAATCGTGATCTGTTATGCAAGGGTGGAAAGCAGCTAAGTATCTTTACTCTAAGTGCTGTACCTATACAGTTTTTAGGCACTTACAGTTAGGGACACCACAGCTCACAGGGAGGGGGGGGGGGGTAATGTACCATTTACCTCCACCATCTGTTCTCTCCCCTCCAGGTAGGATTGCATTTACAAATGGTAAATAGTCAATACAATTCAAAACAAATGTACCTATCGAGCACTTGTGTCAAATCACTTTAATATCCCTGGTGAGATATTTTCTGGACATACAACATACAGAACAAAGCAATATTTAAAGTTCTAGATTATTGTGCAAATTGAGCAGTGTTATTGCACAGGGAACAACGGAGCTTTTGCTCCTATTGCACTTAAACTGGGGTACTCTAAACCTGCAACATGTCTCCATTCTTTTATTTATTTAGTTTGGTGGTGGTGGGGCTATCCATTTGTTTACATTTGAATTACGGATCGGCCTTTTTAAGTAAAAAAAAAAAGGATTGTGTGCTTTCTCCACCGCCTCTGTTGTGTGATTGATTGACAGTTGTGCTCGGAGGCCTGGGGGGAGCTGGTCCCCGTGACTGAGCTGAAGCCTGGATACTCAGACTCCTGCCACAACTACTTCCCTGTCACCTCCCCCGGCAGGGTCACCCACCTACGACTAAACATGTACCCAGGTAAACACATTGACAGTGTTGTCCTTGTAGAATCACTCGCTCGTTTATAGAGTACAATATCGACAGAGGGCTTGCTGAGCAACACTACGGGCAAAAGTGGCCTAAAATCCTTTTTTTGATGACAGTGTGAACGGCACAAATGGAATCTGATCTTTTATATTCTGATTTGGGCCACTTTCATAATATGTGGTCTTAAATCGAATACAGGTCTGATTTATTTGCAATGCAACCTCAGTCTGAACAGTTATGCGACTTTCGTGCGACTTTTATGTTGATTTCTTTTTTTTATCCACTTTTTCTCCTTATTTTCTATTTTTCTCCCATCCCAATTTCGTGTATCCAATTCTCCCCTCCCCTGTCTTGAACGTTGCTCGACTATGCCCCCCACTGGTCGGTTGTAGAGAGGATAGAAGCCTTGCATCACGTGTTCCCTCCGGCACACGAGGAGGCAGCCTGTCACATCTTTTCGCCTGCCATCGTGGACTCTCATTGGCGAGGTGTAACACATGGGAGGCTCACACTACCCTCGCCACTTCCTGTCTCTGCTGTGCAGGCGTCTCCCAACCGACCTGTAGGGGTCGCTGTCCACAACGTCCAATCCCCACCCATCGACTTCCATCAGCTGACTCTGCCAAATGAGATAGTATGACGACCGGCCCAAGCCGAGACTGGGATTTGATACTGGAGTCTCTTGCATTGGTGACGAGCGCAATCTCCGCTACGCCACCCAGCCGCCCCGACTTTTATGTTGATTGACATTTATCACAATCTTTTTTATGTACAACTTCATAGTTAATATGCGCACGCGGGTCAGTTCAGGAGTGTGACAGCTTCACACTGGAATCTGATATTGGCCACAAAAAAAGAATATATATATATATGAACAGCCAAACTAAAATAATCAGATCTGAGCAATAAATCAGAACTGAGCACTAAGGCTTACAGTGTGTGAACATAGCCTAAGCCACAATCCTAGCTGATTTGATTTGATTTGATGTTTTTTATTTTCGTGTCTTACATACAGGTGTATGCCCAGCCCATATGGGCTTACAAGACACATACACAATAAGTATATAATAGTATACTTGACAAATTACTTGACAAATGACATATAGACCAAGATGGCCACAAATGTCTATCAGAGTAGACATTTGAAATCTAATAATGAATTCTGTGAACTTTGTTGATTTTGTCAGCTTCCAAACGACCTCCTCTAAAGATTGTGCATTGCCATGTCTTCAGACGGGGGCGTCGCTAGGCTGAAAGTGTACGGCGTCGGCCAGAAGGACTGGTCGTGTGTTTCCAGCCAGGAAAAGGTGGACCTGGTGGCCCTGGTCAACGGCGGAGTCTGTCTGGGATACAGCGATGCCCACTTTGGACACCCGCGTAACATGATAGGTACCAAAAAGGATTACATGCTGATTACATGGAGGAAGAGGAGATGAAGACTGGAACATGGGAAATGTTTTGGTTGTTGTGAGGGGAAAAAATGACCACCAGTAGATTTATATGGCATGTCTTTATACTGGGCTACGATTTATAATAAATAAATAAATAAATAAATAAATAAATAAATAAATAAATAAATAAATAAACAAATAAATAAATAAATAAATAAATAAATAAATAAATAAATAAATAAATAAATAAATAAATAAATAAATAAATAAATAAATAAATAAATACATACATACATACATAAATAAATAAATAAATAAATAAATAAATAAATAAATAAATAAATAAATAAATAAATAAATAAATAAATAAATAAATAAATAAATAAATAAATAAATAAATAAATAAATAAATAAATAAAACCAGTCAGCAGTGTTCCTCCACTAATAAATTAAAACATTCAAGTCAGTATATTGGCAACTGTCCCAAACTCGATGCTAAGTGACAGCCCAATCAATGAGAGTGTATCTAGAGAACCACCGTAATGTACTGGACATTTCGGCGTTCATTAGTTGTTTAATCGGTTTCCCCCTAATTATTCATACGGTAGCATGTGCTTTTCAGGTTTTGACAGAGCTGCCAACATGGGGGACGGATGGGAGACCGCCCGCAGGCTGGACAGGCCCAAAACACTGGAGGTCTGACATACACACTCGTGCACACGCACACACATACACACACACACACTGCTGGATGTAAAACCACAAACATTTACTTTCGGGTTGTTATGTTAGATGGAGAATGATACATAAAACAAATGTGTTATATTATAATTGATAATTATATATATGTATTTAATCATTCATTATCATTAATTACACTTATTGTATATTAGCAACATATAATAGACATGTGTATATAATAGCTTTACTGTTATTTATAAGAATTTATACAACAGTTAGTTCCAACCAAGTCCTTTGATTGGACAAAATTCACAGTCTACAAATCCTGATTTTCAACACTGGGACTTTTAACTATATGTATCGATCTTTGAGACTTTAGTGAATAATCAACTTAAGTCTTTTCTCTCAAATCACTCTGTACTAAGCCCACACCAATCTGGGTTCAGAGCCAATCATAGCACATTATCAGCCATCTCTTTAGTTACTAATGACATAAAATCAGCTTTAGACAAGAAGAAACACTGCGCTGCCTTCTTTATTGATCTGTCAAAAGCTTTTGATACAGTCGATCACCATTTACTCTTAAAAAGATTAGCTACTTTTGGTTTGTATAGAAATGCATGTGATTGGTTCCAAGATTATCTGTCAGGGAGACATCAGTGTGTAAAGTCGAGTTATACCCAATCTGAATTTCTCTGAAACTAAAGGTGTGTCACAGGGTTCAATTCTAGGTCCTGTCCTTTTCACTATTTATATGAATGATATTGTGTCTTCGCTAAATGATTGTCAAGCCCATCTGTATGCAGATGATACTGTTGTGTATTGTATTGCTGACGCTGTACAATTGGCCATTGAGAACCTACTTAAAAACTATATTTATGCTGTTTTCTAGAGCCAGAAATATTGAATATGATGGTGTACACATATCTACCACAAATCGACCACATATCAACTAGCAGAGAGAGTCCCTGCATATAAATATCTTGGTGTGTGGCTCGATGAGAAATTTACATTTAAATTCCATGTGGACAACCTTGCCTCCGAGTTGCGACAGAAAATTGGCTTCTTATACAGAAACAGAACCAGCTTTCCTTTGATTAGTAGGAAGAGAGTTGTCAAATCAGTCTTGGACTATGGGGGATGTAATTTATAGGCATGCTGCCTTAAATCCCTGGACTCTGTATATCACTCTGCCATCAGATTCATCACTAATGATAGATACGACACTCATCACTGTGTCCTTTATGAGAAGGTTGGTATTATTGATAAGCTACCTCCTTATACTATATCATTATTGGAAAGGAACGTATGGAACCCATTCTAGTGACTGGCTGGTCCTTAAGGTCCCCCAAGTTTGCTCTGAACAGGGTAAATCTGCATTTCGTTATGAACTCCCAACAGTCCTTAAAGGGGAACTATTTTACTATTTCTTTCACTATTTGGGCACTTTTACACAATTCCTGTGAGTCTATGGAACACCTCTGTAATATATATATTTTTTTTATTCATTGTTTTGTATTTCTAATCAAGTCCTCAAAAACAGCATTTTTCTACCTCAAGATTTCGAGCTGTTTTGAGCCTGGGCTGCAGGTGCCACCTAAACCACTGCGCTTCGTCGTCGTCTATCTCAACATTAACATGCAGCAGTGACTATATGACATCACATATAGGCACATTTTCAAACGACTCAGTTCAGTGAGGGTGAATATTGTGAGAGGAGAATTGGAAGAATGCGCCAATATGAGAATTTTGAGACATAGATCATATTAATATAAGTTCACATAGCTAGGAAACAATGCTAAACACTCAAAAAGGCCATTTATAAGATAGTTCCCCTTTAAAGCCTCGTACCAACGACCAAATCATAGTCGTACTGATATTGAGTATAGGCCTCCCTCTCATGTGATATAGCTTAAATATGTGTTCTTTTGGTTATCGCTTTATTGCTCAGGCAGACGAGAGGGGCATTCTGCAGGTGCCGGGGTACGAGTGGGCAGTGTTCCGGCTGGGTCACCCCGGGGTCATCAGCGACATAGAGATCGATACCAACCACTTCAAAGGTAGTGACATCATCAAATCTCCTCGTCCTCCCAGTGTACACCTCACTGTACCACCGTGTGTCAAGTACTGCCAAGGTGTAGCGTCACAAGTCAGTACAGTATCATAGACGGGTTATCGCCCACGTCAGACTCTGTGTGCGCATGCATCGAGGAGGCGAACGGGAACATAATCCTGATCAGAACAATGGGGAAAGACTGCAATATATTTGCATTTGTTAGCCATGCTAGCGATCTAAACGATCAATCCATGCCAAAGCTAGATATGTAAAAGGTGAAATACTCATACTCACAGCAATGCAGATTTGGCAAAATGACATCCAGTCATTTTCATTTGAAATTACTTTTAGTCAGGCGAGAGCCATGGTTTTTCCATAGAGCTCCATTATACTTTTAGTCAGGGGAGTGCCATGGTTTCTCCATATAGCTCCATTATACTTTTAGTCAGGGTAGTGCCATGGTTTATCCATAGAGTGCCATTATACTTTGTCAGGGGAGTGCCATGGTTTCTCAATAGAGCTCTATTATACTTTTAGTCAGGTGAGTGCCATGGTTTATCCATAGAGCCTTGTTGTACCTTTTTGGCATCGCAGCTCAGGGCAGGTAGGGGGCAACTCAGTCATTGTGATTCAGCGGGTTTTGCTGATTGGCTTGAACACATTGTATTTACAAACAAGAAACTGTCGGGTCACTGACTTGTTATCACAATTGGTCTATATCTCAAACTCTGCCATCTTTTATCTTTTCCGCAAACAGTTGTGATTGGAGGATCAAGTAAAGAGGGCAGAGTTTGAGATAGGGCAGTTGGTCTATATGCAGTATGCAGTATGGTGTCCCCACTTTCGCTCCACTGTCTTTGTTTACATAGTAATTTCCAGTTTTGAAAACATGTTGTTGTTTTTGTCAATTTCAACCTCAATTTAAATGTTTACATGAATCTTGTGGCTACAAATGTTTTGTGTACATTTGTAATATTTATAAATTGGATAATTGAGTATTTGGAGGGACACGTTTATTTTTGTTTATTTTATGGTGGCCTAAATTCAAATGTAAAAAAAAGGCATATTTTATTTTTCTTCTATAAGTTAAGGGTGCTATAGATAACATTCAGCCACTAGAGCACCAGCATATAATTTATCAGGTTCATACATTTTGGACCCGCAAAACAATTTTATGATAAATTCATTCATCAAATGCATTTAAATAGCGCTTTTATCCAAAGCACTTTACAACTTATGCCTCACATTCACTCACACACCGACAGTGGAGGCAACCATGCAAGGTGCCAACCTGCTCATCGAGAGCGGTTATGGGTGAAGTCAAGTGTCTTGCTCATGGACACTTCGACACGCTGCCAGGAGGAGCCGGAATCGAACCGGGAACCCTCTGATTACCAGACGACCGCCACTGAGCCACTGTTGTAGATGTTCAAATAAACAAGTCTCGGATTGTACCTGATAATGCCTGGTTTTACATGAACGTCTCTAGCGAATGGTTTATGAGGTGATTCTACCATGTGTGTGTGTGTGTGTGTGTGTGTGTGTGTGTGTGTGTGTGTGTGTGTGTGTGTGTGTGTGTGTGTGTGTGTGTGTCTGTCTCTCTCAGTAATAACTGTTTACATGCAGGTAACTTCCCGGACTCCTGCCGGATCGAGGCGTGCTGCCTGACCCCTGAGGAGGAGCTGCAGTGTATCAGCAGCAAGTGGAACCCTGGGCCATGGCGCCTCCTTCTGCCTCCTCAGAAAGTACGCCTGCGACTCCAACACCGTCCGCCTCCGCTCACACGACGACACTTTCCTCTGAAAATACCCTCGGAGAATCTGTCTTTCCAGACATTTTAATTAATTAGGCATTTAAATTATGATATTTCCCGACAGATGGGAATTAATGAAAATGCACGTGTGAAAGGCATTTTTGGTTAGTTAAATACAATATTGAATAAATCAGACCGGATCTTGGCAAGCGTGCCCGGTGTCTGTCTTATAGGAGAGATTTTGTGCTTAACACTCTCTCTAATGTATTTGAATCTCACCCAAGGCTCTGTGAAGCAAAACACCTGCCAATATGGACACCTGCCAAGACAGACTGCAAAACCCCAGAGTCCAGTCAACAACCCCCCCCCCCCTCATTATGTATTCAACGATGATTTGTCAGCAACAAAACCATTATAACTTGTGACATTGATAACAATAGAAACGTTGAACGTTACTATAATCTATTGTCTTTCTGTCCCTCGTGCTGTAGCTTGGGCCCCACCATAGGCACTGCTACTCGAGTGACCTCCTGGTGCTGAGCGGAGCTGTCAGTCATGTACGCCTGGTCATGGCTCCAGACGGAGGGGTCAGCAGACTGAGGCTCTGGGGTCAGCCGACCTTCACCTCAACAACAACAACATCAACAACAACAAACCATTCAAGACTAGCCTCCAAACTGTGATCGAGAGTAGTACCTTATTATATGCAAGCATTCTGAATAGTTCCTCTATATCAGAGCATTGTTGATTTGCATTGATGTGAAATAATTGTAAGAATGTGACGTGAAAAACAATTTATAAACATAATGGATCTGATCATTTTGCTTCTGAATTCAATTAGTATCCCTTTATGATGTGACCCTATGGGGATTGTTTAATATAGTAGAACATCCAATGGCAATGATAACTTTGATAACGTGAGAAAAAGGGAGCCATCTTGGTCTGTAGTAGATACCAAGCCAGTGTAAACCTATAGGCCTAATTGACCTATCTCAAACCCTGCCCGCTTTTCTTGATCTTCCAATGTCAACTGTTTCTTCTCCACAGAGGATCAAGAAAAGAGAGTGGGGTTTGAGATATGTCGATTGGAATTCAATGGAAAACAAGGACTTGAGGTAGATTTGGACACAACACATGTAAAACTCAGATCTACTGTGTAGTATAGAACACAGTTGCAGGGAGGCCAGAACATGAATGAATAATTTATTACACCAAATAAAACGGTCTTCTTAGTTTGATCTTTGACAGATTCGCTTTAAAGGTGACATAGATAAAAATGTTATGTAGAATAATCGTTTTCTTTTTAATAATACATGCACAGAGCTTTTAGAAAGGTGCAGAATAAAAGTATTGCTTTTCCCGCCTCAAAAATGATTGAATTATTAATGTGGCTGGTCCATAAGGAATGCTGTCGTTTACATGTTGCTCCCTGCTTCCCATTCCCCCACATGGAATGCACCTGACTGCATAAATGACACGCTGGTGCTCTAGTGCGACATCTAGTGGCTGAACGTTATCAATAGCACCTTTAAGTTCGAGCGAAGCCGGCTGCTGTGCTGCCTGGTGATGATTTCAGCAAGATAAAGTGAACACGAGTTGAGACAGAGAAACAAAGGGGAAATCCATGAGGCGGTCATGCAGTTATTCATCCCTGAGACAGATAAAGCCAGTAGTGGTCCGCGATGGCAGAGTAATCCTCCCTGGGACGCGGTGCAGGGAGGATTCCACACGAGTCATGAGTCACTCTCAAGTCAGTAGTGATTTTTTCCACTCATCCTGTACTAATCGCAGTCTGAAAACACTCCATTAGCGGCAGATTCCATCACGGCCAGAGGTAATAGAACAGAGAGCAACCATGGCTCATTTAACTGATTCAATTGAGATTGAATCGGAGTTGCAAAAGCCATTTGTATTTAAGACACGGTATCCATTTAGGGAAAAAAAGAATTAAAAAAAGATCAGCAGTGTTTGTGCCCACTCAATATCGGAGGGAAGAATCGGATGACCTTGCAGGATTATATTGTTTTATATCACAGGCCTTTTGTGACTTTGAGTTAGCTAGCGAGACTAGTTAGTTCATTAACCTAGTTAGTTGATTATTCATTATGGCATTGGATTTTAAAGTTATCATCAGTGGCCATAATGGCTCTCTACGGGGGAGTCGACGTACTTGCGTAAGCCATCTAAAGAGCATGGAAAACATTAGGTTATCTGTTGATGATGTGTGGTGTGTTTGCCAGGGGAAATGTATTGGTTTATCCTGGTTGTTTACTGATACCTGACAACACTCTTGGAAGCCTGAGCATTTGTTCTGTCCATGGAAGAGAGAAAGTAATTCTTCAGGCTGGAGGCGTACATACAGTACATAGAGACTTTCAAGTTCTTTCAATTGATCTTATTCACACATCGGCCATTCTGTTCTCATGTCGAGCCCAGGTTGGGATTCCTTTCCACCCTGTGCCCACCCAAGGGGGTCAATGCACACTGACATAGCTCAATTATTCACCTCATTAATATGGTTTGAGAGATTTAACTGCAGCAGAGCAGTTGAGCTGGTGAGAAATACGGTTGCATTCAACATTGGTCCAATCCCCAAACCTCTTTTTTCCCCAAACCTCTTTTCTGTGTTTCTCAGATATTTGCACGTTAGAGGGAACCCCATTATCCAGGTCAGTGGAGCACCAGAAGAACGACTGCTTGTAGCAACAAGGCTGGAGAGGTTCAGAGACCTACCGTACTTCTCCTGGGCTTCCAGGGAAATAAGTCCCCCCAGAGGTGATATGCTGCGGTGATCACGCTGGATGCTTCGGAGGGCAAATCTGTGACGTTTCCCCAAGAGAGACGTTTTTTTTTTTAACTTGGGATCTGTAATAAGAGGCCTGTCATGCAATTGAAATAGACTTTTAAACTGAATAGAAAAACAAACTTCAGCCTATTTGATTAGTGGGGATAATATAGTGACTATATATGTACCAGTAGGATAAATCTACTACTCTCACTCAGAAATACATCTAAATCAAGTGTTCACTTTTGATTTGGCTCGATTGGTAGAACTGCTGCCTTTCATGCTTTAATACCTGGGTTCATGGGTAAACACATCGGAACAGGACCTCAAGGTGAGGAAAGCGCTGGCATGGAGGGCCCCGAATGGCATGACTAGTGTGTGGAACTCCAATCTCCCCTGACACATCAAGCGGAACTTCTTCCATGCAACTGTGGAGTCGGTCCTCCTATATGGCTGTGAAAGCTGGACCCTGAAGCCCACCCTGCAGAAGTATCTGGATGGGTGCTACACCAGAATGCTGCGTGCAGTGCTAAACATTGACCAGAACGAGCATGTTACCAACAAGCAGCTGTATGGGGGGGCTACCAAGGCTGAGTGAAAAAATGCCGGCCAGGAGGATGAAACTTGCCGGCCATTGCCACAGACATAGAGAGCTTCCAGCCGGCAGAATGGTGCTGTGGGATCCATCACACGGGCGTCGATCACGAGGACGTCCCACGCGGACGTGCTTAGGAGAGATGCAGGAGTGGAGAATTCTGTGGAGCTTGCTGTATGTATGGACGACTGAGAAGACTGGAGACTCCGCTGTCAAGCTCGTCTGACTGAGGACGACCAAATTAATGACGCTTTCAAGCACAGAACTCTTGGTTTGAAACTGGGTGGAGCTACAGGCTTTTATCTGAGAGAGAGAGGAAGAAAACGTCCTTGCTAGCATAAATGACACCTCATGACGTGTGTGCACTAGGATCAGTGTGAGTCAGCCGACAGGGACCACAAACCAGAACATCAGTTTAGTCAGAGAGTAGCCTGGGTCAACATGCTGTGCCGTGCCCCTCACTTACAGCCCCAGACTGACGCTGTCAGCAGTCCTGGACAAACACTCCCAAGTCTCCTTAGCAGCAGCGCTACTGAACTGATTGCTCCCTGGGGTGACCATCATGAGACATGACTTCCTAATAATATCCGAGTTGACTGAGAACGCTCTGTTGGTATAGTATCAGTATATATACTAGGGAGACTAATGGAAACAAACAACATAGGTGATCTGACTAGTATAATATACTAGAGAGACGAATGAAAACAGACAACATAGGTGATCTGACTAGTGTATATACTAGAGAGACGAATGAAAACAGACAACATAGGTGATCTGACTAGTGTATATACTAGAGAGACGAATGAAAACAGACAACATAGGTGATCTGACTAGTGTATATACTAGAGAGACGAATGAAAACAGACAACATAGGTGATCTGACTAGTATATATACTAGAGAGACGAATGAAAACAGACAACATAGGTGATCTGACTAGTATATATACTAGAGAGACGAATGAAAACAGACAACATAGGTGATCTGACTAGTGTATATACTAGAGAGACGAATGAAAACAGACAACATAGGTGATCTGACTAGTGTATATACTAGAGAGACGAATGAAAACAGACAACATAGGTGATCTGACTAGTGTATATACTAGAGAGACGAATGAAAACAGACAACATAGGTGATCTGACTAGTATATATACTAGAGAGACGAATGAAAACAGACAACATAGGTGATCTGACTAGTGTATATACTAGAGAGACGAATGAAAACAGACAACATAGGTGATCTGACTAGTGTATATACTAGAGAGATGAATGAAAACAGACAACATAGGTGATCTGACTAGTGTATATACTAGAGAGACGAATGAAAACAGACAACATAGGTGATCTGACTAGTATACTAGAGAGACTAATGGAAACAGGCAACAGGGGTGTAGCTGAACAGGCAGGAAGACAGGTGATTGGATAATGAGCAGGAAAACAGGTGATTGGATAATGAGCAGGAAGACAGGTGGATAACGAGCAGATGAGGGAACAGGTGAGGATGATCTCTTGATTACTATACAGGCCAGTGAAGTGGCAGAGTCTGAAATGTCACAATAGTAAAATGAATATGGCAAAATCAGGGAGGATTCATCATGACACCTACGGTGCACTGGGCATCACTGTGACAAGCAGAAGAACAACAACACAGAGGCAGCTGAAATAGGCCTCTACATGGTCACCTGACCCACCACAGCCTCGTGGGTGTCTGATATTGGAAGACCTGAAATGCCCCAATGACTAGGTTACACCACTGATGATGTGTCCTAGTGCATGGCAAGATGTATCGCATCAAGTGTAAAGTCATGTGATCTACATTATTGTACATGTACATCACATGACATAGTAGTAATGTAATGCATACCGGTAAGTAATGACTGTGTGTAATGTTTAATAGTGTACACTCATTTGAGTAGTGGAAAAGGGGTAGGATTAAATAAGTGTATACTTCTTCCTACTCCTTTTCGAACATGCAGATTGAGTTGTTTTGCTTTTTTGTTATTGTTTGTTGTATTCATTGCATGTTCGAAATAAAGACTTCAAATCAAATAAAAAAATAAATAAAAAAGTGTCTAAGTAACGGGATGTATAATGTATAATAGGACTGCCCACTCTTAGTTGATCAACTAATCAGTTATCAGTTTTTGTCATTATATATAATCATATACACCTGTCTGATGTCACAGAAATATTCAATTTAAAGATGTCTTTAGGCATTTATCATTTATGGAAGGAAAACTAAAATGTGTCATTTTACAGATTTGTCAGCCCTAGGTCAGGAGGTAGAGCGGTCTGACAATCTGAAGGTTCTTAGTTCCGTCCTGCTTGGCTCCTCCTGGCAGTATGTCAAAGTGTCCTTGAGACGCTGAACACACTGCTCCCCGGCGCTTGTGGCAGCACACTGTTCCTACAGTAGATACAAGTTTACTAAGAATTTCTTTAGTCCATGACAGCCCTGATAAGTAATGTCTTGTGAAGTAAAATCAAGTGCTGCCATGATCACGCTGAATGCCTCAAATTGAAATTCTCTGGAGGCCAAAGTGAGCTTCTTTGCTGTGATGCAACAGTAATTAGAGTTTGATCTGTGTTAGAGCCCCAAGATAACAAATAGTTTATGAATGTAAAATCTGTAATTCTCTTATAAAAGATTATAAAAACTGGTGACTTTCCACCCTCAGCGATAAGGAATTGAAAGTATACAAGAAATACGGGGAAGTATTTATACGATAACATCTTTAAATGTTTGGAAGCTACAGAGTGCTGCAACACTTTCAAAGGGACTTATGTTGATCTATTGATACATGAAGTAAGGTATTATTGTCGGTTGTTACCTTTAAGAGCATCAAACAAATTTGCAGACAAAGCACAAGCTACTGTACCCCATCAGACAGAGGTTATATATATATATCTACTGTGTGTTTAATGACCAATTAAGAAGAACATCTACGTGTATTAATGAGTCCAGTCCAACCTGGGGCTTGTTAAGTGGCTTTGATGTCAAAGCCCAACATTATTGATTGGCTTCTCAGAATTCTGTTCCTCTTGACAGTGCCCTTGGAAAGATTGACCATGTGGAAACACACAGTACACACTAGACATCCTTCATTCCTCCTGAGAGTGAAACAATGGCTATTGTGATTAATTACAATGTATGATGCTTCCTCACGCAACAGCAGACACTCACTCACACACACACACACACACACACACACACAAACACACACATATGTACACACACACACACACACACACACACATACACAAACACACACATATGTACAGACACACACACACACACACGCACACACACACACATACACAAACACACATATGTACAGACACGCACACACACACACACACACACACACGCACACACACACACACACACACGCACACACACGCACGCACGCACACGCACACACACGCACGCACGCACACGCACACACACACACGCGTACGTTGTCACTATCCTTGGCCGCCCTGGTGGGATGAAGATAAGTGTCTCACATATAGAGCTCAAATGAGTGAGGGGGAGTGAATTGCCGACTCAGCTCTTTGGTTTTCAGAAAAGGTCAACGTGAAATATCTGATGGCTCTTTATTACCGTGAAAAATTACAGCTTAACGCTCAGCGATAACTCACGTTGCTGCTCTTCTCCCCGTGTGACGCTCCTCTGCCAATGGCTGCCCACTATGCCTCGTTAAATCATCCGCATTGTGAGGTCATTCTAGAGATGCAAATGAAAGATCCGTTTAAAAGGGATGCCGTTTTTGAGGTTTTTTTTTCGAGGCGTGATCCGGTTAAATCTTAATTATACTTTAAAGGCGCTGTGTAAGTGATATTTGTTTGTTAAAATAAGTGTAAATAAGTATAGCTCTACGTTACAACAGCCCTCACTGAGTGTTTGGTCAGTCCCTCCGCTCTGCAGTAAACAGAAAATACATGTTCTGAATCTGATATCCCATTCCCACTTTATCCAACCACTGTATCCAGATAAGAGGCACGCCACAGTTCCAGAGTGGGGCGTGGGGAGCAGGAAAAACACGGCGGCTTGCTTGTAAACTGTTTCCATCTTTTTTCTATTTCTTTTTCTTTTTTTTCATCTATACGGTTCATTAAGATAGGGTTCTGACAACATTTTAGGCAAAAAATAGGACGTGCAATTTCTAGGCATATTTGATCTGCAACAGGACGTTAGCCAAAATGATGATATCGCTTACAGCCCCTTTAATATTGCCCATGTGTTGTTTTGCTTGTCTGGCTTTGCAGTGGATGGAAGCTGCCTCTGTCACAAAGATTTGTGAATGTCAATAAACATGCTGATGCAGTGCTGAAGAAAACAGCATGGTTTTCCTCCTTCATATGAAGGTGATGGACACAATATTTAATGATTTTACCTACGTACACACATGCTTCACAATCAATAAATTAGTAAATATATATGTGTGTAATACTATATATACATATTTCAAAATAGTATGTTATGTTCTAACAAGTGTTACATATTTCAGAAACACTGCATTGCCTCAGTCAAGGTTGCTTTCTCGGTTTCCACCAGAGGGGGGCGACAGTGACCCAGTTATTCTCCCCTATCCTTTAGGGGGGGGGGGGACCAGCAGATTTCCCCTGCCTGAGTATGTAGCTACAGCACATCAAAGTCTTCTCTCTCTGCATATGTTTATCTATAGATACAATCTATCTATAGGCCACATATCGTATAATGATTCATCCTCCACAGTCGCACTGTGGTTTGTACTGTATGTTATATATGTACATATGTACGTTATTATGACCGGAGTGCTAACTGTCTGTGTGGCCTGGCCATGTAGGTTTAGATCTTACCTCCACTCCAGTGGGCTGCTGTGAGTGCGTCTCTTCTCCTTCCCCGTGGCAGAGTCATCAGTCAGTCCCCTCCATCACTCTAATGCGCTGCACTTGATGGGACCACGCGTCGGGACAGTTAAGTACAGGAATCTACCAGCTTATCATTCACGCTTTTGACATTATTTCTGACGGTTTTATTTTCTGCCCTGCCCCCCCCCCCCCGGGCCCTGGTCGCTGCTCCGGTGTCAGAAGTGTTCTCTGTAAAAGAGGAGGTGAACACCATGCTCTCGGAAGAGACGTGTCGAAATATCACAGGATGTACTTTGTAAAAACAAAATACGGAATTGTTTTCCTTCTAGACATCGGAAATACATCAATATATACTCCACATCTGCTATGAAAAAAGGAAATCCAGAGTGGGCCTTCGAGGATGACACAAAGGCTACTGTGTTATTTTTAAAAGTCTCTTTTGAGGGTGTACTTTGGCTGCTTTGTGGGTAAGGTTTTGGATTGATGCCGTATTGTAGTGTAGCGGTACATATAGTTAATGCTATCCAGGGTTGGCAAGGTTACTTAAAAAAATGTAAGCCATTACAGGTGACTGATTAGCTGATTTAAATTGAAATTAGTAACGTAATCACTACACCAGCTCAGTGACATAATCTGATTACATTTGATTGCTTTTGGATTTGCCACGAAAATCCATAGAATATGAAGCTAAACCGATTTGCTCCAATTAGATTTTGCTGTAAATTGACTGCAATTTATTCAATAATGTTGTTATCACCATCTACACCGCAGCCATACTCTTAACAATGATAACACCTTTCAAAAGTACCTGCATTGGATTACAGTTACCATTTTCTGTAATCAGATGACTGTAATCCCATTACATGTAATCCGTTACTTCCTAACCCTCTACTGATACAACACTGACACTTCTGATAGTGAAGATATACTGAATATCCATTCAGACAGACGTCTTTCTTTGTTTCCTGTTTCTTGGAGTCAGAGTGAGAATACAATCCATACAAGAGCCATACAATCAGGCATCGTGGGGGGGGGGGCCTGATGTAAACAAGACGAAAGTATTTCTCTGGTCTGCATCCCCTTAACAATTGTATGTATTGAGCTGTACTGTACTGTACCCATTCTGCAATCTGTTAATAAACTTTTCAATCAATCAATCAATCAATCAATCAATCAATCAATCAATCAATCAATCAATCAATCAATCAATCAATCAATCAATCGTGCTGTTTCTTACCTTTTTCATTGAATCAATGGTAAAAAAAAAGGGTAAAAAAATGATTAAATGGTCAAATAAATATATAATAATAATAATACTACTAACCTTCGTACTGGCTTTTACTATTATGCACTCCGCTACAAAGGAATGTCTATATTACCTACTATGCTAATTATATGCTCAAGTCTGTAGCACTCAAGTTTGACACTATTGACGAACAATCCTACTGCCAGAGTTGTGCCCTTCCTGCTGACTAGTTGCTTGTAAGTCGCTTTGGATAAAAGCGTCAGCTAAATAACTAAATGTAAATGTGTGTGTAAAATATAGGTCCCTGCTATGTGCAATTTACAACCCTGTCTGGACTGTGGTTGTGCGTGGTGAGTTTCCTTTTTTCCTTTTTTCAAAGTCAGAGATCAAATCTAATTTATTTGTAAGGCCCGACAACACACGTTAATGTCCCTATGGGCCGGACACGTCTTCTTTAAACAAGTCAAGAAGAGACATCACAATAAATCAAGAACAAGTGGGCGGCTAGGTGGTGTAGTGGGCAAGTAGTTAGAGCCCAGCTCTCCGCATTGCTATCAGCTTGGCTGGTCGTTCATACTAACACAATTGGCAGTGTTAGGGGTGGGAAAGCTGATGGGTGGGGATCGGACGTTGTGGACATCGACTCCTACAGGTCGGTTGGTGCGCCTGCGCAGCAGAATCAGGAAGCGACGGGGGCGGCATGTCCCTCCCACGCAGACCCCCGCCGCTGAGAGATTGCACTGTGCAGGTGAAAAGATGCGACGGCTGCTTCCTCGAGTACCGGAGGGGACACGTGATGTAAGGCTTCGTCCACATTGCAGCCGGCTTGTGGGAGGCATGGCCTAACAGCGTTCGAGACAGGGGAGGCTAGAATTGGACGATACGAAATTGGGATGGGAGAAAAATAGAAAATAGGAGAAAAAAGTAGACAAAAAATAAATAAATCAAGAACAAAACAAAAACAAAAACACCATGAAATCCTAAATAAAATGTAAAATGAATAAATGAATGCAACACTCCCAGACATACCCCACGCGAAGGTAAGGAAAAACTCACTAAAAACCTAGCAATAGGAAAAAAGCACCACAGGAAATGTGGAGGGGAGAACCTTAGAAGGGCCGTTTAAGGGGGGATCTCCCTTCTTAGATGTCGGTGATAGTAGTGTTGCTATAAAACAGGCGAAACAGTTGGTAAGTATGTACATATACGTGTAATGAAACACAAATAAGTACATGCAATAGCAATGGGGGATGGTAGTAGATATTTAACTCCACCATGTTCTGACTGGAGATTCAGCATGTTAGTTCAGCAGGGGCCTTTCTGAAGGTCAGTTAGGCGCTGTTATAGCCACGAGGACGACGGTAGGAAACAAAGTCTCTAAATATTGAGCAGGACTGGAGATCCTTCATCAGAAAAGTGAGCAGGTCTAATGAACAGGGATGAACAAAATGCCGCCTTATGAGGGTCACTGGCATTGAGCAAACTGTTTGAACGTGGCTCCGGCTGCGGGCTTCTGTCGATACCAGGCCTGCGGTTTGAATTTCTGATGCCTCCCATGCTCACCGAGGGCACTGGGAATTCACAAAGAAGACAGATCAGAGTTACTCGCCTTCTCTGCCTGTGTTTCCAAAATCTTTTTTTTCTATTCTTTTTCTTCTTCTTTTTTTTTAGATGTGCTAGCTAATAAACATCCCTTCAGGTCCCCAGATGCCACGTTAGCGTGCTAACAAACACCCCCGCCTGCAGGGTTAAGGCTTCAGAAAGACCCCCCCCCCCTTCCTCCATGCCCACTGGTCCTGGGAGAGTCAACTAAAAGCACCATGATGGAAAAATAAATAAATAAAACATTTGAATTTCTCTTTCCCCGTTTCTCCGACGAGAGAGAAGAGGAATATTTTACCCGACTGCTGTGTGTTGTTGATATGTAACGCATGCTAAATTCATATTTGTTGCCCTCCTTCCAGTCACCCCCTCCAAAAGCCTCCCTCCCCCTTCCCCTCCTCTCCTCTCTAACCCTCGGCCCATCTCTCATTTCTCAGGTCTGGTCCATCAATAACTGGCTCCTTGCTGCCAAAAACAAAGATATTCCCAGGAACTGTGTTTTTTTTTCTCCTTCCCTTCAAGCGTGTTTGGATTTTCACTGTTTGATCTGGACTGTTGAATAAGACGAATGCTATTAGAAATTCATGGCTGCTCCGTTCTATCAATAAATGATTAGTTTTCAGTGCTTGCCAGTGATTGATTGGCTGTGCATGAGATGTATTGAAACCAGACTCATTCAATGCTAGTACAGTCACTGGGGAGCTGCTAAGCTTATCAGTTGCCTCGCCAACTTGGAGTGTTGGAGAAAAGAGAGAGGGGGTGAAAATAGCCCCCCCCCCCCCCCACACAGCTATGTTTTCATGTGTTGCGAGGACGTTCCATATACTTGCATTCATTCTCTAACCCTTTACCCTAACCATAACAACTACATGCCTAACCCTAACCTAACCCCAACCATAAACTAACCATAACCCAACCATAACCATAACTATAACCCTAACCCTAACCATAACCCAACCATAACCTAACCCTAATCGTAACCATAACCTAACCATATCCCAACCATAACCATAACCCCTAAATTAGCTAATTTACCTTGTAAGGACTGGCAAAATGTCCCCACAACAACAACAACAAATTTTTTCTTAAATCTGGATACATTTGGTCCCCACAACGGTAGGAAAACAAGGCCACACACACACACACGCACACTCACACAGGCAGCTTCATCAACACTGTACATTTAATTCATCATGTTTATTTTACTCAGTGCCATATAACGTAGTTTAATATTAATGTTGTTTCCCATAATCATTTGCATGTGTTTGTCACTTCCCCTTGTGAAGGAAAGCCTGTGTTTATGTAATTTCCTTCATGTGAAATTAGAGATTCGATTAGAGATTAGAGTCAAATTACTGTCATTGCACAATACATGTACAATACATTGTACATTACAGAGTAAGTTGACGAAAGTAAGTTGGCATCTAATCAGAGTGCAAGGGAGAAGTAAAGTGCACTGTAGTATATAGTATAAGCTATACATTATTATATACAGTGGTATGAGTATGAATACACTATGCTAGTAATAAACCAATCTAGCCAGTGGTTTAAATCATATGAGTAGATACTGTATAGATATATATATATATACAGATATAAATATATGTGTATATAGTGTTACCATACATTGTTATTATACAGTGTTATATGAATAAACTACAGGTTGGATATAGGTAGTGTAATGGAGGTAGGTATGAGAACAGTATAAGACAGATGTAGGCAGTATCTATAGGCATATGTATGGCTTTGAGTATAGAGTTCAACAGAGTTATGGAGTAGGGTGAGTGTGTGTGTGTGTGTGTGTGTGTGGGGGGGGGGGGGTCCAGGTGGTGGGGGTGGGCGGCGTCTATACTTTCCGTAGCCGCATTTCTGGCAGACGTTTCTGGTCATGTGACATGTGCGCCCAATAGCGTGACAAGCTGTGTCTTTGCCCATTTCCACGTCAAACAGCCTGCAAACTACCTGGCGTTCTATCGCCATGCTCTAAGACAAACTCTAACCTTAACCAACTTCGAAAGAGTGCCTAAGCTTAACCGTCGAAAAGAACTTGCCTAACCTTAACCAACTTCGAAGATTGCCTAAGCTTAACCAGTGTAGAAACTGGCGTCAGCCAATCAGAGAGCGTCTGCCAGAAATGCGGCTACCTTTGGTAGAAATGCGGGTGGGGGCTGTCACCATGGTGCAGAGTTCAGTAACGTAACAGCTGAGGGGAAGAAGCTGTTCCCATTCCTGCTGGTCCTGGAACTGAGATTCCTGTAGTGCCTCCCAGAGGGGAGGAGGGCAAACAGTCTGTATGAGAGGTGAGAGGTGTCCTTGGCTCCTCAGACATCGTTTGTATACTGGACTGTCTCAATAGCAGGGAGTGATGTTTTCACCACCCCATTGATACAGATGGGGGGTGCCTGCGCCTGTGCCTGCTTTGGGTCTTTCTGAAGTCCAAAATGAGCTCCTGGGTTTCCTTGGTGTTGAGGGCCAGGTTGCTGTTGGCGCACCACGCCACCAGGTGCTGGACCTCCTCGCTGTAGATCTGTATTGTGACAGATCTCCTCCCCCCTCCTTTGGATACGTGAAGGATGCGAGATATATCCGTCACTTAGGTAGCTGATTAGTACTGATCGAGCACACCTGCATAGCATTTAGGCACACCCACCTCACATGCACACACTCCCGACACACACACTAGCTGATTAGTACTGATATAGTACACCTGCACATAATTAGTGTACACACCTATCGTCCCACACACTACATATTAAAGGGGAACTGTTTTACTATTTATTTCACTATTTGGGCAATTTTACACAATTCCTGTGAGTCTATGGAACACATCTGTACGTTTTTTTTTTCAAAAAGATTCATTGTTTTGTATTTCTAATTAAGTACTCTAAAGCAGTGTTTCTCAACTGGTGGGTCGCGACCCAAAAGTGGGTCGCGGGGCCATTTTGAGTGGGTCGCGGATGTGTGTAAAAAAAAAAAAAAAAAAAAAAAGTAAAAAAAAAAGTAATTTTATTTTTATTTTTTTTTCACTACCTATCTTTGTGAAAGTGGCTTCTCAGCTCTGGTCCAGCTGAAGACAAAGCGGGGAAACAGATTGGACATTGAGCATGACCTCAGAGTTGCTTTGTCTACCATCACCCCAGACTTTGAGACTCTTGTCAGGAGCAAACATCATCCCCAGTTATCCCATTAGTTCCCTGCATGTTAAGCTAAGAAGTCTGCTAAGAAGGATATATTATTTATTATTATTATTATTATTATTTTATTTCATTGTGTTTTTAGCCCTTAGTTGCACTTTTGTTGCAACCCCAGTTATCCCATTAGTTCCCCCAAACGTAGGTCTGTTATGTTAAGCTAAGAAATCTGCTAAGAAGCATATTATTTATTATTATTTTATTTCATTGGGTTTTTAGCCCTAGTTGCACTTTTATTGCAATCCCAGTTATCCCATTAGTTCCCCCAAACTTAGGTCTGTTATGTTAAGCTAAGAAGTCTGCTAAGAAGCATAATTATTTATTATTATTATTTAATTTCATTGGGTTTTTAGCCCTAGTTGCACTTTTGTTGCAACCCCAGTTATCCCATTAGGGGCGACAGTGGCTCAGGAGGTAGAGCAGTCGTCTGGCAATCCGGAGGTTCCCGGTTCGATTCCTGCTCCTCCCAGGCAGCGTGTCGATGTGTCCTTGAGCAAGACACTTAACCCCTAATTGCTCCCGATGAGCAGGTTGGCACCTTCATGGTTGCCTCCGCCATCGGTGTGTGAATGGGTAAAATGTGAGTAACAAATTGTAAAGCGCTTTGGATAAAAGCGCTATATAAAAAAGCAGCCATTTACCATTAGTTCCCCCAAACTTAGGTCTGTTATGATAAGCTAAGAAATCTGCTAAGAAGCATATTATTTATTATAATTTTATTTCATTGGGTTCTAGCCCTAGTTGCACTTTTGTTGCAAACTCAGTTATCCCATTAGTTCCCCCAAATTTAGGTCTGTTATGTTAAGCTAAGAAATCTGCTAAGAAGCATATATTATTTATTATTCTTTTATTTCATTGGGTTTTTAGCAATAGTTGCACTTGTTGCACTTTTTTGTGTTTATTTCATGTTTTGAAAGATTGCGTATTACTGCAAATATTTTTTTTTTACATAAATCATAGTGGTTCAAAATTTTGGGTCGCGACTTAATGACTAAGGAAAATGTTGGGTCCCGAGGCTAGACCAGTTGAGAACCACTGCTCTAAAGCAGCATTTTTCACCTTCAAGATTTCAAGCTGTTTTGGACTGGGCTCCGCCCATACTGTCTGACAGTCACCCACAGTCTGGCAGACAGAGAGAGACATAGAGAGATAGAGAGGGAGACTAATTAATTTTGCCGCAGGGGGGCATAATCCCACGGGACAATGCATTGGTAACTTGTTTCAAATGACAATATATACCCCTGTGAATATTATTGCACGGATCGGAATACACGGGGGAGTGTGCGTGTGCGCTATGATATTTTGCAACAGGTTGACGTGACGCGAGTGCCGACAGAGAGAGCAGAGAATGAGCGAGCGAGAGGGAGAGAGAGGGAGAGGGAGAGAGAGGGAGAGGGAGAGAGAGGGATACGGAGCATTTTACACACACTCCCGACTGCGTGTGTGTGTTTTCGATGAGACCCACCACCGCTGTGTCCTCTGCAAACTTCACAACGGTGTTGTAGCAACGTACAGGAGTTCATATGGGTGAAGAGGGAGTAGAGGAGAGGGCTCGGCCTTCCTAACGCACGAAACGCACCAGGTGCGCGCACAGGCACTCGCCGGTTTCGTGCGAGAACAGCTCGCGTGGCCGTCCACACCGAGTACGACTTCAGAGCGGGCGAAAGCGCACGGAGGAAGGCACGGTGTAAACAACGACGCCCGTTAACATGGGAGCGAAAGTGAAGCGCTGATCACCCGCGGGACGCCTCACACCCGCGTCCCGTGTTCGGTGCGTTTCGTGCGTAAAGCCATATGTTAATCAATCAGATTTATTTATAGAGCACATTTAAACATGACACATGTCAACCAAAGTGCTGTACAGAGGGTAGATACACGTAGATACATCTAGACAACAATCACATCTCAGTTTTACATTGGGACACACAAGCAAACAGGGCATGAGTCAGTGTACATCGGGAAATGCTAATGAGTAGAAGTGGGTTTTGAGTCTAGACTTGAAGGCATCTGTCGAGGGGGCAAGCCTAATGGAGGTGGGGATGCTGTTCCACAGTTCAGGGGCTGCAACAGCAAAGGCACGACCCCCCTGAGCTTAAGGTTAGACCTCCGGACTGTCAGGAGCCTCTGATCGGCTGACCTGAGGGACCTGGTGTTGGAATAGGGGGATGGATAGGAGGTCTGAGATGTAGGAAGGGGGCTGACCATTAACACAATCTGTGCCGGAAACTAGTTAACTCGTTATTGCCCGCCATGCGTTCAGCGCCAGAAATGAGTTAACTAACCGCTACGACGGTCATTTCATGTATGCACGACGAGATATAATAATGATAATCTAGCGTTGATTTCAGGATGATTAGATAATCAGCCGAAAAATTACAACGTGATGACTGGATTACAGTAAATGGCTTTTTCTCGTCTTTTTCCTGGAATTACTCAAAAGCACCTTCAAAACGGTATAAAATGGAAATGTACGGATGAAAAAACAATCTGTTTTGGGCATGTTGACTGGAAGCAACTCACTGACAGTCGACGGCGTTATTAGACCCATAGATATAATATAAGATATATTTTAAGCACTCGCAAATGTCGCAGTCTAAAACTCCATTGAATAAAGACCTGGCGATGAAGGGGGATCAGCGCCCCCTGCTGCTGGCGGTCAATGTGTTAAGGGCTTTAAAAACGAACAGGAGAACTTTAAAATGTATTCTGTAGCGTACTGGAAGCCAATGAAGGTCAACAGTCTGGCAGCGGCATTTTGTACTAGCTGTAGGCGGGACATGGAAGACTGGTTGATACCTATATAGAGAGAGTTGCAGTAGTCTAATCTAGACGAGATGAAAGTGTGGATAACTCTCTGAAGGTCTGCAGGGGAGAGAAGGGCTTTGAGCTTAGCAATGGTGCATAGTTGGAAAAACATGCCTTCACGTCTGTCAAACTTAAATTAGGGATACAAAAAATTACACCTAGGTTCTTGACATAGGGCTTGACCGGGGCGGACGGGTTGCCTAGACTGTTGGTACGAGTGGTGACAGCGTCTGGGGGACCGAAGAGGATCACATTTGTTTTCATTTAGTTGTAACAAAACTTCATGTTCATGTGAACATTTCCTTTACAATATGCACCGTAATGTACAATAGATTCTCCAAGTGGTTCATGAAGTGAAAAAGAAAGACTGCTTTAATAAAAAAAAAGACTCTGAAGAGCAAACTCTCAAACGATCAAAGTGTGTGTGAGGTGTTTTATCATTTAGCTGGGCGGCCCTCGCGTTACAAAACTTGTAATCCCCGCCAAGGGAGGCAGATAAACAGACAGGTAGCGCACGGCAGTTTTCTTTTTATTTTTTTTTATTGTATATAACAGCCTCATGCATAAAG
>NC_140169.1:130840424-130842924 GCF_963971535.1 Notolepis coatsorum | reverse complement strand
ACGCTTAGTCCTCAAAGTCACCCGCTGACACTGAACGGCGGCTACGTGGAGAGACTAGACAATCGCCTCGCAGATCATTCTTCAATCCCAGATTACCATAATATATAACACTTCACAACTTCACAAAAGAAAACTCCACGGCTCTACTTGGCCAAGGCGGTTTTCTCAGCGTAAGTAGACGTTGATAAAAGTGTCGCGCTAAGGAGCTATGGGTGCATCATGTGACAATATGAAGGGGATATGACTGAACGAGCGTTTTAAGATATTCATAATGAGAAGCTCAAGCTCCTGACAATGTACCTGTAAGGCCTATAGGGGATTGTAAAAGGTACTATGTGTCTGGATTTCACTAAATACATCTCTGTGAAAATGAACTGTGGCATTAAGTTCTGTAGCCCCTGTTGGCTGCTCTTTATATGCAAACTTCATCCTTTCCACTTTCTGACACATTTTGAGTCACTTGCACTTTTATATTGTCCTTGTTATTGCTTTGTGGTGGTGTTGACAAAATGACACAGTTTTCCCCTCCGGAAAACAATTGACCTGTCTCAAACCCTGCCCTCAAACCTGCCCTCAAACCAAGTTTGTCCGAGGTAAGCGACAGTTGTGATTGGAGGATCAAGAAAAGAGGGCAGGGTTTGAGACAGGTCCATTGACCATATCACACAGTGGCCATTTTGCTCTGATGTCATGCTCAGGTTGGGATCCCTTTCCATCCTGAGCATGACATAAGAGCAAAATGGTGTCAATAAAGGTCTTATCTTTAGATGTAATTTCAAACATGTTTATAGCTAAAACCTTCTTTTGTTGCTTGCTTGTCCATTGATTTCTTAATTTAGCATATTGTTTATATATATTGTGACGAGCCTGGTGGGGTTCAGACTCGCCACGGTTCCAAAACAAACAAATTCAAATGTCCACACAAGTGCAATATCAATCAATAAGAATATTGATTGAATAAGGGCAGAATTTAGTTCGATAGGCAAAGAGAATGCACGAATATCTCAATCTCTCTGTCTACAGTATGTCACAACTCCAACCTCACCTCCACTCAACTTACCTCTGGAAACAAGCCTTGGCTTTATTGTGTTTTATCCATTTTTGACCTGCGTTATTGACACTGTTATTGTCTTGTCTTTTAAAATGTTTTTTTGTCATACGATTTGTGTCAAAATAAAGTATTCAATTAAAAAAAAACCTAGTGTATGTGTAGTGTGTGTGTGTCTGAGGCGTGTGCACGTGAGATGTGGGTGAACTAATGATGCACAGGTCAGTACTAATCAGCTACCTAATTGTTCCTACTCCTTCCGTGGCAATACTATCTCCCATCCTTCACATATCCATGAGGGGGGGTGGTGATATCTGCCACAATATATATATATATATATATATATATATATATATATATATATATATATATATATATATATATATATATATATATATATATATATATATATATATACATATTTTTTGTAGGACTGAGGCCATGTAACTTTTTCAACATCTAACTTAAAATACCTTTGACAATCTTTTGATCAGTCTACTCCAACGCCACTGGAACACTCCGTTTGAAATAGATGTCCAGAGGAAGGGAACACATGAGGCTCGGGGGGCTTCAGCATTGTGCAAGCTGGTCCTTCTTTAGACCCTCGGTGAGGAGGAAACCTATACCCTCCAAGACCAAGGTTAACAGCGGGGGCCCATTTTCTCCTCATCACAATCATTTATTTAGATTTAATGATATCGGCTGATTTATCCATCAGTCAGTTGGGCATTTCTTCTCAATTATAACGTGAAATATGCCAATACGAAAAGGGGATGTCGGATCAATTGTCCCCCCCCTCTTCTTCAGAAATTAGCGATAAAAAAAAATCAATAGTCATCGATTCCCCCGCATTGATTTCCTTTAGTCTTTCCACCGCAATTACCTCTCGTCATCTCCCGGTGTTTTCTGGTGCCTGCGCCGCCAGCTTCGCTTAGCCGCTCTCGGAGCTGCTCTCCGCGCTCAAGGTCAACTTTAATCAACCTCAGGCACTGTCACCGGCTGTAGCCCAGAGCCCCCGCTGCCGGCCCCGTGCCCCAGGGGCCCTCGCTGGAGCACAGAATTACCCTTCTGTTCATCAAGCCCGGGATGCTCATTACTCACTAGGCTCCGCACCTGCCATTACTCTCCCCCCCCCACAGCACTGCACTACTACTGGCACCCGGCACCAGCGCGCAGACCGGGACCGCGTTTTAGAAGGCGCGGTGGCGCGGCCGCTGGCTATAGTTGATGATTTCGTGTAAGGAAGTATAGAGTGCAGTGGCGCGGTCTAGTCTATCTGATGTAGTATTCCACTGTTTGATGGAGTTGATTGATGCCTTGCTCTTGTATGCACGTTGAGAATGAAAAAGCCCTGAGCACAATGAAATGGCCCATTATGTCCTGCGTGGCAATTAATACCCATTGCAGTGAAGCATCGGTGATCAAGGCTCTCTGTCAGGCCTTTTGCAGTGT
>NC_140169.1:130740424-130837924 GCF_963971535.1 Notolepis coatsorum | reverse complement strand
GTCATAGTAGTAGTAGTCGTAGTAGTAGTAGTGTTAGTAGTAGTAGTAGTGTTAGTAGTCGTAGTAGTGTTTGTAGTAGTCGTAGTAGTGTTTGTAGTAGTCGTAGTAGTAGTAGTCATAGTAGTAGTAGTGTTAGTAGTCGTAGTAGTGTTTGTAGTAGTCGTAGTAGTGTTTGTAGTAGTCGTAGTAGTGTTTGTAGTAGTCGTAGTAGTAGTGTTTGTAGTAGTAGTGTTAATAGTAGTCGTAGTAGTAGTAGTGTTAGTAGTAGTCGTAGTAGTGTTAGTAGTAGTAGTAGTAGTAGTAGTAGTAGTAGTAGTAGTAGTAGTAGTAGTAGTAGTAGTAGTAGTAGTAGTAGTAGTAGCAGTAGTAGTAGTAGTGTTTTATAGTCTGCCTCATTGAGATTGTTTATGAAGGAAAGGAAACCCATCAATTCTACCACTGAAGTGGATGCAGACACGTCAGCATGTGCCTTGGTGTATTAATATAGAGTCTAAAGACTCTTCATGCCCAACATTTGCATTTTGATTATCATCCCAAAGCTTGAAATGTCACTGCAGAAAGAAGTGATTTGATCAGTCAAACCAAAGACACATTTAGTCACGTTCACTTTCAGCCTCACAGCAAAACAACGTTCTGTCAAAGTTAAGATGATCCCTGGCGCTGGCTTTTCAGGGGTAAGAAGGTACGGTTGGGCAATATTTCAATACTATCATATATCATGATCCTATTGTGATAGAATTGCACACAATTTTGTCATCTAAAAGAATGACAACGGCCACATAACTTGACTTTCTCTCAAAATTAGATCTTCAATATTCAAGGCGATGTTATTTGAAAATAACCAATCTCCTCGTAGGGTCACCCATGCCGGACGTCTGAATACTTTTACCAACGGATTTCCAGTTCCGCGTTCACGTTCTGCGCTCTGATTGGCCACTGACGTTTCTGGTCGCGCCAATCGTGTGACGGCAAGTTCTGCCTCCAGTTAAGCTTAGGCACTCTTTCGAAGTTGGTTAAGGTTAGAGTTTGTCTTAGAGCAGGGCGATAGAACACCAGCCCTGATTCCAAACTCTAACCGTAACCAACTTCGAAAGAGTCGCCTAAGCTTAACCAGTGATAAACTAGGCGTTAGGTAGTTTGCTGCTGTTCGAGGCGGAAATGGGCGCGTCACGCGATTGGGCACACATAATAATAATAATAATAATAATAATAACATGTCACATGACCAGAAACGTCAGTGGCCAATCAGATGGCACCAGAAACGTCAGTGGCCAATCAGATCGCAGAACGCGAACGCGGAACTGAAAATCCGTTGGTAAAAGAATAGACGCCGGATAGGTCAAGGCAGCGAAGCCAGACAAAAATCAGTTCTCTACCTCCACCAAGGAGGCTGTTTTAAATTTGAATTTGAGTGAATAACTGAGTGAAATTTTAGTGAATAACTGAGTGAATAACTTAAAATGGAGTCACCTAAACTAGAAAGAGCGAGGAAACTGTTTGAATCATAATGCCATTTTTATATAAGCAAAAAGGGGAAAATATTATTATCACTTTACACAATGCCTAATTAAATACTATAACTAAATTTAGATGGGCGCCCAAATAGTTCTATTAAAGTGTTCTGGCCAAACGTTGCCGCGGTTACCACTGCAGCAGAGAAACAATTCCCTCTGCAGTATGAGAGAGGTGGAGAGAGTTAGTAATCCTGGTGGTGAGAAAGAACCCGGATGGGTTCTGTAACGAGGAGTAGTAGACCGCTGCGTGGTGATGAGGGCGGGAAGACGCTGCCCGGTCCGATTGGCGCCACCAGTCTGCTCCTGCAGACCAGATGCTCCGCTGTGGTGGATCCGAGTGTCTCGCTCCGCTCCGTGGTGCTGCACCACGCACGCCGACAGCTACTGAAGACACGCTGGTCCCTCTGTACAACAGGCTACTGCTAGTGGCTACTACATAGGACTGGTTGTGTCCTTTTACAGCGTCCCTCCGACACAGACCCTATCTAAATGTCCTCTGGTCTGTGCTATTATCGTCTGATATGTCCAGTATAGAGCAGCTATCAACGCATGAGCTGGAGCTATGTTAGGTATTAGCTCCGAGCTAGCTAGCTTCGGCTAACTGTTAACGATAAATGGGGAATACTATAGTCCGCTGTAATGTGCTAATCCCAGACGTTTACTAAACATCGAATTAGCTGGTTACTAAAAACTCACTCTCTCTTGGTGGTATAATGTCCGCTTGGTAAGCAACTTTACATCCTTGGTCACCGTCAAACTATAACGTTACGAGACCAACGCTGGATGGATTTCTCCCGTCTGGTTCTCTAACAAGTCTGGGCAAGTTCAACGTCAGTTCAAGCTCTACAGGAAGTGACGCACTTACGCTGGAACACTACCACCTCTGGCCCACTAGATGGCAGCACTAAGCAGACAGTAAACATTATGTGGTAAATAAATAACTTAACTCCCACATATTAAACAGGTTGGTGAACTTAAAGGGGGATAATCTTAGGTCTAATTTTACCTAATTGCAGACCCTTTAGCACAGCCACCCCCTGATTTGCGGCGCTAAATCAGTACTGAGGTCTGCTGAATGTCTAGTAGTCACTCAGGCTGGTCAGAGTCAGAGTCAGAGTACGGGGGTAGTCGGATCAGTCGAGCCACTGGTCTGTGGTATGTTCTTCCTCCGACATCCACGATAGCCGAGCGGACTCTTCCGTCTTGCCCTTTTACCACACTCTTCACCCCTCCGGTGAGCCAGCGGGCTCGGGGGAGCGCCTGATCCACGATCATGACTGGGGTTCCTGGTTCTAGGTTGCCTCTTTCAGTGATCCACTTGCGGCGGCCTTGCAGCGGTGGGAGATATTCGGTGGTGAACCTCTTCCAGAATTGGTCGGCTAAAGCCTGACTATACCTCCATTGTCTTCTGCCGATGATCTCGGTGGAGGTGTAGACCGCAAAGGGAAGGGCCGCGTCTCGCCGCCCCATCAAAAGGCTGTTGGGTGTTATGGGGTCAATATCGGCCGCGTCGCTACTGACGTACCCCAGTGGCTTGGAATTCAGAATGGCTTCAATCTCCACCAGCACAGTGTTGAAGACCTCTGCCTTAGGAACCTGTCCTCTGAGCGCGGCTGCTAGAGCAGCCTTTACTGACTTGACCTCTCTCTCCCACGTTCCACCGAAGTGGGGTGCATTTGGAGGGTTGTAGGAGAAGGTGACCTGTTGGGAGGCCAGCTCGTCCCTCAACTCCTCACTCATCTGGTGGTAACTCTTGATGAGTTCAGCTTCTCCTCCCTTGAAGTTCGTCACGTGATCAGACCATAAGGTATGGGGTCGCCCTCTCCTTCCAGTAAATCGACGGAATGACTGGAGGAAGCTGTCTGTTGTCATTTCAGCCAGCACCTCGAGATGGACAGCTCTCGTGGTGAGGCACTTGAAGATGATTCCCCATCTCTTAGCAGTTGCTCTCCTGATCTCCGCCTTGATGGTGAAGGGCCCGAAGCAGTCCATGCCCGTGTTGTGGAAGGGCGCTTCTTGGAGACGGAGGCGGCAGGATGGGAGGTCAGCCATTCGTGGCATGATGGGTTGAGCTCTGAGCTTCTGGCAGTCTGTGCATGACCGTTGGTAACGTCGCACAGCCTCCCGGCCGCGAAGTATCCAGAACCTTCTCCTGAGCTCCGCAAAGAGCCGCTCCGCTCCAGGGTGATACAATTTGGTGTTATAGTGACGAATCACCAAGTTAGTCACCGGATGCTTCGAGGGGAGTAGGATGGGGTGTTTGCTGTCCTCGGTGAGGCCCTGAGCCCGTCGTAGGCGGCCTCCGACACGTATGAAGTCTTTCTCGTCCAGTTCGGGGGCCAGTAGCCTCAGCTTGCTGTCTCTTGGTAGCTCCATCTTCCGTCCCAAGCACGCCATCTCGATCTGGAAGACCTCCCGCTGCACCCTCTGCAGCAACATGATCTCAGCCGCGGCGTAGTCGTCGGCGCTGAGGGGGGTCGGGTCTCCGGGACCGGGGTTCCGGTGGTGGAAGGTACGTACTTGGAGCTCTTCTAGGGTCTGGCAATCCTCAACCTTGGGACCGTCGGTGGTTGAAGGGTCTTGGAGTCCGGTGAGGCCGCAGAAGATGGACTTCTTAAGTTCCACCTCCACCTCGGCGTTCTCCAAGTTCGGAGGAGAAGGCCACTCTTCTTCTGGCTTGCGTAGGTATTCGGGTCCTCGGTGGTAGAAGTTGGGACGTGCCAATTCCTCGAGGGTCGCACCTCTGGTGATCACGTCCGCCAGGTTGACCTCTGTCGAAACGAATCGCCAGCAGCTGAGCCCCACAAGCTCTTGGATCTCGGTCACCCTTGTTCCCACGAATACTTTATATCTGCACGAAGTCGACTGGATCCACTGGATGACTGTTGTGGAGTCGGACCACATGGACACCGCGTGAAGGGGGAGGTGCAGCTCTTCCTTCAGCATCTTTCCCAACTGGGTTCCACTTAGAGCAGCGCAGAGCTCCAGCCGGGGAATGGATTGTTTTAACTGCTGTTATAAATCAGTTCTCTACCTCCACTAAGGAGGCTGTTTTAACTGCTGTTATAAATCAGTTCTCTACCTCCACCAAGGAGGCTGTTTTAACTGCTGTTATAAATCAGTTCTCTACCTCCACCAAGGCGGCTGTTTTAACTGCTGTTATAAATCAGTTCTCTACCTCCACCAAGGAGGCTGTTTTAAATGCTGTTATAAATCAGTTCTCTACCTCCACCAAGGAGGCTGTTTTAACTGGTTATAAATCAGTTCTCTACCTCCACCAAGGAGGCTGTTTTAACTGCTGTTATAAATCAGTTCTCTACCTCCACCAAGGAGGCTGTTTTAACTGCTGTTATAAATCAGTTCTCTACCTCCACCAAGGAGGCTGTTTTAACTGCTGTTATAAATCAGTTCTCTACCTCCACCAAGGAGGCTGTTTTAAATGCTGTTATAAATCAGTTCTCTACCTCCACCAAGGAGGCTGTTTTAACTGGTTATAAATCAGTTCTCTACCTCCACCAAGGAGGCTGTTTTAACTGCTGTTATAAATCAGTTCTCTACCTCCACCAAGGAGGCTGTTTTAACTGCTGTTATAAATCAGTTCTCTACCTCCACCAAGGAGGCTGTTTTAACTGCTGTTATAAATCAGTTCTCTACCTCCACCAAGGAGGCTGTTTTAACTGCTGTTATAAATCAGTTCTCTACCTGCACCAAGGAGGCTGTTTTAACTGCTGTTATAAATCAGTTCTCTACCTCCACCAAGGAGGCTGTTTTCAATGCTGTTATAAATCAGTTCTCTACCTCCACCAAGGAGGCTGTTTTAACTGCTGTTATAAATCAGTTATCTACCTCCACCAAGGAGGCTGTTTTAACTGCTGTTATAAATCAGTTCTCTACCTCCACCAAGGAGGCTGTTTTAACTGGTTATAAATCAGTTCTCTACCTCCACCAAGGAGGCTGTTTTAACTGCTATTATAAATCAGTTCTCTACCTCCACCAAGGAGGCTGTTTTAACCGGTTATAAATCAGTTCTCTACCTCCACCAAGGAGGCTGTTTTAACTGGTTATAAATCAGTTCTCTACCTCCACCAAGGAGGCTGTTTTAACTGCTGTTATAAATCAGTTCTCTACCTCCATCAAGGAGGCTGTTTTAACTGCTGTTATAAATCAGTTCTCTACCTCCACCAAGGAGGCTGGTTTAACTGCTGTTATAAATCAGTTCTCTACCTCCACCAAGGAGGCTGTTTTAACTGCTGTTAAAAATCAGTTCTCTACCTCCACCAAGGAGGCTGTTTTAACTGGTTATAAATCAGTTCTCTACCTCCACCAAGGAGGCTGTTTTAACTGCTGTTATAAATCAGTTCTCTACCTCCACCAAGGAGGCTGTTTTAACTGCTGTTATAAATCAGTTCTCTACCTCCACCAAGGAGGCTGTTTTAACTGCTGTTATAAATCAGTTCTCTACCTCCACCAAGGAGGCTGTTTTAACTGCTATTATAAATCAGTTCTCTACCTCCACCAAGGAGGCTGTTTTAACCGCTGTTATAAATCAGTTCTCTACCTCCACCAAGGAGGCTGTTTTAACTGGTTATAAATCAGTTATCTACCTCCACCAAGGAGGCTGTTTTAACTGCTGTTATAAATCAGTTCTCTACCTCCATCAAGGAGGCTGTTTTAACTGCTGTTATAAATCAGTTCTCTACCTCCACCAAGGAGGCTGGTTTAACTGCTGTTATAAATCAGTTCTCTACCTCCACCAAGGAGGCTGTTTTAACTGCTGTTATAAATCAGTTCTCTACCTCCACCAAGGAGGCTGTTTTAACTGGTTATAAATCAGTTCTCTACCTCCACCAAGGAGCCTGTTTTAACTGCTGTTATACATCAGTTCTCTACCTCCACCAAGGAGGCTGTTTTAACTGGTTATAAATCAGTTCTCTACCTCCACCAAGGAGGCTGTTTTAATTGCTGTTATAAATCAGTTATCTACCTCCACCAAGGAGGTTGTTTTAACTGCTGTTATAAATCAGTTCTCTACCTCCACCAAGGAGGCTGTTTTAACTGCTGTTATAAATCAGTTCTCTACCTCCACCAAGGAGGCTGTTTTAACTGCTGTTATAAATCAGTTCTCTACCTCCACCAAGGAGGCTGTTTTAACCGCTGTTATAAATCAGTTCTCTACCTGCACCAAGGAGGCTGTTTTAACTGGTTATAAATCAGTTCTCTACCTCCACCAAGGAGGCTGTTTTAACTGGTTATAAATCAGTTCTCTACCTCCATCAAGGAGGCTGTTTTAACTGCTGTTATAAATCAGTTATCTACCTCCATCAAGGAGGCTGTTTTAACTGCTGTTATAAATCAGTTCTCTACCTCCACCAAGGAGGCTGTTTTAACCGCTGTTATAAATCAGTTCTCTATCTCCACCAAGGAGGCTGTTTTAACTGCTGTTATAAATCAGTTCTCTAACTGCACCAAGGAGGCTGTTTTAACTGCTGTTATAAATCAGTTATCTACCTCCACCAAGGAGGCTGTTTTAACTGCTGTTATAAATCAGTTCTCTACCTCCACCAAGGAGGCTGTTTTAACTGGTTATAAATCAGTTCTCTACCTCCACCAAGGAGGCTGTTTTAACTGCTGTTATAAATCAGTTCTCTACCTCCACCAAGGAGGCTGTTTTAAATGCTGTTATAAATCAGTCCTCTACCTCCACCAAGGAGGCTGTTTTAACTGGTTATAAATCAGTTCTCTACCTCCACCAAGGAGGCTGTTTTAACTGCTGTTATAAATCAGTTCTCTACCTCCACCAAGGAGGCTGTTTTAACTGCTGTTATAAATCAGTTCTCTACCTCCACCAAGGAGGCTGTTTTAACTGTTGTTATAAATCAGTTCTCTACCTCCACCAAGGAGGCTGTTTTAACTGCTGTTATAAATCAGTTCTCTACCTCCACCAAGGAGGCTGTTTTAACTGCTGTTATAAATCAGTTCTCTACCTCCACCAAGGAGGCTGTTTTAACTGCTGTTATAAATCAGTTCTCTACCTCCACCAAGGAGGCTGTTTTAACTGGTTATAAATCAGTTCTCTACCTCCACCAAGGAGGCTGTTTTAACTGCTGTTATAAATCAGTTATCTACCTCTCTGTTTTAACCTCTGTTATAAATCAGTTATCTACCTCCACCAAGGAGGCTGTTTTAACTGCTGTTATAAATCAGTTCTCTACCTCCACCAAGGAGGCTGTTTTAACTGCTGTTATAAATCAGTTCTCTACCTCCACCAAGGAGGCTGTTTTAACTGCTGTTATAAATCAGTTCTCTACCTCCACCAAGGAGGCTGTTTTAACTGCTATTATAAATCAGTTCTCTACCTCCACCAAGGAGGCTGTTTTAACCGCTGTTATAAATCAGTTCTCTACCTCCACCAAGGAGGCTGTTTTAACTGGTTATAAATCAGTTATCTACCTCCACCAAGGAGGCTGTTTTAACTGCTGTTATAAATCAGTTCTCTACCTCCATCAAGGAGGCTGTTTTAACTGCTGTTATAAATCAGTTCTCTACCTCCACCAAGGAGGCTGGTTTAACTGCTGTTATAAATCAGTTCTCTACCTCCACCAAGGAGGCTGTTTTAACTGCTGTTATAAATCAGTTCTCTACCTCCACCAAGGAGGCTGTTTTAACTGGTTATAAATCAGTTCTCTACCTCCACCAAGGAGCCTGTTTTAACTGCTGTTATACATCAGTTCTCTACCTCCACCAAGGAGGCTGTTTTAACTGGTTATAAATCAGTTCTCTACCTCCACCAAGGAGGCTGTTTTAACTGGTTATAAATCAGTTCTCTACCTCCATCAAGGAGGCTGTTTTAACCGCTGTTATAAATCAGTTCTCTACCTCCACCAAGGAGGCTGTTTTAACTGCTGTTATAAATCAGTTCTCTACCTCCACCAAGGAGGCTGTTTTAACTGCTGTTATAAATCAGTTCTCTACCTCCACCAAGGAGGCATTTTTTAACTGGTTATAAATCAGTTCTCTACCTCAACCAAGGAGGCTGTTTTAACTGCTGTTATAAATCAGTTCTCTACCTCCACCAAGGAGGCTGTTTTAACTGCTGTTATAAATCAGTTCTCTACCTCCACCAAGGAGGCTGTTTTAACTGCTATTATAAATCAGTTATCTACCTCCACCAAGGAGGCTGTTTTAACTGGTTATAAATCAGTTCTCTACCTCCACCAAGGAGGCTGTTTTAACTGGTTATAAATCAGTTCTCTCCCTCCACCAAGGAGGCTGTTTTAACTGTTGTTATAAATCAGTTCTCTACCTCCACCAAGGAGGCTGTTTTAACTGCTGTTATAAATCAGTTCTCTACCTCCACCAAGGAGGCTGTTTTAACTGCTGTTATAAATCAGTTCTCTACCTGCACCAAGGAGGCTGTTTTAACTGCTGTTATAAATCAGTTCTCTACCTCCACCAAGGAGGCTGTTTTAACTGGTTATAAATCAGTTCTCTACCTCCACCAAGGAGGCTGTTTTAACTGCTGTTATAAATCAGTTCTCTACCTCCACCAAGGAGGCTGTTTTAACTGCTGTTATAAATCAGTTCTCTACCTCCACCAAGGAGGCTGTTTTAACTGCTGTTATAAATCAGTTCTCTACCTCCACCAATGAGGCTGTTTTAACTGCTGTTATAAATCAGTTCTCTACCTCCACCAAGGAGGCTGTTTTAACTGCTGTTATAAATCAGTTCTCTACCTCCACCAAGGAGGCTGTTTTAACCGCTGTTATAAATCAGTTCTCTACCTCCACCAAGGAGGCTGTTTTAACTGGTTATAAATCAGTTCTCTACCTCCATCAAGGAGGCTGTTTTAACCGCTGTTATAAATCAGTTCTCTACCTCCACCAAGGAGGCTGTTTTAACTGCTGTTATAAATCAGTTCTCTACCTCCACCAAGGAGGCTGTTTTAACTGCTGTTATAAATCAGTTATCTACCTCCACCAAGGAGGCATTTTTTAACTGGTTATAAATCAGTTCTCTACCTCAACCAAGGAGGCTGTTTTAACTGGTTATAAATCAGTTCTCTACCTCCACCAAGGAGGCTGTTTTAACTGCTGTTATAAATCAGTTCTCTACCTCCACCAAGGAGGCTGTTTTAACTGCTATTATAAATCAGTTCTCTACCTCCACCAAGGAGGCTGTTTTAACTGGTTATAAATCAGTTCTCTACCTCCACCAAGGAGGCTGTTTTAACTGGTTATAAATCAGTTCTCTACCTCCACCAAGGAGGCTGTTTTAACTGGTTATAAATCAGTTCTCTACCTCCACCAAGGAGGCTGTTTTAACTGGTTATAAATCAGTTCTCTACCTCCACCAATGAGACTGTTTTAACTGCTGTTATAAATCAGTTCTCTACCTCCACCAAGGAGGCTGTTTTAACTGCTGTTATAAATCAGTTATCTACCTCCACCAAGGAGGCTGTTTTAACTGCTGTTATAAATCAGTTCTCTACCTCCACCAAGGAGGCTGTTTTAACTGCTGTTATAAATCAGTTCTCTACCTCCACCAAGGAGGCTGTTTTAACTGCTGTTATAAATCAGTTATCTACCTCCACCAAGGAGGCTGTTTTAACTGCTGTTATAAATCAGTTCTCTACCTCCACCAAGGAGGCTGTTTTAACCTCTGTTATAAATCAGTTCTCTACCTCCACCAAGGAGGCTGTTTTAACTGCTGTTATAAATCAGTTCTCTACCTCCACCAATGAGACACTTTTAACTGCTGTTATAAATCAGTTCTCTACCTCCACCAATGAGGCTGTTTTAACTGCTGTTATAAATCAGTTCTCTCCCTCCACCAAGGAGGCTGTTTTAACTGTTGTTATAAATCAGTTATCTACCTCCACCAAGGAGGCTGTTTTAACTGCTGTTATAAATCAGTTCTCTACCTCCACCAAGGAGGCTGTTTTAACTGCTGTTATAAATCAGTTCTCTACCTGCACCAAGGAGGCTGTTTTAACTGCTGTTATAAATCAGTTCTCTACCTCCACCAAGGAGGCTGTTTTAAATGCTGTTATAAATCAGTTCTCTACCTCCACCAAGGAGGCTGTTTTAACTGGTTATAAATCAGTTCTCTACCTCCACCAAGGAGGCTGTTTTAACTGCTGTTATAAATCAGTTCTCTACCTCTCTGTTTTAACCTCTGTTATAAATCAGTTCTCTACCTCCACCAAGGAGGCTGTTTTAACTGCTGTTATAAATCAGTTCTCTACCTCCACCAAGGAGGCTGTTTTAACTGCTGTTATAAATCAGTTCTCTACCTCCACCAATGAGGCTGTTTTAACTGCTGTTATAAATCAGTTCTCTACCTCCACCAAGGAGGCTGTTTTAACTGCTGTTATAAATCAGTTCTCTACCTCCACCAAGGAGGCTGTTTTAACCGCTGTTATAAATCAGTTCTCTACCTCCACCAAGGAGGCTGTTTTAACTGGTTATAAATCAGTTCTCTACCTCCATCAAGGAGGCTGTTTTAACCGCTGTTATAAATCAGTTCTCTACCTCCACCAAGGAGGCTGTTTTAACTGCTGTTATAAATCAGTTCTCTACCTCCACCAAGGAGGCTGTTTTAACTGCTGTTATAAATCAGTTCTCTACCTCCACCAAGGAGGCATTTTTTAACTGGTTATAAATCAGTTCTCTACCTCAACCAAGGAGGCTGTTTTAACTGGTTATAAATCAGTTCTCTACCTCCACCAAGGAGGCTGTTTTAACTGCTGTTATAAATCAGTTCTCTACCTCCACCAAGGAGGCTGTTTTAACTGCTATTATAAATCAGTTCTCTACCTCCACCAAGGAGGCTGTTTTAACTGGTTATAAATCAGTTCTCTACCTCCACCAAGGAGGCTGTTTTAACTGGTTATAAATCAGTTCTCTACCTCCACCAAGGAGGCTGTTTTAACTGGTTATAAATCAGTTCTCTACCTCCACCAAGGAGGCTGTTTTAACTGGTTATAAATCAGTTCTCTACCTCCACCAATGAGACTGTTTTAACTGCTGTTATAAATCAGTTCTCTACCTTCACCAAGGAGGCTGTTTTAACTGCTGTTATAAATCAGTTATCTACCTCCACCAAGGAGGCTGTTTTAACTGCTGTTATAAATCAGTTCTCTACCTCCACCAAGGAGGCTGTTTTAACTACTGTTATAAATCAGTTCTCTACCTCCACCAAGGAGGCTGTTTTAACTGCTGTTATAAATCAGTTCTCTACCTCCACCAAGGAGGCTGTTTTAACTGGTTATAAATCAGTTCTCTACCTCCACCAATGAGGCTGTTTTAACTGCTGTTATAAATCAGTTCTCTACCTCCACCAAGGAGGCTGTTTTAACTGCTGTTATAAATCAGTTATCTACCTCCACCAAGGAGGCTGTTTTAACTGGTTATAAATCAGTTCTCTACCTCCACCAAGGAGGCTGTTTTAACTGCTGTTATAAATCAGTTCTGTACCTCCACCAAGGAGGCTGTTTTCACTGCTGTTATAAATCAGTTCTCTACCTCCACCAAGGAGGCTGTTTTAACTGCTGTTATAAATCAGTTCTCTACCTCCACCAAGGAGGCTGTTTTAACTGCTGTTATAAATCAGTTCTGTACCTCCACCAAGGAGGCTGTTTTAACTGCTGTTATAAATCAGTTCTCTACCTCCACCAAGGAGGCTGTTTTAACTGCTGTTATAAATCAGTTCTCTACCTCCACCAAGGAGGCTGTTTTAAACGCTGTTATAAATCAGTTCTCTACCTCCACCAATGAGGCTGTTTTAACTGCTGTTATAAATCAGTTCTCTACCTCCACCAAGGAGGCTGTTTTAACTGCTGTTATAAATCAGTTCTCTACGTCCACCAAGGAGGCTGTTTTAACTGCTGTTATAAATCAGTTCTCTACCTCCAGCAAGAAGGCTGTTTTAACCGCTGTTATAAATCAGTTCTCTACCTCCACCAAGGAGGCTGTTTTAACCGCTGTTATAAATCAGTTCTCTACCTCCACCAAGGAGGCTGTTTTAACCGCTGTTATAAATCAGTTCTCTACCTCCATCAAGGAGGCTGTTTTAACCGCTGTTATAAATCAGTTCTCTACCTCCACCAAGGAGGCTGTTTTAACTGGTTATAAATCAGTTCTCTACCTCCACCAAGGAGGCTGTTTTAACTGCTTATAAATCAGTTCTCTACCTCCACCAAGGAGGCTGTTTTAACTGCTGTTATAAATCAGTTCTCTACCTCCACCAAGGAGGCTGTTTTAACTGCTGTTATAAATCAGTTCTCTACCTCCACCAATGAGGCTGTTTTAACTGCTGTTATAAATCAGTTCTCTACCTCCACCAAGGAGGCTGTTTTAACTGCTGTTATAAATCAGTTCTCTACCTCTGCCAAGGAGGCTGTTTTAACTGCTGTTATAAATCAGTTCTCTACCTCCACCAAGGAGGCTGTTTTAAACGCTGTTATAAATCAGTTCTCTACCTCCACCAAGGAGGCTGTTTTAACCGCTGTTATAAATCAGTTCTCTACCTCCACCAAGGAGGCTGTTTTAACCGCTGTTATAAATCAGTTCTCTACCTCCACCAAGGAGGCTGTTTTAACTGCTGTTATAAATCAGTTCTCTACCTCCACCAAGGAGGCTGTTTTAACCTCTGTTATAAATCAGTTATCTACCTCCACCAAGGAGGCTGTTTTAACTGCTGTTATAAATCAGTTCTCTACCTCCACCAAGGAGGCTGTTTTAACTGCTGTTATAAATCAGTTCTCTACCTCCACCAATGAGGCTGTTTTAACTGCTGTTATAAATCAGTTCTCTACCTCCACCAAGGAGGCTGTTTTAACTGCTGTTATAAATCAGTTCTCTACCTCCACCAAGGAGGCTGTTTTAACTGGTTATAAATCAGTTCTCTACCTCCACCAAGGAGGCTGTTTTAACTGCTGTTATAAATCAGTTCTCTACCTCCATCAAGGAGGCTGTTTTAACCGCTGTTATAAATCAGTTCTCTACCTCCACCAAGGAGGCTGTTTTAACTGCTGTTATAAATCAGTTCTCTACCTCCACCAAGGAGGCTGTTTTAACTGCTGTTATAAATCAGTTCTCTACCTCCACCAGGAGGCTGTTTTAACTGGTTATAAATCAGTTCTCTACCTCCACCAAGGAGGCTGTTTTAACTGGTTATAAATCAGTTCTCTACCTCCACCAAGGACGCTGGTTTAACTGCTGTTATAAATCAGTTCTCTACCTCCACCAAGGAGGCTGTTTTAACTGCTATTATAAATCAGTTCTCTACCTCCACCAAGGAGGCTGTTTTAACTGGTTATAAATCAGTTCTCTACCTCCACCAAGGAGGCTGTTTTAACTGCTGTTATAAATCAGTTCTCTACCTCCACCAAGGAGGCTGTTTTAACCGCTGTTATAAATCAGTTCTCTACCTCCACCAAGGAGGCTGTTTTAACTGGTTATAAATCAGTTCTCTACCTCCACCAAGGAGGCTGTTTTAACTGGTTATAAATCAGTTCTCTACCTCCATCAAGGAGGCTGTTTTAACTGCTGTTATAAATCAGTTCTCTACCTCAATCAAGGAGGCTGTTTTAACTGCTGTTATAAATCAGTTCTCTACCTCCACCAAGGAGGCTGTTTTAACCGCTGTTATAAATCAGTTCTCTATCTCCACCAAGGAGGCTGTTTTAACTGCTGTTATAAATCAGTTCTCTACCTCCACCAAGGAGGCTGTTTTAACTGCTGTTATAAATCAGTTCTCTACCTCCACCAAGGAGGCTGTTTTAACTGGTTATAAATCAGTTCTCTACCTCCACCAAGGAGGCTGTTTTAACTGCTGTTATAAATCAGTTCTCTACCTCGACCAAGGAGGCTGTTTTAACTGGTTATAAATCAGTTCTCTACCTCCACCAAGGAGGCTGTTTTAACTGCTGTTATAAATCAGTTCTCTACCTCCACCAAGGAGGCTGTTTTAACTGGTTATAAATCAGTTCTCTACCTCCACCAAGGAGGCTGTTTTAACTGGTTATAAATCAGTTATCTACCTCCACCAAGGAGGCTGTTTTAACTGCTGTTATAAATCAGTTCTCTACCTCCATCAAGAAGGCTGTTTTAACTGCTGTTATAAATCAGTTCTCTACCTCCACCAAGGAGGCTGTTTTAACCGCTGTTATAAATCAGTTCTCTACCTCCACCAAGGAGGCTGTTTTAACTGGTTATAAATCAGTTCTCTACCTCCACCAAGGAGGCTGTTTTAACTGGTAATAAATCAGTTCTCTACCTCCACCAAGGACGCTGTTTTAACTGCTGTTATAAATCAGTTCTTTACCTCCACCAAGGAGGCTGTTTTAACTGCTATTATAAATCAGTTCTCTACCTCCACCAAGGAGGCTGTTTTAACTGGTTATAAATCAGTTCTCTACCTCCACCAAGGAGGCTGTTTTAACTGGTTATAAATCAGTTCTCTACCTCCACCAAGGCGGCTGTTTTAACTGGTTATAAATCAGTTCTCTACCTCCACCAAGGAGGCTGTTTTAACTGCTGTTATAAATCAGTTATCTACCTCCACCAAGGAGGCTGTTTTAACTGCTGTTATAAATCAGTTCTCTAACTCCACCAAGGAGGCTGTTTTAACCGCTGTTATAAATCAGTTCTCTACCTCCACCAAGGAGGCTGTTCTAACTGGTTATACATCAGTTCTCTACCTCCACCAAGGAGGCTGTTTTAACTGGTTATAAATCAGCTCTCTACCTCCATCAAGGAGGCTGTTTTAACTGGTTATAAATCAGTTCTGTATCGTTAGTGGCTTAGCTTGGCATCGCTACTGCACTATCTCGCGTACGTGCACGCGTACTGAATAAACCACAAATGTACCTCTAATACCAGTATTAGTCTGACCACACCCCTCATCAGCTTACCTTCATAAGCAGGTGTGTGGTCACCTGCTCTCCTCCTTCTCGCTTTCACCACAAGGAAGAGGTGCCTCGGTAGATCCCCACACTTGACACCATGATGGAAGAAATTGGATTAGGAACAGCTTGGGAAACAAGGATACGTTGACATCATATCTTTATTTTCTCTCTCACTATTTTCGAGAAAATACGGCGATATTGTCTTCGTACTGGAGTGTCTAGAAGATGATGATCATTCTACAAACCCTCCACCGGTTTTCGTATTGGGAGCACGCCGCTGCATGCTTCTCAACTGCAGTTCCTTGCTGTGTTTGTTGGGGTGAAACCTGTCAGGCCACAGCTGAACTGTCGAACATGCCGCTGTTGTGAGGAGCGGTGCGTTCCAGGTTGGGTGAGTAGTGTTTGCTGGCGGGCTCCACTTGTCTGTTAGTGCTATGGGGGCTACTTGACAAAGTTTATGGAAACCGGCCCCAGGCTAGGGTCCTTTGTTTAGCCGTCTAGGCGACAGAAGGCCTTGGTCTGGCGACCATTATAGTTTTAACTAGTGGGCCGCGACCATTGACACTGGTGATCCCTGTGTGTTCTGGACGAGTGGATTCTCTCTGTCACCGTGTTAAGACCCCATCTTTCATATCCAAATGAGAGTATTCCTTCACGAGGGGATATGTGCATGTAATGTGCGATAGCGGCAGATTCATGTTCAAAGTCAGCTATACAGGCCAGTTGGTACTGTGCTGATTCCGCCGGACGTGTTATTGTCACCGTTGTGAAGCGGTGTTGACGTCTTGTTTTCTCTTTTCTCTTAAAAAGTGAGGAGGGTTCAGAACGGCGGCCTGTCTGGGTGAGTGTTATGTCATTGTTTACATGTTCATAGCTTACGGTTAGCCGGTCGGTGGCCTGGCGCGGGGTAGCTTGGCTTCTCGCGCGCCGCCGGGAGCTCGCTCCTGATCGCGTGCGTCGTAGATCGGCGTCTCGCGAGCGGAAGCAATAGCACCCGAACGGTTGGAGCAGCCGTTAGCTTGATGCTATTCTGTTGAACGTGCTTTGATTTTAACATGTTTTACACTCTTGACCACGACGTCATCCTTGACAGGGGATGTTCGTCGACCCTGCCTGAGCCTAGACGGGGATTGCGTCAACAAAGAGGACTGTAGCGACTGGTGGAGCGGCGACGCTGCCCGGATCGAACAACACGGGACGGCTGTGTTCTACGGTGGCTTGTGACTGCACTTCGCTGATCTGCGTTCCGGGCAGGTACGGGGTTGGCCAGACCTCATAACACGTCTTCTGGTTTTACCTTGCTAAATGTATTGTGAATAACGGTGTTTTTTTTTTTTTTTTCCCAAAACGTGTGTTGTTGCAATGCATTTGAGATACGTTGCGGGTTGTGTGTGAGCTGTTTTTGTCACTGGCAGTTAGCTTCTCCGTGCAGGTCGTGATGTATTGATCTGGTTGTTGTGTGAGAAACATCATGGTGTTTATGTGTACCGTGTACTCACTACTAAGGCAACTAACCTATGAAGCTATGCTTGGTGACGAGTGAGTAAAAGAATGTTCTTTCTCAGACTGTAATGACAATGAACAGTGAGTTCACACATTAACAGGTTTTCCTGTTTTAACTGGCCGTATTGAGGGTAAAATAGGAGGATTGTGTTTCCCCCCCCGGTTCCCTGGGGACTTTATCACCTCCTATCAGACATGTTGTGCATTAATTGTGTCTTTTGTGTGGTAGGGATACGATGTAACTCTCAGCTTGATTGCTGAGGTTGTGCTAAATCTGCTGGAGAAACTTATTTCCTAAAGGGAAATTGGTTTGGTTGCTGTCATGTGTGCTTAGCAAGGCCTGTGGTCGATACTAATCAAGAATGATGTATTCTCTCATTGTGAAAAAAACGGCGTTCCTCTGTTGAGTGTTTTTGCCATTTTTTGTAGGTGATGATGGGTTGTGTGTGTCATGTGACCTACAACTGGGTTGTACTGGCCACAGAAGCACATGTGTATGTTGGACCGGGGTTCTTAGAGCCCTCTCTATTCTGTGTTTTTCCTTAGTAAAAATCAGATAGCAGGTTAGCTCGTGCGCTGTGTGGAGCTGTGAAACGCTTCATAGAGCTGACTATGACTGTGTCATATTCTCTTTTTGTCGTTACGTCGTATCATGGGTGTGGGGTCGTAAAGGGGTGAACTGGTAACCTTTCCTCTCCCCATTGTTCTGTCGGTCAGGGGTACACCCCCTGTCCTTCAAGGTTCCCGTCACGTGGCGGTTCGGCACGTTACGGGGGGGGGGGGGGGGGGGGGGGGGGGGGGAGTTCCTGGTCCCACGGCCTGGTATATTGGGCGTGTGCACCGCAGGAATTCCCCCGCCATAGAGTACGTCACCGTGCGCGTCTCTGTTGGTAGGACTTCCGTGTGCTGTTCAGGTCCATGTGATGGATCTGTTTTCAGGGGGGGTGGTCAGGGCTCCTCCTCACCAAGCGCCTACTCAGGCCTTCTGTGAGTTCGGACTCCTTCTTCCATGTGAGGAAGCCTCCATCAGAGTACAGAGCCTTCCTCCTCAGATTGTCAAAGTGAGTGGACCCTCTAGAAGGGTCCTTTTCTATTGTATGTATATTCGATTCAATTCGTTTATTGAGTGTGTATGGGTTCGGTGCCTCTTCCCCGGAGGCCCTAAAACCAGTTTTTTACATGGCTCAAGGTGCAATATATTCTTTTCAATCTGTACAGCTCGCGTGGGAAGTCTCTCTGGGGATCCCCGTCTCTTTCCTATGGGAGGGTGGTGGGATGTAAAAATGTGAACATTTTTTACCCCGGCTGTGTAGACTGGGATACATACTGTTGATGCTTCCTTCTTTCTATTCCAGAAGTGTTGGAGTTAGGGAGTGTCACACCCCTCTTGTCGTTCCCCTGGGCGCCTTGGGGATTCAATGACAGGTCTAAATAGCCTGTTCATTGATGGGGGTGTGTCCCGACGCACGTATAGTGCTAGCTCGCTGTAAACAGGCGATTGACTGGCACGCCTTAGTTGCTTGTGGTTGAAACAGCGTTTTTATAAAGCAACTGAGATGGGGGTTTTTCCTCTTCCGGCGACCACATCCCATGACCTGGGTGGGTTGTCGACGGATTCTCGTTCATGTCTGGGGGATGATGACGGGATGGATCTGAACATATGTAGTGGGGTCTCACGCCCTTGGGGTGGGCCACCAGGCGCGGTTCGTCCCGACGTCTGGGTGGCGCCTTCTTTTCATGTTAAGATCAACACGCATATCTGCCCTTCTCCTGGAGTAGGCATGTCGGCGTGGTTAGGGCACGGGACTGGTTCTGGTCACGCTGGTCCAGATCAGTTGAACCCGTTGTCCGCCGGGGATGCAGATCTGCTGTTCTGGTACCCTGAGGGACTTGGGCTTTTTTTCAGGGGGAAAAATGCCAGGTCGGTCTGGGTGTCACAGGGTTAAGCGCTATGGAGACCCTGGTTGGGTATGTTTTTACTCAGCACTGTCGTCATGGCTTACAGCCATGCCATTCTGTACGCGCTCGATCTCGTCGGATCTCGGCCGCTACACAGGTTGGTCCTGGTTAGTACTTGGTTGGGAGACCGCCGGGGAATACCAGGTACGGTGTGCTTAGGGGCTGGTTCTCCATTATTTTTCGCTCCTCTCTCACGCATGGCGAAGAGGGGCCTGTGGGGGTGGTTTTTTGACCTCCTCTGGTGACCCTGTGCTTCCCGTACCGCCAGGCCCGGTCCGAAGTGATGTTTGCGACCCGTAGGCCTGGGTTAACCCTTTTTGGAAACTGAAACACTTGTACTGCGGTATAGCCGGTGTATACCCGCAGGTGTGTTTTGGAGTTTTTTCTTGAGGGGTTATAGGAACAACCACCGCATTGGGTAACACCGAGGTGGTTGATTCCCTGGTGTGTTGGAGCAGTGTCAACTCCCGGGTTCACCGTTTGAGGGTGCCCCTGCACGTTCATGACGTCTGCCAATCGTGTCAGCCTTCTCTGCCTCGACCCCTCTGGGTGGGGGTTGTTAAATGGAGGCTTGGTCATGCAACACCGCCAGCTTACGCTCCTTCCGCCGGGGCGGCTGTGTTCAGCTGTCCCCTCTGGCGCCTGTCTCGTCCGCAGTCTCCAGGCTAGGGTTAACAGCCTGTTGCCTGGTTTTTCCCCGGTGCGCTGCCTGCTTCCGTTGGTTAACCTTTTTTGTGTGCTTACGGCCATGCTGACTGCCTATTCTGCAGGGTCAGTGTGCCAGGCGGTGTACTATTGGGGGGACGGGGCCCGCTCGGCTTACGGCCATACCGACCTGAACACGCCCGGTCTCGTCCGATCTCGGAAGCTGGGCAGGTTCTGGCCTGGTTGGTTCCGCCTGGGAATACCAGGTGCAGTAACTGAGGGGCCTTTGTCCGAATACGCTGGCGATGTGGGGGGCGGGGCACTACGTGCCCACCTGGTGGGGTCTTGATGCTGGCATCATGGACTTCTCCGGGCCCCCATTCCAGGGAGTCCAGTCCTTTTGGTGGGTCTGGGTCTTCCTTCGTGCTCCGCTGCTACGGCCTTGCCACGGGGTTGGGTTTGCCCTTGACCCCGTGATTCTGGGGGCAGTAACGAGGTTGTTCCTCCGTTCGTTCCCGGGTGGCATGCGGGTTGTGCGTGTGTGTAGTCGTGGGGTCAAGCCACGGTCTGCTCACCCTGTGCGTTGAGTTGCTTGAGTGCCTCTTCGCACGGTCGGGTCCGTCGCCCTCCCGTGACGTCCCTAATAGGGGGGCTACCCTCCATTAGGGGGGGTCGGGGGGGCTCGGCCCTCCCTGTTCTGATTGTTTTGGGGGGCTGTCAGCGGGGTGTATTTGTCAGCCAAGTGGCTCCGCTTGGCCTCCCTTGTGCAGTAGCGATGCCAAGCTAAGCCACTAACGATACAGAACGTTAGGTTATGACTATAACCAAGTTCTGTTAGTTAGGGGCGATGCTTGGCATCGGACGCCGCTGCAGCCCTTGTCCTCACCTTGTGGTGAAAGCTTGGGAAGGAGGAGAGCAGGTGACCACACACCTGCTTATGAAGGTAAGCTGATGAGGGGTGTGGTCAGACTAATACTGGTATTAGAGGTACATTTGTGGTTTATTCAGTACGCGTGCACGTACGCGAGATAGTGCAGTAGCGATGCCAAGCATCGCCCCTAACTAACAGAACTTGGTTATAGTCATAACCTAACGTTCTCTACCTCAATCAAGGAGGCTGTTTTAACTGCTGTTATAAATCAGTTCTCTACCTCCACCAAGGAGGCTGTTTTAACCGCTGTTATAAATCAGTTCTCTATCTCCACCAAGGAGGCTGTTTTAACTGCTGTTATAAATCAGTTCTCTACCTCCACCAAGGAGGCTGTTTTAACTGCTGTTATAAATCAGTTCTCTACCTCCACCAAGGAGGCTGTTTTAACTGGTTATAAATCAGTTCTCTACCTCCACCAAGGAGGCTGTTTTAACTGCTGTTATAAATCAGTTCTCTACCTCGACCAAGGAGGCTGTTTTAACTGGTTATAAATCAGTTCTCTACCTCCACCAAGGAGGCTGTTTTAACTGCTGTTATAAATCAGTTCTCTACCTCCACCAAGGAGGCTGTTTTAACTGCTGTTATAAATCAGTTCTCTACCTCCACCAAGGAGGCTGTTTTAACTGCTGTTATAAATCAGTTCTCTACCTCCACCAATGAGGCTGTTTTAACTGCTGTTATAAATCAGTTCTCTACCTCCACCAAGGAGGCTGTTTTAACTGCTGTTATAAATCAGTTCTCTACCTCCACCAAGGAGGGTTTTAACTGGTTATAAATCAGTTCTCTACCTCCACCAAGGAGGCTGTTTTAACTGGTTATAAATCAGTTCTCTACCTCCACCAAGGAGGCTGTTTTAACTGGTTATAAATCAGTTCTCTACCTCCACCAAGGAGGCTGTTTTAACTGGTTATAAATCAGTTCTCTACCTCCACCAAGGAGGCTGTTTTAACTGCTGTTATAAATCAGTTCTCTACCTCCACCAATGAGGCTGTTTTAACTGCTGTTATAAATCAGTTCTCTACCTCCACCAAGGAGGCTGTTTTAACTGCTGTTATAAATCAGTTCTATACCTCCACCAAGGAGGCTGTTTTAACTGGTTATAAATCAGTTATCTACCTCCACCAAGGAGGCTGTTTTAACTGCTGTTATAAATCAGTTCTCTACCTCCATCAAGGAGGCTGTTTTAACCGCTGTTATAAATCAGTTCTCTACCTCCACCAAGGAGGCTGTTTTAACTGCTGTTATAAATCAGTTCTCTACCTCCACCAAGGAGGCTGTTTTAACTGCTGTTATAAATCAGTTCTCTACCTCCACCAGGAGGCTGTTTTAACTGGTTATAAATCAGTTCTCTACCTCCACCAAGGAGGCTGTTTTAACTGGTTATAAATCAGTTCTCTACCTCCACCAAGGACGCTGTTTTAACTGCTGTTATAAATCAGTTCTCTACCTCCACCAAGGAGGCTGTTTTAACTGCTATTATAAATCAGTTCTCTACCTCCACCAAGGAGGCTGTTTTAACTGGTTATAAATCAGTTCTCTACCTCCACCAAGGAGGCTGTTTTAACTGGTTATAAATCAGTTCTCTACCTCCACCAAGGAGGCTGTTTTAACAGGTTATAAATCAGTTCTCTACCTCCACCAAGGAGGCTGTTTTAACTGGTTATAAATCAGTTATCTACCTCCACCAAGGAGGCTGTTTTAACTGCTGTTATAAATCAGTTCTCTACCTCCACCAAGGAGGCTGTTTTAACTGCTGTTATAAATCAGTTCTCTACCTCCACCAAGGAGGCTGTTTTAACCGCTGTTATAAATCAGTTCTCTACCTCCACCAAGGAGGCTGTTTTAACTGGTTATAAATCAGTTCTCTACCTCCACCAAGGAGGCTGTTTTAACTGGTAATAAATCAGTTCTCTACCTCCATCAAGGAGGCTGTTTTAACTGCTGTTATAAATCAGTTCTCTACCTCCATCAAAGAGGCTGTTTTAACTGCTGTTATAAATCAGTTCTCTACCTCCACCAAGGAGGCTGTTTTAACCGCTGTTATAAATCAGTTCTCTATCTCCACCAAGGAGGCTGTTTTAACTGCTGTTATAAATCAGTTCTCTACCTCCACCAAGGAGGCTGTTTTAACTGCTGTTATAAATCAGTTCTCTACCTCCACCAAGGACGCTGTTTTAACTGCTGTTATAAATCAGTTCTCTACCTCCACCAAGGAGGCTGTTTTAACTGCTATTATAAATAAGTTCTCTACCTCCACCAAGGAGGCTGTTTTAACTGGTTATAAATCAGTTCTCTACCTCCACCAAGGAGGCTGTTTTAACTGGTTATAAATCAGTTCTCTACCTCCACCAAGGAGGCTGTTTTAACTGGTTATAAATCAGTTCTCTACCTCCACCAAGGAGGCTGTTTTAACTGGTTATAAATCAGTTATCTACCTCCACCAAGGAGGCTGTTTCAACTGCTGTTATAAATCAGTTATCTACCTCCACCAAGGAGGCTGTTTTAACTGCTGTTATAAATCAGTTCTCTACCTCCACCAAGGAGGCTGTTTTAACCGCTGTTATAAATCAGTTCTCTACCTCCACCAAGGAGGCTGTTTTAACTGGTTATAAATCAGTTCTCTACCTCCACCAAGGAGGCTGTTTTAACTGGTAATAAATCAGTTCTCTACCTCCATCAAGGAGGCTGTTTTAACTGCTGTTATAAATCAGTTCTCTACCTCCATCAAGGAGGCTGTTTTACCTGCTGTTATAAATCAGTTCTCTACCTCCACCAAGGAGGCTGTTTTAACCGCTGTTATAAATCAGTTCTCTATCTCCACCAAGGAGGGTGTTTTAACTGCTGTTATAAATCAGTTCTCTACCTCCACCAAGGAGGCTGTTTTAACTGGTTATAAATCAGTTCTCTACCTCCACCAAGGAGGCTGTTTTAACTGCTGTTATAAATCAGTTCTCTACCTGCACCAAGGAGGCTGTTTTAACTGGTTATAAATCAGTTCTCTACCTCCACCAAGGAGGCTGTTTTAACTGCTGTTATAAATCAGTTCTCTACCTCCACCAAGGATGCTGTTTTAACTGCTGTTATAAATCAGTTCTCTACCTCCACCAAGGAGGCTGTTTTAACTGCTGTTATAAATCAGTTCTCTACCTCCATCAAGGAGGCTGTTTTAACTGCTGTTATAAATCAGTTCTCTACCTCCACCAAGGAGGCTGTTTTAACCGCTGTTATAAATCAGTTCTCTATCTCCACCAAGGAGGCTGTTTTAACTGCTGTTATAAATCAGTTCTCTACCTCCACCAAGGAGGCTGTTTTAACTGCTGTTATAAATCAGTTCTCTACCTCCACCAAGGACGCTGTTTTAACTGCTGTTATAAATCAGTTCTCTACCTCCACCAAGGAGGCTGTTTTAACTGCTATTATAAATCAGTTCTCTACCTGCACCAAGGAGGCTGTTTTAACTGGTTATAAATCAGTTCTCTACCTCCACCAAGGAGGCTGTTTTAACTGCTGTTATAAATCAGTTCTCTACCTCCACCAAGGATGCTGTTTTAACTGCTGTTATAAATCAGTTCTCTACCTCCACCAAGGAGGCTGTTTTAACTGCTGTTATAAATCAGTTCTCTACCTCCATCAAGGAGGCTGTTTTAACTGCTGTTATAAATCAGTTCTCTACCTCCACCAAGGAGGCTGTTTTAACCGCTGTTATAAATCAGTTCTCTATCTCCACCAAGGAGGCTGTTTTAACTGCTGTTATAAATCAGTTCTCTACCTCCACCAAGGAGGCTGTTTTAACTGCTGTTATAAATCAGTTCTCTACCTCCACCAAGGACGCTGTTTTAACTGCTGTTATAAATCAGTTCTCTACCTCCACCAAGGAGGCTGTTTTAACTGCTATTATAAATCAGTTCTCTACCTCCACCAAGGAGGCTGTTTTAACTGGTTATAAATCAGTTATCTACCGCCACCAAGGAGACTGTTTTAACTGGTTATAAATCAGCTCTCTACCTCCACCAAGGAGGCTGTTTTAACTGGTTATAAATCAGTTATCTACCTCCACCAAGGAGGCTGTTTTAAATGCTGTTATAAATCAGTTATCTACCTCCACCAAGGAGGCTGTTTTAACTGCTGTTATAAATCAGTTCTCTACCTCCACCAAGGAGGCTGTTTTAACCGCTGTTATAAATCAGTTCTCTACCTCCACCAAGGAGGCTGTTTTAACTGGTTATAAATCAGTTCTCTACCTCCACCAAGGAGGCTGTTTTAACTGGTTATAAATCTGTTCTATACCTCCACCAAGGAGGCTGTTTTAACTGCTGTTATAAATCAGTTCTCTACCTCCACCAAGGAGGCTGTTTTAACTGGTTATAAATCAGTTCTCTACCTCCACCAAGGAGGCTGTTTTAACTGCTGTTATAAATCAGTTCTCTACCTCCACCAAGGAGGCTGTTTTAACTGCTGTTATAAATCAGTTCTCTACCTCCACCAAGGAGGCTGTTTTAACTGCTGTTATAAATCAGTTCTCTACCTCCACCAATGAGGCTGTTTTAACTGCTGTTATAAATCAGTTCTCTACCTCCACCAAGGAGGCTGTTTTAACTGCTGTTATAAATCAGTTCTCTACCTCCACCAAGGAGGCTGTTTTAACTGGTTATAAATCAGTTCTCTACCTCCACCAAGGAGGCTGTTTTCACTGGTTATAAATCAGTTCTCTACCTCCACCAAGGAGGCTGTTTTAACTGCTGTTATAAATCAGTTATCTACCTCCACCAAGGAGGCTGTTTTAACCGCTGTTATAAATCAGTTCTCTATCTCCACCAAGGAGGCTGTTTTAACTGCTGTTATAAATCAGTTCTCTACCTCCACCAAGGAGGCTGTTTTAACTGCTGTTATAAATCATTTCTCTACCTCCACCAAGGAGGCTGTTTTAACTGGTTATAAATCAGTTCTCTACCTCCACCAAGGAGGCTGTTTTAACTGCTGTTATAAATCAGTTCTCTACCTCCACCAAGGAGGCTGTTTTAACTGGTTATAAATCAGTTCTCTACCTCCACCAAGGAGGCTGTTTTAACTGCTGTTATAAATCAGTTATCTACCTCCACCAAGGAGGCTGTTTTAACTGCTGTTATAAATCAGTTCTCTACCTCCACCAAGGAGGCTGTTTTAACTGCTGGTATAAATCAGTTCTCTACCTCCACAAAGGAGGCTGTTTTAACTGGTTATAAATCAGTTCTCTACCTCCACCAAGGAGGCTGTTTTCACTGGTTATAAATCAGTTCTCTACCTCCACCAAGGAGGCTGTTTTAACTGCTGTTATAAATCAGTTCTCTACCTCCACCAAGGAGGCTGTTTTAACTGCTGTTATAAATCAGTTCTCTACCTCCACCAAGGAGGCTGTTTTAACCGCTGTTATAAATCAGTTCTCTACCTCCACCAAGGAGGCTGTTTTAACTGCTGTTATAAATCAGTTCTCTACCTCCACCAATGAGGCTGTTTTAACTGCTGTTATAAATCAGTTCTCTACCTCCACCAAGGAGGCTGTTTTAACTGCTGTTATAAATCAGTTCTCTACCTCCACCAAGGAGGCTGTTTTAACTGGTTATAAATCAGTTCTCTACCTCCATCAAGGAGGCTGTTTTAACTGGTTATAAATCAGTTCTCTACCTCCACCAAGGAGGCTGTTTTAACTGCTGTTATAAATCAGTTCTCTACCTCCACCAAGGAGGCTGTTTTAACTGCTGTTATAAATCATTTCTCTACCTCCACCAAGGAGGCTGTTTTAACTGGTTATAAATCAGTTCTCTACCTCCACCAAGGAGGCTGTTTTAACTGCTGTTATAAATCAGTTCTCTACCTCCACCAAGGAGGCTGTTTTAACTGGTTATAAATCAGTTCTCTACCTCCACCAAGGAGGCTGTTTTAACTGCTGTTATAAATCAGTTATCTACCTCCACCAAGGAGGCTGTTTTAACTGCTGTTATAAATCAGTTCTCTACCTCCACCAAGGAGGCTGTTTTAACTGCTGGTATAAATCAGTTCTCTACCTCCACAAAGGAGGCTGTTTTAACTGGTTATAAATCAGTTCTCTACCTCCACCAAGGAGGCTGTTTTCACTGGTTATAAATCAGTTCTCTACCTCCACCAAGGAGGCTGTTTTAACTGCTGTTATAAATCAGTTCTCTACCTCCACCAAGGAGGCTGTTTTAACTGCTGTTATAAATCAGTTCTCTACCTCCACCAAGGAGGCTGTTTTAACCGCTGTTATAAATCAGTTCTCTACCTCCACCAAGGAGGCTGTTTTAACTGGTTATAAATCAGTTCTCTACCTCCACCAAGGAGGCTGTTTTAACTGGTTATAAATCAGTTATCTACCTCCATCAAGGAGGCTGTTTTAACTGCTGTTATAAATCAGTTCTCTACCTCCATCAAGGAGGCTGTTTTAACTGCTGTTATAAATCAGTTATCTACCTCCACCAAGGAGGCTGTTTTAACTGCTGTTATAAATCAGTTCTCTACCTCCACCAAGGAGGCTGTTTTAACTGCTGTTATAAATCAGTTCTCTACCTCCACCAAGGAGGCTGTTTTAACTGCTGTTATAAATCAGTTCTCTACCTCCACCAAGGAGGCTGTTTTAACTGCTGTTATAAATCAGTTCTCTACCTCCATCAAGGAGGCTGTTTAAACTGCTGTTATAAATCAGTTCTCTACCTCCACCAAGGAGGCTCTTTTAACCGCTGTTATAAATCAGTTCTCTATCTCCACCAAGGAGGCTGTTTTAACCGCTGTTATAAATCAGTTCTCTACCTCCACCAAGGAGGCTGTTTTAACTGCTGTTATAAATCAGTTCTCTACCTCCACCAAGGAGGCTGTTTTAACTGCTGTTATAAATCAGTTCTCTACCTCCACCAATGAGGCTGTTTTAACTGCTGTTATAAATCAGTTCTCTACCTCCACCAAGGAGGCTGTTTTAACTGCTGTTATAAATCAGTTCTCTACCTCCACCAAGGAGGCTGTTTTAACTGGTTATAAATCAGTTCTCTACCTCCATCAAGGAGGCTGTTTTAACTGCTGTTATAAATCAGTTCTCTACCTCCATCAAGGAGGCTGTTTTAACTGCTGTTATAAATCAGTTCTCTACTTCCACCAAGGAGGCTGTTTTAACTGCTGTTATAAATCAGTTCTCTACCTCCACCAAGGAGGCTGTTTTAACTGCTGTTATAAATCAGTTCTCTACCTCCACCAAGGAGGCTGTTTTAACTGCTGTTATAAATCAGTTCTCTACCTCCACCAAGGAGGCTGTTTTAACTGCTGTTATAAATCAGTTCTCTACCTCCATCAAGGAGGCTGTTTAAACTGCTGTTATAAATCAGTTCTCTACCTCCACCAAGGAGGCTCTTTTAACCGCTGTTATGAATCAGTTCTCTATCTCCACCAAGGAGGCTGTTTTAACCGCTGTTATAAATCAGTTCTCTACCTCCACCAAGGAGGCTGTTTTAACTGCTGTTATAAATCAGTTCTCTACCTCCACCAAGGAGGCTGTTTTAACTGCTGTTATAAATCAGTTCTCTACCTCCACCAATGAGGCTGTTTTAACTGCTGTTATAAATCAGTTCTCTACCTCCACCAAGGAGGCTGTTTTAACTGCTGTTATAAATCAGTTCTCTACCTCCACCAAGGAGGCTGTTTTAACTGCTGTTATAAATCAGTTCTCTACCTCCACCAAGGAGGCTGTTTTAACTGGTTATAAATCAGTTCTCTACCTCCACCAAGGAGGCTGTTTTAACTGGTTATAAATCAGTTCTCTACCTCCACCAAGGAGGCTGTTTTAACTGCTGTTATAAATCAGTTCTCTACCTCCACAAAGGAGGCTGTTTTAACTGCTGTTATAAATCAGTTCTCTACCTCCACCAAGGAGGCTGTTTTAACTGCTGTTATAAATCAGTTCTCTACCTCCACCAAGGAGGCTGTTTTAACTGCTGTTATAAATCAGTTCTCTACCTCCACCAAGGAGGCTGTTTTAACTGCTGTTATAAATCAGTTCTCTACCTCCACCAAGGAGGCTGTTTTAACTGCTGGTATAAATCAGTTCTCTACCTCCACCAAGGAGGCTGTTTTAACTGGTTATAAATCAGTTCTCTACCTCCACCAAGGAGGCTGTTTTCACTGGTTATAAATCAGTTCTCTACCTCCACCAAGGAGGCTGTTTTAACTGCTGTTATAAATCAGTTCTCTACCTCCACCAAGGAGGCTGTTTTAACTGCTGTTATAAATCAGTTCTCTACCTCCACCAATGAGGCTGATTTAACCGCTGTTATAAATCAGTTCTCTACCTCCACCAAGGAGGCTGTTTTAACTGGTTATAAATCAGTTCTCTACCTCCACCAAGGAGGCTGTTTTAACTGGTTATAAATCAGTTCTCTACCTCCACCAAGGAGGCTGTTTTAACTGCTGTTATAAATCAGTTCTCTACCTCCACCAATGAGGCTGTTTTAACTGCTGTTATAAATCAGTTCTCTACCTCCACCAAGGAGGCTGTTTTAACTGCTGTTATAAATCAGTTCTCTACCTCCACCAAGGAGGCTGTTTTAACTGGTTATAAATCAGTTCTCTACCTCCACCAAGGAGGCTGTTTTAACTGCTGTTATAAATCAGTTCTCTACCTCCACCAATGAGGCTGTTTTATCTGCTGTTATAAATCAGTTCTCTACCTCCACCAAGGAGGCTGTTTTAACTGCTGTTATAAATCAGTTCTCTACCTCCACCAAGGAGGCTGTTTTAACTGCTGGTATAAATCAGTTCTCTACCTCCACCAAGGAGGCTGTTTTAACTGGTTATAAATCAGTTCTCTACCTCCACCAAGGAGGCTGCTTTCACTGGTTATAAATCAGTTCTCTACCTCCACCAAGGAGGCTGTTTTAACTGCTGTTATAAATCAGTTCTCTACCTCCACCAAGGAGGCTGTTTTAACTGCTGTTATAAATCAGTTCTCTACCTCCACCAAGGAGGCTGTTTTAACCGCTGTTATAAATCAGTTCTCTACCTCCACCAAGGAGGCTGTTTTAACTGGTTATAAATCAGTTCTCTACCTCCACCAAGGAGGCTGTTTTAACTGGTTATAAATCAGTTCTCTACCTCCACCAAGGAGGCTGTTTTAACTGCTGTTATAAATCAGTTCTCTACCTCCACCAATGAGGCTGTTTTAACTGCTGTTATAAATCAGTTCTCTACCTCCACCAAGGAGGCTGTTTTAACTGCTGTTATAAATCAGTTCTCTACCTCCACCAAGGAGGCTGTTTTAACTGGTTATAAATCAGTTCTCTACCTCCACCAAGGAGGCTGTTTTAACTGCTGTTATAAATCAGTTCTCTACCTCCATCAAGGAGGCTGTTTTAACCGCTGTTATAAATCAGTTCTCTACCTCCACCAAGGAGGCTGTTTTAACTGCTGTTATAAATCAGTTATCTACCTCCACCAAGGAGGCTGTTTTAACTGGTTATAAATCAGTTCTCTACCTCCACCAAGGAGGCTGTTTTAACTGCTGTTATAAATCAGTTCTCTACCTCCATCAAGGAGGCTGTTTTAACCGCTGTTATAAATCAGTTCTCTACCTCCACCAAGGAGGCTGTTTTAACTGCTGTTATAAATCAGTTCTCTACCTCCACCAAGGAGGCTGTTTTAACTGCTGTTATAAATCAATTCTCTACCTCCACCAGGAGGCTGTTTTAACTGGTTATAAATCAGTTCTCTACCTCCACCAAGGAGGCTGTTTTAACTGGTTATAAATCAGTTCTCTACCTCCACCAAGGAGGCTGTTTTAACTGCTATTATAAATCAGTTCTCTACCTCCACCAAGGAGGCTGTTTTAACTGGTTATAAATCAGTTCTCTACCTCCACCAAGGAGGCTGTTTTAACTGGTTATAAATCAGTTCTCTACCTCCACCAAGGAGGCTGTTTTAACTGGTTATAAATCAGTTCTCTACCTCCACCAAGGAGGCTGTTTTAACTGGTTATAAATCAGTTATCTACCTCCACCAAGGAGGCTGTTTTAACTGCTGTTATAAATCAGTTCTCTACCTCCACCAAGGAGGCTGTTTTAACTGCTGTTATAAATCAGTTCTCTACCTCCACCAAGGAGGCTGTTTTAACCGCTGTTATAAATCAGTTCTCTACCTCCACCAAGGAGGCTGTTTTAACTGGTTATAAATCAGTTCTCTACCTCCATCAAGGAGGCTGTTTTAACTGGTTATAAATCAGTTCTCTACCTCCATCAAGGAGGCTGTTTTAACTGCTGTTATAAATCAGTTCTCTACCTCCATCAAGGAGGCTGTTTTAACTGCTGTTATAAATCAGTTCTCTACCTCCACCAAGGAGGCTGTTTTAACCGCTGTTATAAATCAGTTCTCTATCTCCACCAAGGAGGCTGTTTTAACTGCTGTTATAAATCAGTTCTCTACCTCCACCAAGGAGGCTGTTTTAACTGCTGTTATAAATCAGTTATCTACCTCCACCAAGGAGGCTGTTTTAACTGGTTATAAATCAGTTCTCTACCTCCACCAAGGAGGCTGTTTTAACTGGTTATAAATCAGTTCTCTACCTCCACCAAGGAGGCTGTTTTAACTGGTTATAAATCAGTTATCTACCTCCACCAAGGAGGCTGTTTTAACTGCTGTTATAAATCAGTTCTCTACCTCCACCAAGGAGGCTGTTTTAACTGCTGTTATAAATCAGTTCTCTACCTCCACCAAGGAGGCTGTTTTAACCGCTGTTATAAATCAGTTCTCTACCTCCACCAAGGAGGCTGTTTTAACTGGTTATAAATCAGTTCTCTACCTCCATCAAGGAGGCTGTTTTAACTGCTGTTATAAATCAGTTCTCTACCTCCATCAAGGAGGCTGTTTTAACTGCTGTTATAAATCAGTTCTCTACCTCCACCAAGGAGGCTGTTTTAACCGCTGTTATAAATCAGTTCTCTATCTCCACCAGGGAGGCTGTTTTAACTGCTGTTATAAATCAATTCTCTACCTCCACCAAGGAGGCTGTTTTAACTGCTGTTATAAATCAGTTCTCTACCTCCACCAAGGAGGCTGTTTTAACTGGTTCTGTATCGCTAGTGGCTTAGCTTGGCATCGCCTTCTGCACTATCTCGCGTACGTGCACGCGTACTGAATAAACCACAAATGTACCTCTAATACCAGTATTAGTCTGACCACACCCCTCATCAGCTTACCTTCATAAGCAGGTGTGTGGTCACCTGCTCTCCTCCTTCTCGCTTTCACCACAAGGAAGAGGTGCCTCGGTAGATCCCCACACTTGACACCATGATGGAAGAAATTGGATTAGGAACAGCTTGGGAAACAAGGATACGTTGACATCATATCTTTATTTTCTCTCTCACTATTTTCGAGAAAATACGGCGATATTGTCTTCGTACTGGAGTGTCTAGAAGATGATGATCATTCTACAAACCCTCCACCGGTTTTCGTATTGGGAGCACGCCGCTGCATGCTTCTCAACTGCAGTTCCTTGCTGTGTTTGTTGGGGTGAAACCTGTCAGGCCACAGCTGAACTGTCGGACATGCCGCTGTTGTGAGGAGCGGTGCGTTCCAGGTTGGGTGAGTAGTGTTTGCTGGCGGGCTCCACTTGTCTGTTAGTGCTATGGGGGCTACTAGACGAAGTTTATGGAAACCGGCCCCAGGCTAGGGTCCTTTGTTTAGCCGTCTAGGCGACAGAAGGCCTTGGTCTGGCGACCATTATAGTTTTAACTAGTGGGCCGCGACCATTGACACTGGTGATCCCTGTGTGTTCTGGACGAGTGGATTCTCTCTGTCACCGTGTTAAGACCCCATCTTTCATATCCAAATGAGAGTATTCCTTCACGAGGGGATATGTGCATGTAATGTGCGATAGCGGCAGATTCATGTTCAAAGTCAGCTATACAGGCCAGTTGGTACTGTGCTGATTCCGCCGGACGTGTTATTGTCACCGTTGTGAAGCGGTGTTGACGTCTTGTTTTCCCTTTTCTCTTAAAAAGTGAGGAGGGTTCAGAACGGCGGCCTGTCTGGGTGAGTGTTATGTCATTGTTTACATGTTCATAGCTTACGGTTAGCCGGTCGGTGGCCTGGCGCGGGGTGGCTTGGCTTCTCGCGCGCCGCCGGGAGCTCGCTCCTGATCGCGTGCGTCGTAGATCGGCGTCTCGCGAGCGGAAGCGATAGCACCCGAACGGCTGGAGCAGCCGTTAGCTTGATGCTATTCTGTTGAACGTGCTTTGATTTTTAACATGTTTTACACTTTTGACCACGACGTCATCCTTGACAGGGGATGTTCGTCAACCCTGCCCGAGCCTAGACGGGGATTGCGTCAACAAAGAGGACTGTAGCGACTGGTGGAGCGGCGACGCTGCCCGGATCGAACAACACGGGACGCTTGTGACTGCACTTCGCTGATCTGCGTTCCGGGCAGGTACGGGGTTGGCCAGACCCTCATAACACGTCTTCTGGTTTTACCTTGCTAAATGTATTGTGAATGACGGTGTTTTTTCCCAAAACGTGTGTTGTTGCAATGCATTTGAGATACGTTGCGGGTTGTGTGTGAGCTGTTTTGTCACTGGCAGTAGCTTCTCCGTGCAGGTCGTGATGTATTGATCTGGTTGTTGTGTGAGAAACATCATGGTGTTTATGTGTACCGTGTACTCACTACTAAGGCAACTAACCTATGAAGCTATGCTTGGTGACGAGTGAGTAAAAGAATGTTCTTTCTCAGACTGTAATGACAATGGACAGTGAGTTCACACATTAACAGGTTTTCCTGTTTTAACTGGCCGTATTGTGGGTAAAATAGGAGGATTGTGTTTTTCCCCCCCGGTTCCCTGGGGACTTTATCACCTCCTATCAGACATGTTGTGCATTAATTGTGTCTTTTGTGTGGTAGGGATACGATGTGACTCTCAGCTTGATTGCTGAGGTTGTGCTAATCTGCTGGAGAAACTTATTTCCTAAAGGGAAATTGGTTTGGTTGCTGTCATGTGGGCTTAGCAAGGCCTGTGGTCGATACTAATCAAGAATGATGTATTCTCTCATTGTGATGATGATGGGTTGTGTGTGTCATGTGACCTACAACTGGGTTGTACTGACCACAGAAGCACATGTGTATGTTGGACCGGGGTTCTTAGAGCCCTCTCTATTCTGTGTTTTTCCTTAGTAAAAATCAGATAGCAGGTTAGCTCGTGCGCTGTGTGGAGCTGTGAAACGCTTCATAGAGTTGACTATGACCGTGTCATATTCTCTTTTTGTCGTTACGTCGTATCATGGGTGTGGGGTCGTAAAGGGGTGAACTGGTAACCTTTCCTCTCCCCGTTGTTCTGTCGGTCAGGGGTACACCCCCTGTCCTTCAAGGTTCCCGTCACGTGGCGGTTCGGCACGTTACGGGGGGGGGGGGGGGGGGGGGGGAGGGAGTTCCTGGTCCCACGGCCTGGTATATTGGGCGTGTGCACCGCAGGAATTCCCCCGCCATAGAGTACGTCACCGTGCGCGTCTCTGTTGGTAGGACTTCCGTGTGCTGTTCAGGTCCATGTGATGGATCTGTTTTCAGGGGGGGTGGTCAGGGCTCCTCCTCACCAAGCGCCTACTCAGGCCTTCTGTGAGTTCGGACTCCTTCTTCCATGTGATCCATGTGAGGAAGCCTCCATCAGAGTACAGAGCCTTCCTCCTCAGATTGTCAAAGTGAGTGGACCCTCTAGAAGGGTCCTTTTCTATTGTATGTATATTCGATTCAACTCGTTTATTGAGTGTGTATGGGTTCGGTGCCTCTTCCCCGGAGGCCCTAAAACCAGTTTTTTACATGGCTCGAGGTGCAATATATTCTTTTCAATCTGTACAGCTCGCGTGGGAAGTCTCTCTGGGGATCCCCGTCTCTTTCCTATGGGAGGGTGGTGGGATGTAAAAATGTGAACATTTTTTACCCCGGCTGTGTAGACTGGGATACATACTGTTGATGCTTCCTTCTTTCTATTCCAGAAGTGTTGGAGTTAGGGAGTGTCACACCCCTCTTGTCGTTCCCCTGGGCGCCTTGGGGATTCAATGGTAGGTCTAAATAGCCTGTTCATTGATGGGGGTGTGTCCCGACGCACGTATAGTGCTAGCTCGCTGTAAACAGGCGATTGACTGGCACGCCTTAGTTGCTTGTGGTTGAAACAGCGTTTTTATAAAGCAACTGAGATGGGGGTTTTTCCTCTTCCGGCGACCACATCCCATGACCTGGGTGGGTTGTCGACGGATCCTCGTTCATGTCTGGGGGATGATGACGGGATGGATCTGAACATATGTAGTGGGGTCTCACGCCCTTGGGGTGGGCCACCAGGCGCGGTTCGTCCCGACGTCTGGGTGGCGCCTTCTTTTCATGTTAAGATCAACACGCATATCTGCCCTTTTCCTGGGGCATGTCGGCGTGGTTAGGGCACGGGACTGGTTCTGGTCACGCTGGTCCAGATCAGTTGAACCCGTTGTCCGCCGGGGATGCAGATCTGCTGTTCTGGTACCCTGAGGGACTTGGGCTTTTTTCAGGGGGAAAAATGCCAGGTCGGTCTGGGTGTCACAGGGTTAAGCGCTATGGAGACCCTGGTTGGGTATGTTTTTACTCAGCACTGTCGTCATGGCTTACAGCCATGCCATTCTGTACGCGCTCGATCTCGTCGGATCTCGGCCGCTACACAGGTTGGTCCTGGTTAGTACTTGGTTGGGAGACCGCCGGGGAATACCAGGTACGGTGTGCTTAGGGGCTGGTTCTCCATTGTTTTTCGCTCCTCTCTCACGCATGGCGAAGAGGGGCCTGTGGGGGTGGTTTTTTGACCTCCTCTGGTGACCCTGTGCTTCCCGTACCGCCAGGCCCGGTCCGAAGTGATGTTTGCGACCCGTAGGCCTGGGTTAACCCTTTTTGGAAACTGAAACACTTGTACTGCGGTATAGCCGGTGTATACCCGCAGGTGTGTTTTGGAGTTTTTCTTGAGGGGTTATAGGAACAACCACCGCATTGGGTAACACCGAGGTGGTTGATTCCCTGGTGTGTTGGAGCAGTGTCAACTCCCGGGTTCACCGGTTGAGGGTGCCCCTGCACGTTCATGACGTCTGCCAATCGTGTCAGCCTTCTCTGCCTCGACCCCTCTGGGTGGGGGTTGTTAAATGGAGGCTTGGTCATGCAACACCGCCAGCTTACGCTCCTTCCGCCGGGGCGGCTGTGTTCAGCTGTCCCCTCTGGCGCCTGTCTCGTCCGCAGTCTCCAGGCTAGGGTTAACAGCCTGTTGCCTGGTTTTTCCCCGGTGCGCTGCCTGCTTCCGTTGGTTAACCTTTTTTGTGTGCTTACGGCCATGCTGACTGCCTATTCTGCAGGGTCAGTGTGCCAGGCGGTGTACTATTGGGGGGACGGGGCCCGCTCGGCTTACTGGCCTGGTTGGTTCCGCCTGGGAATACCAGGTGCAGTAACTGAGGGGCCTTTGTCCGAATACGCTGGCGATGTGGGGGGCGGGGCACTACGTGCCCACCTGGTGGGGTCTTGATGCTGGCATCATGGACTTCTCCGGGCCCCCATTCCAGGGAGTCCAGTCCTTTTGGTGGGTCTGGGTCTTCCTTCGTGCTCCGCTGCTACGGCCTTGCCACGGGGTTGGGTTTGCCCTTGACCCCGTGATTCTGGGGGCAGTAACGAGGTTGTTCCTCCGTTCGTTCCCGGGTGGCATGCGGGTTGTGCGTGTGTGTAGTCGTGGGTCAAGCCACGGTCTGCTCACCCTGTGCGTTGAGTTGCTTGAGTGCCTCTTCGCACGGTCGGGTCCGTCGCCCTCCCGTGACGTCCCTAATAGGGGGGCTACCCTCCATTAGGGGGGGTCGGGGGGGCTCGGCCCTCCCTGTTCTGATGGTTTTGGGGGGCTGTCAGCGGGGTGTATTTGTCAGCCAAGTGGCTCCGCTTGGCCTCCCTTGTGCAGAAGGCGATGCCAAGCTAAGCCACTAGCGATACAGAACGTTAGGTTATGACTATAACCAAGTTCTGTTAGCTAGGGGCGATGCTTGGCATCGGACGCCGCTGCAGCCCTTGTCCTCACCTTGTGGTGAAAGCTTGGGAAGGAGGAGAGCAGGTGACCACACACCTGCTTATGAAGGTAAGCTGATGAGGGGTGTGGTCAGACTAATACTGGTATTAGAGGTACATTTGTGGTTTATTCAGTACGCGTGCACGTACGCGAGATAGTGCAGAAGGCGATGCCAAGCATCGCCCCTAGCTAACAGAACTTGGTTATAGTCATAACCTAACGTTATAAATCAGTTATCTACCTCCACCAAGGAGGCTGTTTTAACTGCTGTTATAAATCAGTTCTCTACCTACATCAAGGAGGCTGTTTTAACTGGTTATAAATCAGTTCTCTACCTCCACCAAGGAGGCTGTTTTAACTGGTTATAAATCAGTTCTCTACCTCCACCAAGGAGGCTGTTTTAACTGGTTATAAATCAGTTCTCTACCTCCACCAAGGAGGCTGTTTTAACTGGTTATAAATCAGTTATCTACCTCCACCAAGGAGGCTGTTTTAACTGCTGTTATAAATCAGTTCTCTACCTCCACCAAGGAGGCTGTTTTAACTGCTGTTATAAATCAGTTCTCTACCTCCAAGGAGGCTGTTTTAACCGCTGTTATATATCAGTTCTCTACCTCCACCAAGGAGGCTGTTTTAACTGGTTATAAATCAGTTCTCTACCTCCACCAAGGAGGCTGTTTTAACTGGTTATAAATCAGTTCTCTACCTCCATCAAGGAGGCTGTTTTAACTGCTGTTATAAATCAGTTCTCTACCTCCATCAAGGAGGCTGTTTTAACTGCTGTTATAAATCAGTTCTCTACCTCCACCAAGGAGGCTGTTTTAACCGCTGTTATAAATCAGTTCTCTATCTCCACCAGGGAGGCTGTTTTAACTGCTGTTATAAATCAATTCTCTACCTCCACCAAGGAGGCTGTTTTAACTGCTGTTATAAATCAGTTCTCTACCTCCACCAAGGAGGCTGTTTTAACTGGTTATAAATCAGTTATCTACCTCCACCAAGGAGGCTGTTTTAACTGCTGTTATAAATCAGTTCTCTACCTACACCAAGGAGGCTGTTTTAACTGGTTATAAATCAGTTCTCTACCTCCACCAAGGAGGCTGTTTTAACTGCTGTTATAAATCAGTTCTCTACCTCCACCAAGGAGGCTGTTTTAACTGCTGTTATAAATCAGTTCTCTACCTCCACCAAGGAGGCTGTTTTAACTGCTGTTATAAATCAGTTCTCTACCTCCACCAATGAGGCTGTTTTAACTGCTGTTATAAATCAGTTCTCTACCTCCACCAAGGAGGCTGTTTTAACTGCTGTTATAATTCAGTTCTCTACCTCCACCAAGGAGGCTGTTTTAACTGCTGTTATAAATCAGTTATCTACCTCCACCAAGGAGGCTGTTTTAACTGGTTATAAATCAGTTCTCTACCTCCACCAAGGAGGCTGTTTTCACTGGTTATAAATCAGTTATCTACCTCCACCAAGGAGGCTGTTTTAACTGCTGTTATAAATCAGTTCTCTACCTCCACCAAGGAGGCTGTTTTAACCGCTGTTATAAATCAGTTCTCTATCTCCACCAAGGAGGCTGTTTTAACTGCTGTTATAAATCAGTTCTCTACCTCCACCAAGGAGGCTGTTTTAACTGCTGTTATAAATCAGTTCTCTACCTGCACCAAGGAGGCTGTTTTAACTGGTTATAAATCAGTTCTCTACCTCCACCAAGGAGTCTGTTTTAACTGCTGTTATAAATCAGTTCTCTACCTCCACCAAGGAGGCTGTTTTAACTGGTTATAAATCAGTTCTCTACCTCCACCAAGGAGGCTGTTTTAACTGCTGTTATAAATCAGTTCTCTACCTCCACCAAGGAGGCTGTTTTAACTGCTGTTATAAATCAGTTCTCTACCTCCACCAAGGAGGATGTTTTAACTGCTGTTATAAATCAGTTCTCTACCTCCACCAATGAGGCTGTTTTAACTGCTGTTATAAATCAGTTCTCTACCTCCACCAAGGAGGCTGTTTTAACTGCTGTTATAAATAAGTTCTCTACCGCCACCAAGGAGGCTGTTTTAACTGCTGTTATAAATCAGTTCTCTACCTCCACCAAGGAGGCTGTTTTAACTGGTTATAAATCAGTTCTCTACCTCCACCAGGGAGGCTGTTTTAACTGCTGTTATAAATCAGTTCTCTACCTCCACCAATGAGGCTGTTTTAACTGCTGTTATAAATCAGTTCTCTACCTCCACCAAGGAGGCTGTTTTAACTGCTGTTATAAATCAGTTCTCTACCTCCACCAAGGAGGCTGTTTTAACTGCTGGTATAAATCAGTTCTCTACCTCCACAAAGGAGGCTGTTTTAACTGGTTATAAATCAGTTCTCTACCTCCACCAAGGAGGCTGTTTTCACTGGTTATAAATCAGTTCTCTACCTCCACCAAGGAGGCTGTTTTAACTGCTGTTATAAATCAGTTCTCTACCTACATCAAGGAGGCTGTTTTAACTGCTGTTATAAATCAGTTCTCTACCTCCACCAAGGAGGCTGTTTTAACCGCTGTTATAAATCAGTTCTCTACCTCCACCAAGGAGGCTGTTTTAACTGGTTATAAATCAGTTCTCTACCTCCACCAAGGAGGCTGTTTTAACTGGTTATAAATCAGTTCTCTACCTCCATCAAGGAGGCTGTTTTAACTGCTGTTATAAATCAGTTCTCTACCTCCACCAAGGAGGCTGTTTTAACTGCTGTTATAAATCAGTTCTCTACCTCCACCAAGGAGGCTGTTTTAACTGCTGTTATAAATCAATTCTCTACCTCCACCAAGGAGGCTGTTTTAACTGCTGTTATAAATCAGTTCTCTACCTCCACCAAGGAGGCTGTTTTAACTGGTTATAAATCAGTTCTCTACCTCCACCAAGGAGGCTGTTTTAAATGCTGTTATAAATCAGTTCTCTACCTCCACCAAGGAGGCTGTTTTAACTGGTTATAAATCAGTTCTCTACCTCCACCAAGGAGGCTGTTTTAACTGCTGTTATAAATCAGTTCTCTACCTCCACCAAGGAGGCTGTTTTAACTGCTGTTATAAATCAGTTCTCTACCTCCACCAAGGAGGCTGTTTTAACTGCTGTTATAAATCAGTTCTCTACCTCCACCAATGAGGCTGTTTTAACTGCTGTTATAAATCAGTTCTCTACCTCCACCAAGGAGGCTGTTTTAACTGCTGTTATAAATCAGTTCTCTACCTCCACCAAGGAGGCTGTTTTAACTGCTGTTATAAATCAGTTATCTACCTCCACCAAGGAGGCTGTTTTAACTGGTTATAAATCAGTTCTCTACCTCCACCAAGGAGGCTGTTTTAACTGGTTATAAATCAGTTCTCTACCTCCACCAAGGAGGCTGTTTTAACTGCTGTTATAAATCAGTTCTCTACCTCCACCAAGGAGGCTGTTTTAACTGCTGTTATAAATCAGTTCTCTACCTCCACCAATGAGGCTGTTTTAACCGCTGTTATAAATCAGTTCTCTATCTCCACCAAGGAGGCTGTTTTAACCGCTGTTATAAATCAGTTCTCTACCTCCACCAAGGAGGCTGTTTTAACTGCTGTTATAAATCAGTTATCTACCTCCACAAAGGAGGCTGTTTTAACTGCTGTTATAAATCAGTTCTCTACCTCCACCAAGGAGGCTGTTTTAACTGGTTATAAATCAGTTCTCTACCTCCACCAAGGAGGCTGTTTTAACTGGTTATAAATCAGTTCTCTACCTCCACCAAGGAGGCTGTTTTAACTGCTGTTATAAATCAGTTCTCTACCTCCACCAAGGAGGCTGTTTTAACTGCTGTTATAAATCAGTTCTCTACTTCCACCAAGGAGGCTGTTTTAACCGCTGTTATAAATCAGTTCTCTACCTCCACCAAGGAGGCTGTTTTAACTGCTGTTATAAATCAGCTATCTACCTCCACCAATGAGGCTGTTTTAACTGCTGTTATAAATCAGTTCTCTACCTCCACCAAGGAGGCTGTTTTAACTGCTGTTATAAATCAGTTCTCTACCTCCACCAAGGAGGCTGTTTTAACTGCTGTTATAAATCAGTTCTCTACCTCCACCAAGGAGGCTGTTTTAACTGGTTATAAATCAGTTCTCTACCTCCACCAAGGAGGCTGTTTTAACTGCTGTTATAAATCAGTTCTCTACCTCCATCAAGGAGGCTGTTTTAACCGCTGTTATAAATCAGTTCTCTACCTCCACCAAGGAGGCTGTTTTAACTGCTGTTATAAATCAGTTCTCTACCTCCACCAAGGAGGCTGTTTTAACTGCTGTTATAAATCAGTTCTCTACCTCCACCAGGAGGCTGTTTTAACTGGTTATAAATCAGTTCTCTACCTCCACCAAGGAGGCTGTTTTAACTGGTTATAAATCAGTTCTCTACCTCCACCAAGGACGCTGTTTTAACTGCTGTTATAAATCAGTTCTCTACCTCCACCAAGGAGGCTGTTTTAACTGATATTATTAAAAATCAGTTCTCTACCTCCACCAAGGAGGCTGTTTTAACTGGTTATAAATCAGTTCTCTACCTCCACCAAGGAGGCTGTTTTAACTGGTTATAAATCAGTTCTCTACCTCCACCAAGGAGGCTGTTTTAACTGGTTATAAATCGGTTCTCTACCTCCACCAAGGAGGCTGTTTTAACTGGTTATAAATCAGTTCTCTACCTCCACCAAGGAGGCTGTTTTAACTGCTGTTATAAATCAGTTCTCTACCTCCACCAAGGAGGCTGTTTTAACTGCTGTTATAAATCAGTTCTCTACCTCCACCAAGGAGGCTGTTTTAACAGCTGTTATAAATCAGTTCTCTACCTCCACCAAGGAGGCTGTTTTAACTGGTTATAAATCAGTTCTCTACCTCCACCAAGGAGGCTGTTTTAACTGGTTATAAATCAGTTCTCTACCTCCATCAAGGAGGCTGTTTTAACTGCTGTTATAAATCAGTTCTCTACCTCCATCAAGGAGGCTGTTTTAACTGGTTATAAATCAGTTCTCTACCTCCACCAAGGAGGCTGTTTTAACTGCTGTTATAAATCAGTTCTCTACCTCCACCAAGGAGGCTGTTTTAACTGGTTATAAATCAGTTCTCTACCTCCACCAAGGAGGCTGTTTTAACTGCTGTTATAAATCAGTTCTCTACCTCCACCAAGGAGGCTGTTTTAACTGCTGTTATAAATCAGTTCTCTACCTCCACCAAGGAGGCTGTTTTAACTGCTGTTATAAATCAGTTATCTACCTCCACCAAGGAGGCTGTTTTAACTGCTGTTATAAATCAGTTCTCTACCTCCACCAAGGAGGCTGTTTTAACTGCTGTTATAAATCAGTTCTCTACGTCCACCAAGGAGGCTGTTTTAACTGGTTATAAATCAGTTCTCTACCTCCACCAAGGAGGCTGTTTTCACTGGTTATAAATCAGTTATCTACCTCCACCAAGGAGGCTGTTTTAACAGCTGTTATAAATCAGTTCTCTACCTCCACCAAGGAGGCTGTTTTAACCGCTGTTATAAATCAGTTCTCTATCTCCACCAAGGAGGCTGTTTTAACTGCTGTTATAAATCAATTCTCTACCTCCACCAAGGAGGCTGTTTTAACTGCTGTTATAAATCAGTTCTCTACCTCCACCAAGGAGGCTGTTTTAACTGGTTATAAATCAGTTCTCTACCTCCACCAAGGAGGCTGTTTTAAATGCTGTTATAAATCAGTTCTCTACCTCCACCAAGGAGGCTGTTTTAACTGGTTATAAATCAGTTCTCTACCTCCACCAAGGAGGCTGTTTTAACTGCTGTTATAAATCAGTTCTCTACCTCCACCAAGGAGGCTGTTTTAACTGCTGTTATAAATCAGTTCTCTACCTCCACCAAGGAGGCTGTTTTAACTGCTGTTATAAATCAGTTCTCTACCTCCACCAATGAGGCTGTTTTAACTGCTGTTATAAATCAGTTCTCTACCTCCACCAAGGAGGCTGTTTTAACTGCTGTTATAAATCAGTTCTCTACCTCCACCAAGGAGGCTGTTTTAACTGCTGTTATAAATCAGTTCTCTACCTCCACCAAGGAGGCTGTTTTAACTGGTTATAAATCAGTTCTCTACCTCCACCAAGGAGGCTGTTTTAACTGGTTATAAATCAGTTATCTACCTCCACCAAGGAGGCTGTTTTAACTGCTGTTATAAATCAGTTCTCTACCTCCACCAAGGAGGCTGTTTTAACTGCTGTTATAAATCAGTTCTCTACCTCCACCAAGGAGGCTGTTTTAACTGCTGGTATAAATCAGTTCTCTACCTCCACCAAGGAGGCTGTTTTAACTGGTTATAAATCAGTTCTCTACCTCCACCAAGGAGGCTGTTTTCACTGGTTATAAATCAGTTCTCTACCTCCACCAAGGAGGCTGTTTTAACTGCTGTTATAAATCAGTTCTCTACCTCCACCAAGGAGGCTGTTTTAACTGCTGTTATAAATCAGTTCTCTACCTCCACCAAGGAGGCTGTTTTAACCGCTGTTATAAATCAGTTCTCTACCTCCACCAAGGAGGCTGTTTTAACTGGTTATAAATCAGTTCTCTACCTCCACCAAGGAGGCTGTTTTAACTGGTTATAAATCAGTTCTCTACCTCCATCAAGGAGGCTGTTTTAACTGCTGTTATAAATCAGTTCTCTACCTCCATCAAGGAGGCTGTTTTAACTGCTGTTATAAATCAGTTCTCTACCTCCACCAAGGAGGCTGTTTTAACTGCTGTTATAAATCAGTTCTCTACCTCCACCAAGGAGGCTGTTTTAACTGCTGTTATAAATCAGTTCTCTACCTCCACCAAGGAGGCTGTTTTAACTGCTGTTATAAATCAGTTCTCTACCTCCACCAAGGAGGCTGTTTTAACTGCTGTTATAAATCAGTTCTCTACCTCCATCAAGGAGGCTGTTTTAACTGCTGTTATAAATCAGTTCTCTACCTCCACCAAGGAGGCTCTTTTAACCGCTGTTATAAATCAGTTCTCTATCTCCACCAAGGAGGCTGTTTTAACCGCTGTTATAAATCAGTTCTCTACCTCCACCAAGGAGGCTGTTTTAACTGCTGTTATAAATCAGTTCTCTACCTCCACCAAGGAGGCTGTTTTAACTGCTGTTATAAATCAGTTCTCTACCTCCATCAAGGAGGCTGTTTTAACTGCTGTTATAAATCAGTTCTCTACCTCCACCAAGGAGGCTCTTTTAACCGCTGTTATAAATCAGTTCTCTATCTCCACCAAGGAGGCTGTTTTAACCGCTGTTATAAATCAGTTCTCTACCTCCACCAAGGAGGCTGTTTTAACTGCTGTTATAAATCAGTTCTCTACCTCCACCAAGGAGGCTGTTTTAACTGCTGTTATAAATCAGTTCTCTACCTCCACCAAGGAGGCTGTTTTAACTGGTTATAAATCAGTTCTCTACCTCCACCAAGGAGGCTGTTTTAACTGCTGTTATAAATCAGTTCTCTACCTCCACCAAGGAGGCTGTTTTAACTGGTTATAAATCAGTTCTCTACCTCCACCAAGGAGGCTGTTTTAACTGCTGTTATAAATCAGTTATCTACCTCCACAAAGGAGGCTGTTTTAACTGCTGTTATAAATCAGTTCTCTACCTCCACCAAGGAGGCTGTTTTAACTGGTTATAAATCAGTTCTCTACCTCCACCAAGGAGGCTGTTTTAACTGGTTATAAATCAGTTCTCTACCTCCACCAAGGAGGCTGTTTTAACTGGTTATAAATCAGTTCTCTACCTCCACCAAGGAGGCTGTTTTAACTGGTTATAAATCAGTTCTCTACCTCCACCAAGGAGGCTGTTTTAACTGGTTATAAATCAGTTATCTACCTCCACCAAGGAGGCTGTTTTAACTGCTGTTATAAATCAGTTCTCTACCTCCACCAAGGAGGCTGTTTTAACTGGTTATAAATCAGTTCTCTACCTCCACCAAGGAGGCTGTTTTAACTTGTTATAAATCAGTTCTCTACCTCCATCAAGGAGGCTGTTTTAACTGCTGTTATAAATCAGTTCTCTACCTCCATCAAGGAGGCTGTTTTAACTGCTGTTATAAATCAGTTCTCTACCTCCACCAAGGAGGCTGTTTTAACTGCTGTTGTAAATCAATTCTCTACCTCCACCAAGGAGGCTGTTTTAACTGCTGTTATAAATCAGTTCTCTACCTCCACCAAGGAGGCTGTTTTAACTGCTGTTATAAATCAGTTCTCTACCTCCACCAAGGAGGCTGTTTTAACTGCTGTTATAAATCAGTTCTCTACCTCCATCAAGGAGGCTGTTTTAACTGCTGTTATAAATCAGTTCTCTACCTCCACCAAGGAGGCTCTTTTAACCGCTGTTATAAATCAGTTCTCTATCTCCACCAAGGAGGCTGTTTTAACCGGTTATAAATCAGTTCTCTACCTCCACCAAGGAGGCTGTTTTAACTGCTGTTATAAATCAGTTCTCTACCTCCACCAAGGAGGCTGTTTTAACTGCTGTTATAAATCAGTTCTCTACCTCCACCAAGGAGGCTGTTTTAACTGGTTATAAATCAGTTCTCTACCTCCACCAAGGAGGCTGTTTTAACTGGTTATAAATCAGTTCGCTACCTCCATCAAGGAGGCTGTTTTAACTGCTGTTATAAATCAGTTCTCTACCTCCATCAAGGAGGCTGTTTTAACTGCTGTTATAAATCAGTTCTCTACCTCCACCAAGGAGGCTGTTTTAACTGCTGTTGTAAATCAATTCTCTACCTCCACCAAGGAGGCTGTTTTAACTGCTGTTATAAATCAGTTCTCTACCTCCACCAAGGAGGCTGTTTTAACTGCTGTTATAAATCAGTTCTCTACCTCCACCAAGGAGGCTGTTTTAACTGCTGTTATAAATCAGTTCTCTACCTCCATCAAGGAGGCTGTTTTAACTGCTGTTATAAATCAGTTCTCTACCTCCACCAAGGAGGCTCTTTTAACCGCTGTTATAAATCAGTTCTCTATCTCCACCAAGGAGGCTGTTTTAACCGCTGTTATAAATCAGTTCTCTACCTCCACCAAGGAGGCTGTTTTAACTGCTGTTATAAATCAGTTCTCTACCTCCACCAAGGAGGCTGTTTTAACTGCTGTTATAAATCAGTTCTCTACCTCAATCAAGGAGGCTGTTTTAACTGCTGTTATAAATCAGTTCTCTACCTCCACCAAGGAGGCTCTTTTAACCGCTGTTATAAATCAGTTCTCTATCTCCACCAAGGAGGCTGTTTTAACCGCTGTTATAAATCAGTTCTCTACCTCCACCAAGGAGGCTGTTTTAACTGCTGTTATAAATCAGTTCTCTACCTCCACCAAGGAGGCTGTTTTAACTGCTGTTATAAATCAGTTCTCTACCTCCACCAAGGAGGCTGTTTTAACTGGTTATAAATCAGTTCTCTACCTCCACCAAGGAGGCTGTTTTAACTGCTGTTATAAATCAGTTCTATACCTCCACCAAGGAGGCTGTTTTAACTGGTTATAAATCAGTTCTCTACCTCCACCAAGGAGGCTGTTTTAACTGCTGTTATAAATCAGTTATCTACCTCCACCAAGGAGGCTGTTTTAACTGCTGTTATAAATCAGTTCTCTACCTCCACCAAGGAGGCTGTTTTAACTGGTTATAAATCAGTTCTCTACCTCCACCAAGGAGGCTGTTTTAACTGGTTATAAATCAGTTCTCTACCTCCACCAAGGAGGCTGTTTTAACTGGTTATAAATCAGTTCTCTACCTCCACCAAGGAGGCTGTTTTAACTGGTTATAAATCAGTTATCTACCTCCACCAAGGAGGCTGTTTTAACTGCTGTTATAAATCAGTTCTCTACCTCCACCAAGGAGGCTGTTTTAACTGCTGTTATAAATCAGTTCTCTACCTCCACCAAGGAGGCTGTTTTAACCGCTGTTATAAATCAGTTCTCTACCTCCACCAAGGAGGCTGTTTTAACTGGTTATAAATCAGTTCTCTACCTCCACCAAGGAGGCTGTTTTAACCGCTGTTATAAATCAGTTCTCTATCTCCACCAAGGAGGCTGTTTTAACTGCTGTTATAAATCAGTTCTCTACCTCCACCAAGGAGGCTGTTTTAACTGCTGTTATAAATCAGTTCTCTACCTCCACCAATGAGGCTGTTTTAACTGGTTATAAATCAGTTCTCTACCTCCACCAAGGAGGCTGTTTTAACTGCTGTTATAAATCAGTTCTCTACCTCCACCAAGGAGGCTGTTTTAACTGGTTATAAATCAGTTATCTACCTCCACCAAGGAGGCTGTTTTAACTGCTGTTATAAATCAGTTCTCTACCTCCACCAAGGAGGCTGTTTTAACTGCTGTTATAAATCAGTTCTCTACCTCCACCAAGGAGGCTGTTTTAACTGCTGTTATAAATCAGTTCTCTACCTACACAAATGAGGCTGTTTTAACTGCTGTTATAAATCAGTACTCTACCTCCACCAAGGAGGCTGTTTTAACTGCTGTTATAAATCAGTTCTCTACCTCCACCAAGGAGGCTGTTTTAACTGCTGTTATAAATCAGTTCTCTACCTCCACCAAGGAGGCTGTTTTAACTGGTTATAAATCAGTTCTCTACCTCCACCAAGGAGGCTGTTTTAACTGGTTATAAATCAGTTCTCTACCTCCACCAAGGAGGCTGTTTTAACTGCTGTTATAAATCAGTTCTCTACCTCCACCAAGGAGGCTGTTTTAACTGCTGTTATAAATCAGTTCTCTACCTCCACCAAGGAGGCTGTTTTAACCGCTGTTATAAATCAGTTCTCTACCTCCACAAAGGAGGCTGTTTTAACCGGTTATAAATCAGTTCTCTACCTCCACCAAGGAGGCTGTTTTAACTGCTGTTATAAATCAGTTATCTACCTCCACCAAGGAGGCTGTTTTAACTGGTTATAAATCAGTTCTCTACCTCCACCAAGGAGGCTGTTTTAACTGCTGTTATAAATCAGTTCTCTACCTCCACCAAGAAGGCTGTTTTAACTGCTGTTATAAATCAGTTCTCTACCTCCACCAAGGAGGCTGTTTTAACTGGTTATAAATCAGTTCTCTACATCCACCAAGGAGGCTGTTTTAACTGCTGTTATAAATCAGTTCTCTACCTCCATCAAGGAGGCTGTTTTAACTGCTGTTATAAATCAGTTCTCTACCTCCACCAAGGAGGCTCTTTTAACCGCTGTTATAAATCAGTTCTCTATCTCCACCAAGGAGGCTGTTTTAACCGCTGTTATAAATCAGTTCTCTACCTCCACCAAGGAGGCTGTTTTAACTGCTGTTATAAATCAGTTCTCTACCTCCACCAAGGAGGCTGTTTTAACTGCTGTTATAAATCAGTTCTCTACCTCCACCAAGAAGGCTGTTTTAACTGCTGTTATAAATCAGTTCTCTACCTCCACCAAGGAGGCTGTTTTAACTGGTTATAAATCAGTTCTCTACCTCCACCAAGGAGGCTGTTTTAACTGCTGTTATAAATCAGTTCTCTACCTCCACCAAGAAGGCTGTTTTAACTGCTGTTATAAATCAGTTCTCTACCTCCACCAAGGAGGCTGTTTTAACTGGTTATAAATCAGTTCTCTACCTCCACCAAGGAGGCTGTTTTAACTGCTGTTATAAATCAGTTCTCTACCTCCATCAAGGAGGCTGTTTTAACTGCTGTTATAAATCAGTTCTCTACCTCCACCAAGGAGGCTCTTTTAACCGCTGTTATAAATCAGTTCTCTATCTCCACCAAGGAGGCTGTTTTAACCGCTGTTATAAATCAGTTCTCTACCTCCACCAAGGAGGCTGTTTTAACTGCTGTTATAAATCAGTTCTCTACCTCCACCAAGGAGGCTGTTTTAACTGCTGTTCTGTATCGTTAGTGGCTTAGCTTGGCTTCGCCTTCTGCACTATCTCGCGTACGTGCACGCGTACTGAATAAACCACAAATGTACCTCTAATACCAGTATTAGTCTGACCACACCCCTCATCAGCTTACCTTCATAAGCAGGTGTGTGGTCACCTGCTCTCCTCCTTCTCGCTTTCACCACAAGGAAGAGGTGCCTCGGTAGATCCCCACACTTGACACCATGATGGAAGAAATTGGATTAGGAACAGCTTGGGAAACAAGGATACGTTGACATCATATCTTTATTTTCTCTCTCACTATTTTCGAGAAAATACGGCGATATTGTCTTCGTACTGGAGTGTCTAGAAGATGATGATCATTCTACAAACCCTCCACCGGTTTTCGTATTGGGAGCACGCCGCTGCATGCTTCTCAACTGCAGTTCCTTGCTGTGTTTGTTGGGGTGAAACCTGTCAGGCCACAGCTGAACTGTCGGACATGCCGCTGTTGTGAGGAGCGGTGCGTTCCAGGTTGGGTGAGTAGTGTTTGCTGGCGGGCTCCACTTGTCTGTTAGTGCTATGGGGGCTGCTAGACAAAGTTTATGGAAACCGGCCCCAGGCTAGGGTCCTTTGTTTAGCCGTCTAGGCGACAGAAGGCCTTGGTCTGGCGACCATTATAGTTTTAACTAGTGGGCCGCGACCATTGACACTGGTGATCCCTGTGTGTTCTGGACGAGTGGATTCTCTCTGTCACCGTGTTAAGACCCCATCTTTCATATCCAAATGAGAGTATTCCTTCACGAGGGGATATGTGCATGTAATGTGCGATAGCGGCAGATTCATGTTCAAAGTCAGCTATACAGGCCAGTTGGTACTGTGCTGATTCCGCCGGACGTGTTATTGTCACCGTTGTGAAGCGGTGTTGACGTCTTGTTTTCTCTTTTCTCTTAAAAAGTGAGGAGGGTTCAGAACGGCGGCCTGTCTGGGTGAGTGTTATGTCATTGTTTACATGTTCATAGCTTACGGTTAGCCGGTCGGTGGCCTGGCGCGGGGAGCTTGGCTTCTCGCGCGCCGCCGGGAGCTCGCTCCTGATCGCGTGCGTCGTAGATCGGCGTCTCGCGAGCGGAAGCGATAGCACCCGAACGGCTGGAGCAGCCGTTAGCTTGATGCTATTCTGTTGAACGTGCTTTGATTTTTAACATGTTTTACACTCTTGACCACGACGTCATCCTTGACAGGGGATGTTCGTCAACCCTGCCCGAGCCTAGACGGGGATTGCGTCAACAAAGAGGACTGTAGCGACTGGTGGAGCGGCGACGCTGCCCGGATCGAACAACACGGGACGCTTGTGACTGCACTTCGCTGATCTGCGTTCCGGGCAGGTACGGGGTTGGCCAGACCCTCATAACACGTCTTCTGGTTTTACCTTGCTAAATGTATTGTGAATGACGGTGTTTTTTCCCAAAACGTGTGTTGTTGCAATGCATTTGAGATACGTTGCGGGTTGTGTGTGAGCTGTTTTTGTCACTGGCAGTAGCTTCTCCGTGCAGGTCGTGATGTATTGATCTGGTTGTTGTGTGAGAAACATCATGGTGTTTATGTGTACCGTGTACTCACTACTAAGGCAACTAACCTATGAAGCTATGCTTGGTGACGAGTGAGTAAAAGAATGTTCTTTCTCAGACTGTAATGACAATGGACAGTGAGTTCACACATTAACAGGTTTTCCTGTTTTAACTGGCCGTATTGAGGGTAAAATAGGAGGATTGTGTTTTTCCCCCCCCGGTTCCCTGGGGACTTTATCACCTCCTATCAGACATGTTGTGCATTAATTGTGTCTTTTGTGTGGTAGGGATACGATGTAACTCTCAGCTTGATTGCTGAGGTTGTGCTAAATCTGCTGGAGAAACTTATTTCCTAAAGGGAAATTGGTTTGGTTGCTGTCATGTGTGTTTAGCAAGGCCTGTGGTCGATACTAATCAAGAATGATGTATTCTCTCATTGTGATGATGATGGGTTGTGTGTGTCATGTGACCTACAACTGGGTTGTACTGGCCACAGAAGCACATGTGTATGTTGGACCGGGGTTCTTAGAGCCCTCTCTATTCTGTGTTTTTCCTTAGTAGAAATCAGATAGCAGGTTAGCTTGTGCGCTGTGTGGAGCTGTGAAACGCTTCATAGAGCTGACTATGACTGTGTCATATTCTCTTTTTGTCGTTACGTCGTATCATGGGTGTGGGGTCGTAAAGGGGTGAACTGGTAACCTTTCCTCTCCCCATTGTCTGTCGGTCAGGGGTACACCCCCTGTCCTTCAAGGTTCCCGTCACGTGGCGGTTCGGCACGTTACGGGGGGGGGGGGGGGGGGGGGGGGGAGGGAGTTCCTGGTCCCACGGCCTGGCATATTGGGCGTGTGCACCGCAGGAATTCCCCCGCCATAGAGTACGTCACCGTGCGCGTCTCTGTTGGTAGGACTTCCGTGGGCTGTTCAGGTCCATGTGATGGATCTGTTTTCAGGGGGGGTGGTCAGGGCTCCTCCTCACCAAGCGCCTACTCAGGCCTTCTGTGAGTTCGGACTCCTTCTTCCATGTGATCCATGTGAGGAAGCCTCCATCAGAGTACAGAGCCTTCCTCCTCAGATTGTCAAAGTGAGTGGACCCTCTAGAAGGGTTCTTTTTCTATTGTATGTATATTCGATTCAATTCGTTTATTGAGTGTGTATGGGTTCGGTGCCTCTTCCCCGGAGGCCCTAAAACCAGTTTTTTACATGGCTCAAGGTGCAATATATTCTTTTCAATCTGTACAGCTCGCGTGGGAAGTCTCTCTGGGGATCCCCGTCTCTTTCCTATGGGAGGGTGGTGGGATGTAAAAATGTGAACATTTTTTACCCCGGCTGTGTAGACTGGGATACATACTGTTGATGCTTCCTTCTTTCTATTCCAGAAGTGTTGGAGTTAGGGAGTGTCACACCCCTCTTGTCGTTCCCCTGGGCGCCTTGGGGATTCAATGGCAGGTCTAAATAGCCTGTTCATTGATGGGGGTGTGTCCCGACGCACGTATAGTGCTAGCTCGCTGTAAACAGGCGATTGACTGGCACGCCTTAGTTGCTTGTGGTTGAAACAGCGTTTTTATAAAGCAACTGAGATGGGGGTTTTTCCTCTTCCGGCGACCACATCCCATGACCTGGGTGGGTTGTCGACGGATCCTCGTTCATGTCTGGGGGATGATGACGGGATGGATCTGAACATATGTAGTGGGGTCTCACGCCCTTGGGGTGGGCCACCAGGCGCGGTTCGTCCCGACGTCTGGGTGGCGCCTTCTTTTCATGTTAAGATCAACACGCATATCTGCCCTTTTCCTGGGGCATGTCGGCGTGGTTAGGGCACGGGACTGGTTCTGGTCACGCTGGTCCAGATCAGTTGAACCCGTTGTCCGCCGGGGATGCAGATCTGCTGTTCTGGTACCCTGAGGGACTTGGGCTTTTTTCAGGGGGAAAAATGCCAGGTCGGTCTGGGTGTCACAGGGTTAAGCGCTATGGAGACCCTGGTTGGGTATGTTTTTACTCAGCACTGTCGTCATGGCTTACAGCCATGCCATTCTGTACGCGCTCGATCTCGTCGGATCTCGGCCGCTACACAGGTTGGTCCTGGTTAGTACTTGGTTGGGAGACCGCCGGGGAATACCAGGAACGGTGTGCTTAGGGGCTGGTTCTCCATTGTTTTTCGCTCCTCTCTCACGCATGGCGAAGAGGGGCCTGTGGGGGTGGTTTTTTGACCTCCTCTGGTGACCCTGTGCTTCCCGTACCGCCAGGCCCGGTCCGAAGTGATGTTTGCGACCCGTAGGCCTGGGTTAACCCTTTTTGGAAACTGAAACACTTGTACTGCGGTATAGCCGGTGTATACCCGCAGGTGTGTTTTGGAGTTTTTTCTTGAGGGGTTATAGGAACAACCACCGCATTGGGTAACACCGAGGTGGTTGATTCCCTGGTGTGTTGGAGCAGTGTCAACTCCCGGGTTCACCGGTTGAGGGTGCCCCTGCACGTTCATGACGTCTGCCAATCGTGTCAGCCTTCTCTGCCTCGACCCCTCTGGGTGGGGGTTGTTAAATGGAGGCTTGGTCATGCAACACCGCCAGCTTACGCTCCTTCCGCCGGGGCGGCTGTGTTCAGCTGTCCCCTCTGGCGCCTGTCTCGTCCGCAGTCTCCAGGCTAGGGTTAACAGCCTGTTGCCTGGTTTTTCCCCGGTGCGCTGCCTGCTTCCGTTGGTTAACCTTTTTTGTGTGCTTACGGCCATGCTGACTGCCTATTCTGCAGGGTCAGTGTGCCAGGCGGTGTACTATTGGGGGGACGGGGCCCGCTCGGCTTACTGGCCTGGTTGGTTCCGCCTGGGAATACCAGGTGCAGTAACTGAGGGGCCTTTGTCCGAATACGCTGGCGATGTGGGGGGCGGGGCACTACGTGCCCACCTGGTGGGGTCTTGATGCTGGCATCATGGACTTCTCCGGGCCCCCATTCCAGGGAGTCCAGTCCTTTTGGTGGGTCTGGGTCTTCCTTCGTGCTCCGCTGCTACGGCCTTGCCACGGGGTTGGGTTTGCCCTTGACCCCGTGATTCTGGGGGCAGTAACGAGGTTGTTCCTCCGTTCGTTCCCGGGTGGCATGCGGGTTGTGCGTGTGTGTAGTCGTGGGTCAAGCCACGGTCTGCTCACCCTGTGCGTTAAGTTGCTTGAGAGCTCTTCGCACGGTCGGGTCCGTCGCCTTCCCGTGAAGCCTCTAATAGGGGGGATACCCTCCATTAGGGGGGGTCGGGGGGGCTCGGCCCTCCCTGTTCTGATGGTTTTGGGGGGCTGTCAGCGGGGTGTATTTGTCAGCCAAGTGGCTCCGCTTGGCCTCCCTTGTGCAGAAGGCGAAGCCAAGCTAAGCCACTAACGATACAGAACGTTAGGTTATGACTATAACCAAGTTCTGTTAGTTAGGGGCGATGCTTGGCTTCGGACGGCCGCTGCAGCCCTTGACCTCACCTTGTGGTGAAAGCTTGGGAAGGAGGAGAGCAGGTGACCACACACCTGCTTATGAAGGTAAGCTGATGAGGGGTGTGGTCAGACTAATACTGGTATTAGAGGTACATTTGTGGTTTATTCAGTACGCGTGCACGTACGCGAGATAGTGCAGAAGGCGAAGCCAAGCATCGCCCCTAACTAACAGAACTTGGTTATAGTCATAACCTAACGTTATAAATCAGTTCTCTACCTCCATCAAGGAGGCTGTTTTAACTAGAATAGATCTTTATTTGTCATTGTTGGTACAACGAAATTTGTTAGGAACATCACCACTGGCATACAACATAAGATATAACATGTGCAAAATAATAATGTCAATAATAATAGTAATATAGTAATAAAGTAATAGAGTATCAATGTCCCAATGTCCCAATATATAACATACCATCATTGTCCCAAGTGCATCTAGTGCTTGTGCAAATAAATTTATAAATATAAATATAAATATTTCAGTCCAGTGAGTTGATGGAAGGAGGGGGGGGGGGGGGGCGTTGACTTGCAAAGGATGAAGTATTGTATAGTGCAGCAATGCAAGTCCGGTTCACAGTTATTGTTGTAATGTGGGAGTGGGAGTTATGTCACCGGGGGTGGGATGCGGGGGGGGGCAAGTTGATGTTCGTCGTTGAGCAGCCTGACAGCCCGTGGGTAGAGGCTGTTGGTCAGTCTGCTGGTTCCGGACTGGATGGATCTATACCTTCGACCAGAGGGCAGCAGTTGAAAGAGATGGTTTGCTGGGTGGTACTGGTCTAGTAAGATGTTATTTATACGCCGTAGGCAGCGGGAGGTAAAGACTGTGGAGATATCTGGGAGGCTAGCTCCAGTGATCCTCCTCGCAGCCTTGACCACTCTGTGGAGGGCCTCCTTCTCTGCCCTGGTGCAGCCAGTAAACCACACCAGTAGTCCGTACGTGAGTACACTCTCTACTGCGCAGTGGTAGAAGTTGGCCATCAGTCCCTGTGGGAGTTTAGCCCATTTAAGCTTCCTAAGATAGAAAAGGCGCTGCTGTGCTTTGCCCACAGCAGAGGCAATGCTGACCCCCCAGGACAGGTCATCAGACATTGTCACGCCCAGAAACTTAAATTTTGAAACCCTCTCCACCTCCTCATTCCCAATGAGGAGTGGAGAGTGGCTGAGGTCACCAGTCCTGCGGAAATCGATGATCATCTCCTTGGTCTTCGTGGGGTTGAGAGCAAGGTTATGACCATCGCACCACTCCACTAGTTGCTCAACCTCCCTCCTGTATGAGGTCTCATCGTTCCCACTAATGAGGCCAAGCACTGTTGTGTCGTCTGCAAATTTTACTATGAGGTTAGATGGAGAGGAGGAACAACAGTCGTGTGTGAAAAGTGTGTAGAGAAGTGGGCTGAGTACACACCCCTGAGGGGCCCCGGTGCTAATGGGCAGGGTGGGGGATGTGTGCTTGCCAATCCTGACATGTTGTGTGCGATTTGTGAGAAAGTCCAAGATCCAGTTGCATAGTGTGGTGTTCAGTCCGAGTTTGTGCAGTTTACTGTGGAGCTTGTTGGGTAGAATGGTGTTGAAAGCTGAACTGAAGTCAACAAAAAGGAGTCTACCATATGTGTGCCTGTGCTCTAGGTGTTCCAGTAGAGTGTGCAACACAATGGCAATAGCATCCTCTGTTGACCTGTTCTTCCGGTAGGCAAACTGGTTGTGGTCTAATGATGGCGGTATGGAGGCTTTTATATGTTTCATGACCAGTCTCTCAAAGCATTTTGCGACGATGGGGGTGAGTGCCACAGGTCTGTAGTCGTTCAGGCCTGTGACTTTAGGTTTCTTTGGAACCGGGACTATTGTGGCTGCTTTAAGACATGCGGGAACCCAGGATGAGCCCAGAGACAGGTTGAAGATGGTGGTGAGAACTGGGGCTAGTTCAGCCGCACAGTCCTTGAGCACCCGTCCCAGGACTCCATCAGGCCCCGCCGCCTTCCTTGTGTTGATGTTTTGTAGACTGAGTCTAACCTCATGAGTGCTCAGGACTATGGTGGAGCCGTAAATCAGTTCTCTAAATCAGTTCTCTACCTCCACCAAGGAGGCTCTTTTAACCGCTGTTATAAATCAGTTCTCTATCTCCACCAAGGAGGCTGTTTTAACTGCTGTTATAAATCAGTTCTCTACCTCCACCAAGGAGGCTGTTTTAACTGCTGTTATAAATCAGTTCTCTACCTCCACCAATGAGGCTGTTTTAACTGGTTATAAATCAGTTCTCTACCTCCACCAAGGAGGCTGTTTTAACTGCTGTTATAAATCAGTTCTCTACCTCCACCAAGGAGGCTGTTTTAACTGGTTATAAATCAGTTCTCTACCTCCACCAAGGAGGCTGTTTTAACTGCTGTTATAAATCAGTTCTCTACCTCCACCAAGGAGGCTGTTTTAACTGCTGTTATAAATCAGTTCTCTACCTCCACCAAGGAGGCTGTTTTAACTGCTGTTATAAATCAGTTCTCTACCTACACCAATGAGGCTGTTTTAACTGCTGTTATAAATCAGTACTCTACCTCCACCAAGGAGGCTGTTTTAACTGCTGTTATAAATCAGTTCTCTACCTCCACCAAGGAGGCTGTTTTAACTGCTGTTATAAATCAGTTATCTACCTCCACCAAGGAGGCTGTTTTAACTGGTTATAAATCAGTTCTCTACCTCCACCAAGGAGGCTGTTTTAACTGGTTATAAATCAGTTCTCTACCTCCATCAAGGAGGCTGTTTTAACTGCTGTTATAAATCAGTTCTCTACCTCCATCAAGGAGGCTGTTTTAACTGCTGTTATAAATCAGTTCTCTACCTCCACCAAGGAGGCTGTTTTAACTGCTGTTATAAATCAGTTCTCTACCTCCACCAAGGAGGCTGTTTTAACTGCTGTTATAAATCAGTTCTCTACCTCCACCAAGGAGGCTGTTTTAACTGCTGTTATAAATCAGTTCTCTACCTCCACCAAGGAGGCTGTTTTAACTGCTGTTATAAATCAGTTCTCTACCTCCACCAAGGAGGCTGTTTTAACTGGTTATAAATCAGTTCTCTACCTCCACCAAGGAGGCTGTTTTAACTGGTTATAAATCAGTTCTCTACCTCCATCAAGGAGGCTGTTTTAACTGCTGTTATAAATCAGTTCTCTACCTCCATCAAGGAGGCTGTTTTAACTGCTGTTATAAATCAGTTCTCTACCTCCACCAAGGAGGCTGTTTTAACTGCTGTTATAAATCAGTTCTCTACCTCCACCAAGGAGGCTGTTTTAACTGCTGTTATAAATCAGTTCTCTACCTCCACCAAGGAGGCTGTTTTAACTGCTGTTATAAATCAGTTCTCTACCTCCACCAAGGAGGCTGTTTTAACTGCTGTTATAAATCAGTTCTCTACCTCCATCAAGGAGGCTGTTTTAACTGCTGTTATAAATCAGTTCTCTACCTCCACCAAGGAGGCTCTTTTAACCGCTGTTATAAATCAGTTCTCTATCTCCACCAAGGAGGCTGTTTTAACCGCTGTTATAAATCAGTTCTCTACCTCCACCAAGGAGGCTGTTTTAACTGCTGTTATAAATCAGTTCTCTACCTCCACCAATGAGGCTGTTTTAACTGCTGTTATAAATCAGTTCTCTACCTCCATCAAGGAGGCTGTTTTAACTGCTGTTATAAATCAGTTCTCTACCTCCACCAAGGAGGCTCTTTTAACCGCTGTTATAAATCAGTTCTCTATCTCCACCAAGGAGGCTGTTTTAACCGCTGTTATAAATCAGTTCTCTACCTCCACCAAGGAGGCTGTTTTAACTGCTGTTATAAATCAGTTCTCTACCTCCACCAAGGAGGCTGTTTTAACTGCTGTTATAAATCAGTTCTCTACCTCCACCAAGGAGGCTGTTTTAACTGGTTATAAATCAGTTCTCTACCTGCACCAAGGAGGCTGTTTTAACTGCTGTTATAAATCAGTTCTCTACCTCCACCAAGGAGGCTGTTTTAACTGGTTATAAATCAGTTCTCTACCTCCACCAAGGAGGCTGTTTTAACTGCTGTTATAAATCAGTTATCTACCTCCACCAAGGAGGCTGTTTTAACTGCTGTTATAAATCAGTTATCTACCTCCACCAAGGAGGCTGTTTTAACTGCTGTTATAAATCAGTTCTCTACCTCCACCAAGGAGGCTGTTTTAACTGCTGTTATAAATCAGTTCTCTACCTCCACCAAGGAGGCTGTTTTAACCGCTGTTATAAATCAGTTCTCTACCTCCACCAAGGAGGCTGTTTTAACTGGTTATAAATCAGTTCTCTACCTCCACCAAGGAGGCTGTTTTAACTGCTGTTATAAATCAGTTCTCTACCTCCACCAAGGAGGCTGTTTTAACTGCTGTTATAAATCAGTTCTCTACCTCCACCAAGGAGGCTGTTTTAACTGCTGTTATAAACCAGTTATCTACCTACACCAATGAGGCTGTTTTAACTGCTGTTATAAATCAGTACTCTACCTCGACCAAGGAGGCTGTTTTAACTGCTGTTATAAATCAGTTCTCTACCTCCACCAAGGAGGCTGTTTTAACTGGTTATAAATCAGTTCTCTACCTCCACCAAGGAGGCTGTTTTAACTGCTGTTATAAATCAGTTCTCTACCTCCACCAAGGAGGCTGTTTTAACTGCTGTTATAAATCAGTTCTCTACCTCCACCAAGGAGGCTGTTTTAACCGCTGTTATAAATCAGTTCTCTACCTCCACAAAGGAGGCTGTTTTAACCGGTTATAAATCAGTTCTCTACCTCCACCAAGGAGGCTGTTTTAACTGCTGTTATAAATCAGTTATCTACCTCCACCAAGGAGGCTGTTTTAACTGGTTATAAATCAGTTCTCTACCTCCACCAAGGAGGCTGTTTTAACTGCTGTTATAAATCAGTTCTCTACCTCCACCAAGAAGGCTGTTTTAACTGCTGTTATAAATCAGTTCTCTACCTCCACCAAGGAGGCTGTTTTAACTGGTTATAAATCAGTTCTCTACCTCCACCAAGGAGGCTGTTTTAACTGCTGTTATAAATCAGTTCTCTACCTCCATCAAGGAGGCTGTTTTAACTGCTGTTATAAATCAGTTCTCTACCTCCACCAAGGAGGCTCTTTTAACCGCTGTTATAAATCAGTTCTCTATCTCCACCAAGGAGGCTGTTTTAACCGCTGTTATAAATCAGTTCTCTACCTCCACCAAGGAGGCTGTTTTAACTGCTGTTATAAATCAGTTCTCTACCTCCACCAAGGAGGCTGTTTTAACTGCTGTTATAAATCAGTTCTCTACCTCCATCAAGGAGGCTGTTTTAACTGCTGTTATAAATCAGTTCTCTACCTCCACCAAGGAGGCTCTTTTAACCGCTGTTATAAATCAGTTCTCTATCTCCACCAAGGAGGCTGTTTTAACCGCTGTTATAAATCAGTTCTCTACCTCCACCAAGGAGGCTGTTTTAACTGCTGTTATAAATCAGTTCTCTACCTCCACCAAGGAGGCTGTTTTAACTGCTGTTATAAATCAGTTCTCTACCTCCACCAAGGAGGCTGTTTTAACTGGTTATAAATCAGTTATCTACCTCCACCAAGGAGGCTGTTTTAACTGCTGTTATAAATCAGTTCTCTACCTCCACCAAGGAGGCTGTTTTAACTGGTTATAAATCAGTTCTCTACCTCCACCAAGGAGGCTGTTTTAACTGCTGTTATAAATCAGTTATCTACCTCCACCAAGGAGGCTGTTTTAACTGCTGTTATAAATCAGTTCTCTACCTCCACCAAGGAGGCTGTTTTAACTGGTTATAAATCAGTTCTCTACCTCCACCAAGGAGGCTGTTTTAACTGGTTATAAATCAGTTCTCTACCTCCACCAAGGAGGCTGTTTTAACTGGTTATAAATCAGTTCTCTACCTCCACCAAGGAGGCTGTTTTAACTGGTTATAAATCAGTTATCTACCTCCACCAAGGAGGCTGTTTTAACTGCTGTTATAAATCAGTTCTCTACCTCCACCAAGGAGGCTGTTTTAACTTCTGTTATAAATCAGTTCTCTACCTCCACCAAGGAGGCTGTTTTAACCGCTGTTATAAATCAGTTCTCTACCTCCACCAAGGAGGATGTTTTAACTGGTTATAAATCAGTTCTCTACCTCCACCAAGGAGGCTGTTTTAACCGCTGTTATAAATCAGTTCTCTATCTCCACCAAGGAGGCTGTTTTAACTGCTGTTATAAATCAGTTCTCTACCTCCACCAAGGAGGCTGTTTTAACTGCTGTTATAAATCAGTTCTCTACCTCCACCAATGAGGCTGTTTTAACTGGTTATAAATCAGTTCTCTACCTCCACCAAGGAGGCTGTTTTAACTGCTGTTATAAATCAGTTCTCTACCTCCACCAAGGAGGCTGTTTTAACTGGTTATAAATCAGTTCTCTACCTCCACCAAGGAGGCTGTTTTAACTGCTGTTATAAATCAGTTCTCTACCTCCACCAAGGAGGCTGTTTTAACTGCTGTTATAAATCAGTTCTCTACCTCCACCAAGGAGGCTGTTTTAACTGCTGTTATAAATCAGTTCTCTACCTACACCAATGAGGCTGTTTTAACTGCTGTTATAAATCAGTACTCTACCTCCACCAAGGAGGCTGTTTTAACTGCTGTTATAAATCAGTTCTCTACCTCCACCAAGGAGGCTGTTTTAACTGCTGTTATAAATCAGTTCTCTACCTCCACCAAGGAGGCTGTTTTAACTGGTTATAAATCAGTTCTCTACCTCCACCAAGGAGGCTGTTTTAACTGGTTATAAATCAGTTCTCTACCTCCACCAAGGAGGCTGTTTTAACTGCTGTTATAAAGCAGTTCTCTACCTCCACCAAGGAGGCTGTTTTAACTGCTGTTATAAATCAGTTCTCTACCTCCACCAAGGAGGCTGTTTTAACCGCTGTCATAAATCAGTTCTCTACCTCCACAAAGGAGGCTGTTTTAACCGGTTATAAATCAGTTCTCTACCTCCACCAAGGAGGCTGTTTTAACTGCTGTTATAAATCAGTTATCTACCTCCACCAAGGAGGCTGTTTTAACTGGTTATAAATCAGTTCTCTACCTCCACCAAGGAGGCTGTTTTAACTGCTGTTATAAATCAGTTCTCTACCTCCACCAAGAAGGCTGTTTTAACTGCTGTTATAAATCAGTTCTCTACCTCCACCAAGGAGGCTGTTTTAACTGGTTATAAATCAGTTCTCTACCTCCACCAAGGAGGCTGTTTTAACTGCTGTTATAAATCAGTTCTCTACCTCCACCAAGGAGGCTGTTTTAACTGGTTATAAATCAGTTCTCTACCTCCACCAAGGAGGCTGTTTTAACTGCTGTTATAAATCAGTTCTCTACCTCCATCAAGGAGGCTGTTTTAACTGCTGTTATATATCAGTTCTCTACCTCCACCAAAGAGGCTCTTTTAACCGCTGTTATAAATCAGTTCTCTATCTCCACCAAGGAGGCTGTTTTAACCGCTGTTATAAATCAGTTCTCTACCTCCACCAAGGAGGCTGTTTTAACCGCTGTTATAAATCAGTTCTCTACCTCCACCAAGGAGGCTGTTTTAACTGGTTATAAATCAGTTCTCTACCTCCACCAAGGAGGCTGTTTTAACTGCTGTTATAAATCAGTTCTCTACCTCCACCAAGGAGGCTGTTTTAACTGCTGTTATAAATCAGTTCTCTACCTCCACCAAGGAGGCTGTTTTAACCGCTGTTATAAATCAGTTCTCTACCTCCACAAAGGAGGCTGTTTTAACCGGTTATAAATCAGTTCTCTACCTCCACCAAGGAGGCTGTTTTAACTGCTGTTATAAATCAGTTATCTACCTCCACCAAGGAGGCTGTTTTAACTGGTTATAAATCAGTTCTCTACCTCCACCAAGGAGGCTGTTTTAACTGCTGTTATAAATCAGTTCTCTACCTCCACCAAGAAGGCTGTTTTAACTGCTGTTATAAATCAGTTCTCTACCTCCACCAAGGAGGCTGTTTTAACTGCTGTTATAAATCAGTTCTCTACCTCCACCAAGGAGGCTGTTTTAACTGCTGTTATAAATCAGTTATATTTCGTATTGCATCGCGTCCCGCTCTGAGCCTTACGAGATACTCCTATCTCCTGTGATACCTAATGTATCTCCCACGAATAAAAACACATGCACCCCACCTGTATGGGGCCCCGCCCCTTATGGTGGCACCGCCCATATAACCATGACCCTGGTCATGAAACACCCTTCCTCTATTTTCGTCCCAGCGTATTGGATGCGTGCACCATACAAGCTAGCGGAATGAAAAGATTAAGGAAGTTTAATAATGTTGGAAGCTTACCGGAGGTTGCTGGCCCCTGGCATCTTCGACGCATGTTTTCGGCGACACGACGGGCCTGTGATGTTCCTCGTTTGATGACTGCACATCGAGGTTCAGCTGTACAAGGCTGGCTGTCGGGCCAGCTTGTACTCAGGTAGGCCCTGTGTCTTCAGGCATGGGTATTAGTGTTAGTAATGCTGGTTTGTTTTGTTAACACAACCATGTTGTGTGTTGGCGCCGGGGGCAGGATGGTTTGGTGAACGTTCTCTGCAGGGAACGGTTTCCAAGCTGTCTTGGGCGTGCTGCTAAAACATCTAAAGCTATGCTAACATGCTATCGCTACTGCCGCATGCTATTACTACTGCTAATTGCTATGCTGTTTTAATGTCTCCGCCGTGAGATGTTGTCACTCTCCCGCCTCTTGCCCGGTTCATCAATGAAGGTCAGTCGGTAGCTGTTGTGGGGTTTTTGAGTTCTATTTACCTTTTTCGGGTAAATAGGTTGACAACGGGGTAGGTCGTGGCTAGGTTCCTAGCCAGGTATTTTACCTTGTGTTCCGGCGGGGTTTGTTGAACGGTGTTCCCATCTGGGTTGGCGTCGGGTAGTGGGGCTATGGGTCCAGCCGACATGATAAACATGTTGCGTGTCTGTGCACAGGCAATTGTTGTCTTGGGTCCCACATTGCCTGGCGTTAGGCTGCAGTGGTATAAGGGCAGGGCCGCCTGGGAGAAATGTGAGGCCCTGTGCGTTTTTAGACGCGAGGCCCCCCATCTCCTGGGGCGGCCCTGTGTAGGGGGCTATTGTTTCGTTTTGTCACTCTGCTATGAGAAGGTCTGTCTTGCTACAGCTTTCTCTCCTCTCAAACCATTCATACTGACGGTCAATCGGTATACTGGGGGAGTAGTGCGGGGGGGGGCTTTGTTTACCTTTTTTGGTAAATGGGCTAAACTAGGGCTGGTGTTCTGTTGTGAATATTTTGAATGAAGACGGGTCTGGTCCGTCTCCCCTTAACTTTGTGTGTATGGGTTTGCTCATTCTACAGTTTTTGTGGTTTAGCTCTTTTATTCATTTAACCTTTTCATGGTGCACACCACAGTGGAGGGTGCTGTTTGCAATCACCACTGGTGCTCCATGTTAACGTCAGTCCTTTGTTTTTGATATATTGAAACAATGCCCCGCCCGGCCGACACCTTGGGTGGGTCGGCCTGGCGAGTGGCTGGTGGGCTGTTAAGGCTTGTACCGCCACGGTATGGAATTGGCAACGATTAGAACTGTGTTCGAATTGGTGTTTTTTCTATTAAAAAAAATGGTGTCTGGTGGAGGGGCCTTGGGGCCAGCCGACGTCGACACATCGCGCGAGGTTGTTGACGTTATTAGCTTTGACCCAGCCGCAAGCTATAACCGCTCAGGGTTCCCCTCTCCGCAGGGGATTTTGGTCTTCTGCTGGAGCGCGGGCGGTATTGTCCTAGGCCCTACACCGCCTCACACCGCGCAGCCAGAAGAAGAGAGAGCACGGCCTCGTCAGCGGCGATGACGGGGCCCTCGACAGGCGGCCATGTTTTTCCCCCGCCAGAGGTATCCTGGGCGTTGATTCGACAGGTGTCCACAAGGCCGACAGCCTTGGCGGCCGAGGGATCGGCCATGTAGGATGGGTTCGGCTTGAACAAACAAGCCGTCACCGTCCTGCCGCGAGCAGCCCGCTCTCCGATCACTCCCTTCCCCAACACCAGCGGAAGAAGTGGGCTCTAAAAAAGTATGATTGTTTCCTTTGGCTGCGGGCCGCGTGCCTTCGTTGATGCGCGGGCGGCCCCCCTTTTCGCTTCTCATGGGGACAGGGGCTGACACCCAGTTGATGGCTGAGCCTGGGTCTGTCCGTGAGAATGTTGTGCTGTCAAGCGGCTCCCACACCTTGAACTGTGTTGGTTGAGCCTGGTGTTACGTCTGTCAACTTAAGTGTTGTCAGCAGGGGGGCTCGAAACTTTTTGAGGCACACAGTGCGGGCTTCCCCGGCCTCGCCTTCGCCAGGCCAGGTATCATGTTGGTGCTCCCACTCCTGAAATATTGGCAAGTGGTCGCAGCTCACATGGTTTGGGGTGGTAGTAATATCACTGCAGGGCTACGGTGTGTAGGAACCCATGGGGGCCTTACACCTTGCATGTCCGGCTGCAGAACAACTCCTTCAGCATGTTCTGGAGGGGTGTTCAGTGGGGGGGCTTTTTTGATCGGAAGCCCCCCGTATCAGACAGGCCCTTTCTGTCGGGGTTCCCCCTTGGGTGCGATTGCCTCTTGGGTGGTGTCAGGGCAGGTGTTCCGACACGGAACGCGCTCCTCGCACGGTTCCAGGGTTGTCTTCGCACAGCGGGGGGACCGGGCCAACTATCTACAGTTCCTGGCGGACCTGCGCCACGTGACGGCGGGTGCGTTGGGAGTGTCGTCACATATGACTACGGCAGTACCATATGTCGAGGTAGATGGAGAGAATGGTGAGGCGGGGACTTGTGTTTACACAACCCCACCCGTTTTCAGGTTTGGTACAGACCCTGTTGTCGGGGTCTCCAGCAGGGACAGCTCTGGTCGACGAGATCCAATCTCTGTGGACGAAGCAAGCCATCGTCGTGGCGTTCTCCTCCCGGTGTTCTCTGCCCGAGAAGTCGGGAGGGAGGGGTGTAAGACCCAGGCTGGACCTGTCCCATGGGAAGGTTCAGCATTTTTTGGATCGTCTCCTACCTGTTGAACACTGTCAGGTGGGGGTCTGGTTCTCCTCCATAGACCTGTAGGATGCGTATGCGCATCCCCGATCTTCCATCCTAGGGCTTACCTACGCTTCCTTTGCAGGGTTAGCGTATGAGTACCAGAGGCTGCCGTTCGGTTTTCTCTGGCTCCCCGCATCTTCACCAAGTGCGTGGAGGCCGCACTGGGGCCTCTGCGTCATCCGGGGTTACGGAGTGTTCTGCCCTGATGACGTTCTGGTCCTTCGCGGTCAAGGTGGATCGTCAGGTCTCGTACCAGGCAGGTCTCTACCAGCCTGGGGTTGCTGTAGACTGGATGTAGAGTATTCCTCTTCCCAGTCAACGGTTGGAGGGCTATGGGCATCCATCTCAGAGCGTGTTGTCAACACGCTCGGGAGGTTCCGTCCTAGGACGGTTACGGCGCTGTCTCACGTCGCGTTTTCACCGACGCCTCCCTCGCTGGTGATGCGTCGGGCCAACGCAGTAGGGGGCAGCTGGCAAACCATGCTGCCCGGTCTGCGCTACGTTCAATGTGTTGGTGTTGAAAGCGGTTCTTCTGGTCCACAAATGGTGTTGATCAGGACGGACGATACGACGTCAGTGTCGTGTATCGACAGACAGGGAGGAGTACGCTCCCCCTGTCTGCACCAGGCGGCGGGCGGCTGGCTATGGGCGTCCTCCATCTGCGCGGCCTAAGGGCTCCCCACATCCCCGGCAGGGAGAAGGTGGGTGCAGGTGTACTGTCGCGGGGCGGCCCTCATCCTGACGGGTGAGGATTGTGTCTGGACATGGCCAGGCAGGTCTGGGACCGATGCCGTGCCGCCAGGGATTCTTCCCCATACATCTGTTAGGTCAGTTGTTGGGACGGGTACGTTGAGGGGCGCAGGTTCTTGATCCTGATGGTGTTACCATCTGGAATGCGCATGCTCCCTCCACTGTCGCGCTTACGCGGGCAGATGACGTATGTTCCAAGTGTGGTGTAAGGCGGGGGGCCGGGACTCAGTCTCCTGCCCCCTGGATGCTGTCCTTAGTTACCTCCAGTCTCTCCTTGATAGACTGTCGGCTTCGACGGTGAGGGTATATGCAGCAGCTATATCCTCCTATCATGAGGGGTTTGAGGGGATGTCTTGTTCAGCCACCCTCTTGTGAAGCGTTTCCTGCTTGGCGCTCGACGCGTTAAGCCGGTGCAACGCTCCTTGGCTCCGACTGGGATCTTCAATTGGTCCTCGGTCGGTTGTCCTTGGCCCCGTTTGAGCCGCTCGAGCGGGCGCCGTTGGGACAGCTGTCCTTCAGGACCGCGTTCCTTCTGGCTGTCACTTCCGCTAAACGCGTAGATGAGCTCTGTGCTCTCTCGGTACGTCCAGAGTGCCTGTCTTTTCGGACCGATTGCGGTGTCACTCTGCGACCTAATCCTGCTTTCGTGCCTAAGAATATCCGGAGTTCCTTCCGCTCCCGGGATATTGTGGTTCAGGCGTTTCGTCCTCCTCCTCACACTAGTGAGTTAGATGCGGGCCTTCACCTGTCATGTCCAGTCCGTGCTTGGGGATTTACCTCAGCCGTACTCAGGATTTCAGGGTTACCGACCAGCTTTTTGTCTGTTACGGTGGGGCTCGTGCTGGTAAGGCACTGTCGGAGCAGCGCCTGTCCCATTGGTTGTGCGAGGGTGTTACCCTCTGCTACACGTTGGCTGGGCAGGATCCCCCTGGGGGCGTCAGGGCGCACTCCACTCGTGGGGTGGCTGCCTCTGCCGCTCTCCTGGGTGGGGCCTCGGTGGAGGCCATCTGTGCTGCAGCTTCATGGTCCTCCACCGGGCTCCTTTGTAAGGTTTTTTCCTCATGGACATGACCGGGGGTTCTGTCTCCCAGGCGGTTCTGGGGTCTGTGGCCTTTCCTGCTTCCCGTCCTTTGGTCGGGTAGCAGGAGTGTATGGGTTTGGGCCACAGTGTGTTGAGTCACACGTGGTTCCGCCTGTACGGTGTGTTCAAGGGGTTCTAGTTCCCTCTTGTTCGCATTCAGGTGGAGTTGACTGCGCCCCCCCTTCGTTAGGAAGGATGGGGTGACAGGGCTCCCCGCACCCCTTGATGTGGGCTTACGGGTCCTCAGGGGGTACATCTGTCGGGTCTCGCGCCCGCTCTTCCCCATTATCTCGTAAGGCTCAGAGCGGGACGCGATGCAATACGAAATATAACGATAGGTTATGTAGATAACCTAGTTATATTAGTATTGGCTAAGCGTCCCGCTCTGCGCGCCCTGAGTTCCCTCTTGAGGGATCTTTTCCTGGGACGGGTTTTGGCGAGGAAGGGTGTTTCATGACCAGGGTCATGGTTATATGGGCGGTGCCACCATAAGGGGCGGGGCCCCATACAGGTGGGGTGCATGTGTTTTTATTCGTGGGAGATACATTAGGTATCACAGGAGATAGGAGTATCTCGTAAGGCTCAGAGCGGGACGCTTAGCCAATACTAATATAACTAGGTTATCTACATAACCTATCGTTCTCTACCTCCATCAAGGAGGCTGTTTTAACTGCTGTTATAAATCAGTTCTCTACCTCCACCAAGGAGGCTCTTTTAACCGCTGTTATAAATCAGTTCTCTATCTCCACCAAGGAGGCTGTTTTAACCGCTGTTATAAATCAGTTCTCTACCTCCACCAAGGAGGCTGTTTTAACTGCTGTTATAAATCAGTTCTCTACCTCCACCAAGGAGGCTGTTTTAACTGCTGTTATAAATCAGTTCTCTACCTCCATCAAGGAGGCTGTTTTAACTGCTGTTATAAATCAGTTCTCTACCTCCACCAAGGAGGCTCTTTTAACCGCTGTTATAAATCAGTTCTCTATCTCCACCAAGGAGGCTGTTTTAACCGCTGTTATAAATCAGTTCTCTACCTCCACCAAGGAGGCTGTTTTAACTGCTGTTATAAATCAGTTCTCTACCTCCACCAAGGAGGCTGTTTTAACTGCTGTTATAAATCAGTTCTCTACCTCCACCAAGGAGGCTGTTTTAACTGGTTATAAATCAGTTCTCTACCTCCACCAAGGAGGCTGTTTTAACTGCTGTTATAAATCAGTTCTCTACCTCCACCAAGGAGGCTGTTTTAACTGGTTATAAATCAGTTCTCTACCTCCACCAAGGAGGCTGTTTTAACTGCTGTTATAAATCAGTTATCTACCTCCACCAAGGAGGCTGTTTTAACTGCTGTTATAAATCAGTTCTCTACCTCCACCAAGGAGGCTGTTTTAACTGCTGTTATAAATCAGTTCTCTACCTCCACCAAGGAGGCTGTTTTAACTGGTTATAAATCAGTTCTCTACCTCCACCAAGGAGGCTGTTTTAACTGGTTATAAATCAGTTCTCTACCTCCACCAAGGAGGCTGTTTTAACTGCTGTTATAAATCAGTTCTCTACCTCCACCAAGGAGGCTGTTTTAACTGCTGTTATAAATCAGTTCTCTACCTCCACCAAGGAGGCTGTTTTAACCGCTGTTATAAATCAGTTCTCTACCTCCACAAAGGAGGCTGTTTTAACCGGTTATAAATCAGTTCTCTACCTCCACCAAGGAGGCTGTTTTAACTGCTGTTATAAATCAGTTATCTACCTCCACCAAGGAGGCTGTTTTAACTGCTGTTATAAATCAGTTCTCTACCTCCACCAAGAAGGCTGTTTTAACTGCTGTTATAAATCAGTTCTCTACCTCCACCAAGGAGGCTGTTTTAACTGGTTATAAATCAGTTCTCTACCTCCACCAAGGAGGCTGTTTTAACTGCTGTTATAAATCAGTTCTCTACCTCCACCAAGGAGGCTGTTTTAACTGGTTATAAATCAGTTCTCTACCTCCACCAAGGAGGCTGTTTTAACTGCTGTTATAAATCAGTTCTCTACCTCCATCAAGGAGGCTGTTTTAACTGCTGTTATAAATCAGTTCTCTACCTCCACCAAGGAGGCTCTTTTAACCGCTGTTATAAATCAGTTCTCTATCTCCACCAAGGAGGCTGTTTTAACCGCTGTTATAAATCAGTTCTCTACCTCCACCAAGGAGGCTGTTTTAACTGCTGTTATAAATCAGTTCTCTACCTCCACCAAGGAGGCTGTTTTAACTGCTGTTATAAATCAGTTCTCTACCTCCACCAAGGAGGCTGTTTTAACTGCTGTTATAAATCAGTTCTCTACCTCCACCAAGGAGGCTGTTTTAACTGGTTATAAATCAGTTATCTACCTCCACCAAGGAGGCTGTTTTAACTGCTGTTATAAATCAGTTATCTACCTCCACCAAGGAGGCTGTTTTAACTGCTGTTATAAATCAGTTCTCTACCTCCACCAAGGAGGCTGTTTTAACTGGTTATAAATCAGTTCTCTACCTCCACCAAGGAGGCTGTTTTAACTGGTTATAAATCAGTTCTCTACCTCCACCAAGGAGGCTGTTTTAACTGGTTATAAATCAGTTCTCTACCTCCACCAAGGAGGCTGTTTTAACTGGTTATAAATCAGTTCTCTACCTCCACCAAGGAAGCTGTTTTAACTGCTGTTATAAATCAGTTCTCTACCTCCACCAAGGAGGCTGTTTTAACTGCTGTTATAAATCAGTTCTCTACCTCCACCAAGGAGGCTGTTTTAACCGCTGTTATAAATCAGTTCTCTACCTCCACCAAGGAGGCTGTTTTAACTGGTTATAAATCAGTTCTCTACCTCCACCAAGGAGGCTGTTTTAACTGGTTATAAATCAGTTCTTTACCTCCACAAAGGAGGCTGTTTTAACCGCTGTTATAAATCAGTTCTCTACCTCCACCAAGGAGGCTGTTTTAACTGCTGTTATAAATCAGTTCTCTACCTCCATCAATGAGGCTGTTTTAACTGCTGTTATAAATCAGTTCTCTACCTCCACCAAGGAGGCTGTTTTAACTGCTGTTATAAATCAGTTCTCTACCTCCACCAAGGAGGCTGTTTTAACTGCTGGTATAAATCAGTTCTCTACCTCCAAGGAGGCTGTTTTAACTGGTTATAAATCAGTTCTCTACCTCCACCAAGGAGGCTGTTTTAACCGCTGTTATAAATCAGTTCTCTACCTCCACCAAGGAGGCTGTTTTAACTGGTTATAAATCAGTTCTCTACCTCCACCAAGGAGGCTGTTTTAACTGGTTATAAATCAGTTCTCTACCTCCACCAAGGAGGCTGTTTTAACTGCTGTTATAAATCAGTTCTCTACCTCCACCAAGGAGGCTGTTTTAACTGCTGTTATAAATCAGTTCTCTACCTCCACCAAGGAGGCTGTTTTAACCGCTGTTATAAATCAGTTCTCTACCTCCACCAAGGAGGCTGTTTTAACTGGTTATAAATCAGTTCTCTACCTCCACCAAGGAGGCTGTTTTAACTGGTTATAAATCAGTTCTTTACCTCCACAAAGGAGGCTGTTTTAACCGCTGTTATAAATCAGTTCTCTACCTCCACCAAGGAGGCTGTTTTAACTGCTGTTATAAATCAGTTATCTACCTCCATCAATGAGGCTGTTTTAACTGCTGTTATAAATCAGTTCTCTACCTCCACCAAGGAGGCTGTTTTAACTGCTGTTATAAATCAGTTCTCTACCTCCACCAAGGAGGCTGTTTTAACTGCTGGTATAAATCAGTTCTCTACCTCCAAGGAGGCTGTTTTAACTGGTTATAAATCAGTTCTCTACCTCCACCAAGGAGGCTGTTTTAACTGCTGTTATAAATCAGTTCTCTAGCTCCACCAAGGAGGCTGTTTTAACTGCTGTTATAAATCAGTTCTCTACCTCCACCAAGGAGGCTGTTTTAACTGGTTATAAATCAGTTCTCTACCTCCACCAAGGAGGCTGTTTTAACTGCTGTTATAAATCAGTTCTCTACCTCCACCAAGGAGGCTGTTTTAACTGCTGTTATAAATCAGTTCTCTACCTCCACCAAGGAGGCTGTTTTAACTGCTGTTATAAATCAGTTCTCTACCTCCACCAATGAGGCTGTTTTAACTGCTGTTATAAATCAGTTCTCTACCTCCACCAAGGAGGCTGTTTTAACTGCTGTTATAAAACAGTTCTCTACCTCCACCAAGGAGGCTGTTTTAACTGCTGTTATGAATCAGTTCTCTACCTCCACCAAGGAGGCTGTTTTAACTGGTTATAAATCAGTTCTCTACCTCCACCAAGGAGGCTGTTTTAACTGGTTATAAATCAGTTCTCTACCTCCACCAAGGAGGATGTTTTAACTGCTGTTATAAATCAGTTCTCTACCTCCACCAATGAGGCTGTTTTAACTGCTGTTATAAATCAGTTCTCTACCTCCACCAAGGAGGCTGTTTTAACCGGTTATAAATCAGTTCTCTACCTCCACAAAGGAGGCTGTTTTAACCGCTGTTATAAATCAGTTCTCTACCTCCACCAAGGAGGCTGTTTTAACTGCTGTTATAAATCAGTTCTCTACCTCCACCAATGAGGCTGTTTTAACTGCTGTTATAAATCAGTTCTCTACCTCCACCAAGGAGGCTGTTTTAACTGCTGTTATAAATCAGTTCTCTACCTCCACCAAGGAGGCTGTTTTAACTGCTGGTATAAATCAGTTCTCTACCTCCACCAAGGAGGCTGTTTTAACTGGTTATAAATCAGTTCTCTACCTCCACCAAGGAGGCTGTTTTAACTGGTTATAAATCAGTTCTCTACCTCCACCAAGGAGGATGTTTTAACTGCTGTTATAAATCAGTTCTCTACCTCCACCAATGAGGCTGTTTTAACTGCTGTTATAAATCAGTTCTCTACCTCCACCAAGGAGGCTGTTTTAACTGCTGTTATAAATCAGTTCTCTACCTCCACCAAGGAGGCTGTTTTAACTGGTTATAAATCAGTTCTCTAGCTCCACCAAGGAGGCTGTTTTAACTGCTGTTATAAATCAGTTCTCTACCTCCACCAAGGAGGCTGTTTTAACTGGTTATAAATCAGTTCTCTACCTCCACCAAGGAGGCTGTTTTAACTGCTGTTATAAATCAGTTCTCTACCTCCACCAAGGAGGCTGTTTTAACTGCTGTTATAAATCAGTTCTCTACCTCCACCAAGGAGGCTGTTTTAACTGCTGTTATAAATCAGTTCTCTACCTGCACCAATGAGGCTGTTTTAACAGCTGTTATAAATCAGTTCTCTACCTCCACCAAGGAGGCTGTTTTAACTGCTGTTATAAAACAGTTCTCTACCTCCACCAAGGAGGCTGTTTTAACTGCTGTTATGAATCAGTTCTCTACCTCCACCAAGGAGGTAACTGGTTATAAATCAGTTCTCTACCTCCACCAAGGAGGCTGTTTTAACTGGTTATAAATCAGTTCTCTACCTCCACCAAGGAGGATGTTTTAACTGCTGTTATAAATCAGTTCTCTACCTCCACCAATGAGGCTGTTTTAACTGCTGTTATAAATCAGTTCTCTACCTCCACCAAGGAGGCTGTTTTAACCGGTTATAAATCAGTTTTCTACCTCCACAAAGGAGGCTGTTTTAACCGCTGTTATAAATCAGTTCTCTACCTCCACCAAGGAGGCTGTTTTAACTGCTGTTATAAATCAGTTCTCTACCTCCACCAATGAGGCTGTTTTAACTGCTGTTATAAATCAGTTCTCTACCTCCACCAAGGAGGCTGTTTTAACTGCTGTTATAAATCAGTTCTCTACCTCCACCAAGGAGGCTGTTTTAACTGCTGGTATAAATCAGTTCTCTACCTCCACCAAGGAGGCTGTTTTAACTGGTTATAAATCAGTTCTCTACCTCCACCAAGGAGGCTGTTTTCACTGGTTATAAATCAGTTCTCTACCTCCACCAAGGAGGCTGTTTTAACTGCTGTTATAAATCAGTTCTCTACCTCCACCAAGGAGGCTGTTTTAACTGCTGTTATAAATCAGTTCTCTACCTCCACCAAGGAGGCTGTTTTAACCGCTGTTATAAATCAGTTCTCTACCTCCACCAAGGAGGCTGTTTTAACTGGTTATAAATCAGTTCTCTACCTCCACCAAGGAGGCTGTTTTAACTGGTTATAAATCAGTTCTCTACCTCCATCAAGGAGGCTGTTTTAACTGGTTATAAATCAGTTCTCTACCTCCATCAAGGAGGCTGTTTTAACTGCTGTTATAAATCAGTTCTCTACCTCCATCAAGGAGGCTGTTTTAACTGCTGTTATAAATCAGTTCTCTACCTCCACCAAGGAGGCTGTTTTAACTGCTGTTATAAATCAGTTCTCTACCTCCACCAAGGAGGCTGTTTTAACTGCCCAAGGAGGCTGTTTTAACTGCTGTTATAAATCAGTTCTCTACCTCCATCAAGGAGGCTGTTTTAACTGCTGTTATAAATCAGTTCTCTACCTCCACCAAGGAGGCTCTTTTAACCGCTGTTATAAATCAGTGCTCTATCTCCACCAAGGAGGCTGTTTTAACCGCTGTTATAAATCAGATCTCTACCTCCACCAAGGAGGCTGTTTTAACCGCTGTTATAAATCAGTTCTCTACCTCCACCAAGGAGGCTGTTTTAACTGCTGTTATAAATCAGTTCTCTACCTCCACCAAGGAGGCTGTTTTAACTGGTTATAAATCAGTTCTCTACCTCCACCACGGAGGATGTTTTAACTGGTTATAAATCAGTTCTCTACCTCCACCAAGGAGGCTGTTTTAACTGCTGTTATAAATCAGTTCTCTACCTCCACCAAGGAGGCTGTTTTAACTGCTGTTATAAATCAGTTCTCTACCTCCACCAAGGAGGCTGTTTTAACTGGTTATAAATCAGTTCTCTACCTCCACCAAGGAGGCTGTTTTAACTGCTGTTATAAATCAGTTCTCTACCTCCAACAAGGAGGCTGTTTTAACTGGTTATAAATCAGTTCTCTACCTCCACCAAGGAGGCTGTTTTAACTGCTGTTATAAATCAGTTCTCTACCTCCACCAAGGAGGCAGTTTTAACTGCTGTTATAAATCAGTTCTCTACCTCCACCAAGGAGGCTGTTTAACTGCTGTTTTGAATCAGTTCTCTACCTCCACCAATGAGGCTGTTTTAACTGCTGTTATAAATCAGTTCTCTACCTCCACCAAGGAGGCTGTTTTAACTGCTGTTATAAATCAGTTCTCTACCTCCACCAAGGAGGCTGTTTTAACTGGTTATAAATCAGTTCTCTACCTCCACCAAGGAGGCTGTTTTAACTGGTTATAAATCAGTTCTCTACCTCCACCAAGGAGGCTGTTTTAACTGCTGTTATAAATAGGGATGCACGATAATTATCGGGCCGATAATTATCGGGCCAATATCAGCAATTATGACGTCATCCCGATAAACTCGATAACGTTATTAATAGCTCCGATAATATAATACATTTTTTGGTAAAAAAAAATGCGGTGTGGGTGAATTGGAATGAAGTGCGTTTGTTTTGACTAAAGGCTCCTCCCGTTTTGTCAGTACTGTGCTACGACTGACAGCGTGTGGTTTAGGAACAGGGCGTTTTACACAAATCCAGCGCTCCCTTACTTGGCTGTGACGTAGCCACGCAAGTTAACAACTAAGATGGCCGCGTCGGTACTCGGAGTTTCAGAGTAAAAAGATCGCTTGCTATTTGTAATAAATGCAATGCAGACGTTCCAGAAGGAGGGAAAAGGGCAACAACTTGCAATACATCCAGCCCGACGGGTCATCTGCGGCATCACCACCGCCACGACGGACAGACAGACGCAGTTCAGCGTCGCGGAGCATTTAGCCTGCTGGCTACCTAGCTCCACTTCAACCAGCATCGGGAGATCCAGCAGCTTGTCGATGTGCTAATAGCCTCAGCAAGCTAACGTTAGCTGGCTCCAGCAGCTTGTCGATCTGCTGGAGCCAGCAGATCTCCCGAATGCGAACGTTAGCTTGACTGGTTGCTGGCTAACTAATGAAGCTACTCGTCCCGGGAGATAACCGCGTTGCCTGGCTGGTTGTTGGCTAACTAATGTAGCTACTCGTCCCGTGAGATAACGGCGTTGCCTGGCTGGTTGTTGGCTAACTAATGTAGCTACTCGTCCCGGGAGATAACGGCGTTGCCTGGCTGGTTGTTGGCTAACTAATGTAGCTACTCGTCCCGTGAGATAACGGCGCTGCCTGGCTGGTTGCCCTTCTGTCAAACTTCTTTAATTTAGCAAACGATGCTAATGATGGTGATGCCGCAGGTGACCCGTTGTTGTGGTGGTGATGTGTCCACTCAAAGCCTCTTTATCAAGGCTCCGCTTTGAAAAAAGAAGAACAAAAAGCTTCGAGCGTCTTAGGTTGGATGCACCGCACAAGCTGTTGACGGATTGTGAATTTTCATTTGGAAAAATAAATATGGTCACTTTATCAGTCAAAACTGTTGTCTTGGCTTTTGTTTCTGTTGTCTGGTTAGGTCACATTTAAGTTGGTGTTAAGTTATTGTCCTGGGAAGTCTTTTTATGTATTATTATTGTATTGTGATATGTTTTGTTTCATGTTAAAAAAAAATTTTTTTTGATCAAAAAAAATATATACATTAAAAATGTTTTATAATACAATAAATATCGGTTATCGATATCGGTTATCGGCTTGAGGAGCATAAACTTATCGGTATCGGTGTCAAAAAAGCAATATCGTGCATCCCTAGTTATAAATCAGTTCTCTACCTCCACCAAGGAGGCTGTTTTAACTGGTTATAAATCAGTTCTCTACCTCCACCAAGGAGGCTGTTTTAACTGGTTATAAATCAGTTCTCTACCTCCACCAAGGTGGCTGTTTTAACTGCTGTTATAAATCAGTTCTCTACCTCCACCAAGGAGGCTGTTTTAACTGCTGTTATAAATCAGTTCTCTACCTCCACCAAGGAGGCTGTTTTAACCGCTGTTATAAATCAGTTCTCTACCTCCACCAATGAGGCTGTTTTAACTGCTGTTATAAATCAGTTCTCTACCTCCACCAAGGAGGCTGTTTTAACTGCTGTTATAAATCAGTTCTCTACCTCCACCAAGGAGGCTGTTTTAACTGGTTATAAATCAGTTCTCTACCTCCACCAAGGAGGCTGTTTTAACTGGTTATAAATCAGTTCTCTACCTCCACCAAGGAGGCTGTTTTAACTGCTGTTATAAATAGGGATGCACGATAATTATCGGGCCGATAATTATCGGGCCAATAATTATCGGGCCAATATCAGCAATTATGACGTCATCCCGATAAACTCGATAACGTTATTAATAGCTCCGATAATATAATACATTTTTTGGTAAAAAAAAATGCGGTGTGGGTGAATTGGAATGAAGTGCGTTTGTTTTGACTAAAGGCTCCTCCCGTTTTGTCAGTACTGTGCTACGACTGACAGCGTGTGGTTTAGGAACAGGGCGTTTTACACAAATCCAGCGCTCCCTTACTTGGCTGTGACGTAGCCACGCAAGTTAACAACAAAGATGGCTGCGTCGGTACTCGGAGTTTCAGAGTAAAAAGATCGCTTGCTATTTGTAATAAATGCAATGCAGACGTTCCAGAAGGAGGGAAAAGGGCAACAACTTGCAATACATCCAGCCCGACGGGTCATCTGCAGCATCACCACCGCCACGACGGACAGACAGACGCAGTTCAGCGTCGCGGAGCATTTAGCCTGCTGGCTACCTAGCTCCACTTCAACCAGCATCGGGAGATCCAGCAGCTTGTCGATGTGCTAATAGCCTCAGCAAGCTAACGTTAGCTAACGTTAGGTTGCTGAGGCTATTAGCACATCGACAAGCTGCTGGATCTCCCGAATGCGAACGTTAGCTTGACTGGTTGCTGGCTAACTAATGAAGCTACTCGTCCCGGGAGATAACCGCGTTGCCTGGCTGGTTGTTGGCTAACTAATGTAGCTACTCGTCCCGTGAGATAACGGCGTTGCCTGGCTGGTTGTTGGCTAACTAATGTAGCTACTCGCCCCGGGAGATAACGGCGTTGCCTGGCTGGTTGTTGGCTAACTAATGTAGCTACTCGTCCCGTGAGATAACGGCGCTGCCTGGCTGGTTGCCCTTCTGTCAAACTTCTTTAATTTAGCAAACGATGCTAATGATGGTGATGCCGCAGGTGACCCGTTGTTGTGGTGGTGATGTGTCCACTCAAAGCCTCTTTATCAAGGCTCCGCTTTGAAAAAAGAAGAACAAAAAGCTTCGAGCGTCTTAGGTTGGATGCACCGCACAAGCTGTTGACGGATTGTGAATTTTCATTTGGAAAAATAAATATGGTCACTTTATCAGTCAAAACTGTTGTCTTGGCTTTTGTTTCTGTTGTCTGGTTAGGTCACATTTAAGTTGGTGTTAAGTTATTGTCCTGGGAAGTCTTTTTATGTATTATTATTGTATTGTGATATGTTTTGTTTCATGTTAAAAAAAAATTTTTTTTGATCAAAAAAAATATATACATTAAAAATGTTTTATAATACAATAAATATCGGTTATCGATATCGGTTATCGGCTTGAGGAGCATAAACTTATCGGTATCGGTGTCAAAAAAGCAATATCGTGCATCCCTAGTTATAAATCAGTTCTCTACCTCCACCAAGGAGGCTGTTTTAACTGGTTATAAATCAGTTCTCTACCTCCACCAAGGAGGCTGTTTTAACTGGTTATAAATCAGTTCTCTACCTCCACCAAGGTGGCTGTTTTAACTGCTGTTATAAATCAGTTCTCTACCTCCACCAAGGAGGCTGTTTTAACTGCTGTTATAAATCAGTTCTCTACCTCCACCAAGGAGGCTGTTTTAACCGCTGTTATAAATCAGTTCTCTACCTCCACAAAGGAGGCTGTTTTAACCGCTGTTATAAATCAGTTCTCTACCTCCACCAAGGAGGCTGTTTTAACTGCTTTTATAAATCAGTTCTCTACCTCCACCAAGGAGGCTGTTTTAACTGCTGTTATAAATCAGTTCTCTACCTCCACCAATGTCTCCTATCATCCTTCATTATGCTTCCTATCACCCTTCCTAGGCCTCCTATCATCCTTCATTATGCTTCCTATCACCCTTCCTATGCCTCCTATCACCCTTCCTAGGCCTCCTATCATCCTTCCTAGGCTTCCTATCACCCTTCCTAGGCCTCCTATCATCCTTCATTATGCTTCCTATCACCCTTCCTATGCCTCCTATCACCCTTCCTAGGCCTCCTATCATCCTTCATTATGCTTCCTAATATATCACCCTTCCTATGCCTCCTATCACCCTTCCTAGGCCTCCTATCATCCTTCCTAGGCTTCCTATCACCCTTCCCCATGCTTCCTATTACCCTTCCTATGCCTCCTATCACCCTTCCTAGGCCTCCTAACATCTGTCCTATGCTTCCTATGATTAGGGGTGTAAAGGTACACGTATCTGTACCGAATCGCTTCAGTGTGTACTGTACCGTACCGAACGGCTGTGTATCGAACGAATACAACGGTATACATGTTAACCACTAACGACCGCCCACCGGGGGCTGTTTTTCTTTGCAATCTAATTTAAAGGGGAACTATCTTACTATTCCTTTCACTATTTGGGCAATTTTACACAATTTCTGTGAGTCTATGTGTTACATATTACTTTCACATGGTGGAGGGATACTTACTGTCTGTGGTGCATATTCACATTGTGTTGTCACTAATTGGTGGTTGTTGATTGACATGTTTCTTTCTGTTGTCTTTTTGCTTGTCATTAAAATGGCCGCTTTTCTAATTGACACAGGTGTGGTGATGAGGCACCACGCCCTGATAAGCAGAGCAGAGTGCAGGCTGCTGCAGTTCACAGAGCTCGCTTTCTCTCACAGCTGTCGCTCGTCACAGTTCTCCAGAGTCCAACCTGAAGACCTCACTTTGTGCTTTCCACCATTTTGACCATGTTTTGCTGCTTGTCCATTTTTGCCTTATCTTATTTTTGACCATGTGCATTACTTTATTATATCAGGGTCGCCAGATGATACATAACATTTTTTTTTTTAATTTATTTAAAAAAAAATTTGCAGTCAGGCCACTGAACTTAGAAGCAGGCCAGGCCAGTGTTTCTAGTTGCACCAGCGCAATAGTTAGATAACCTATGTGGGGAACAACCAGGAGATCACTGCAACTCACACAAGTTGGAGAACTATCTCTCTCTCTCTCTCTCTCTCTCTCTCTCTCTTGCTCTCACACACACAAAAGGGGGGCGCATGTGATTGGTGGAGGCGGGACCCTTACAAAAAACTGCTAATCATTGACACATGCTAGCCTGTAATAATCCCCCCCAGAAAAATCTACTTTGCATTTGATATATTGCAAATATATGCCATCACACACACTGGCATTTAAAGGGTTAGAATTATAAAATGAATATGTGGTGTTATGATCAGGGCTGAAGTTGAATAAAATATTGTATTTATCAATTACAAAAAATCTGTGTTGTTGCTAATCATACATATGCTAGCCTGTTTTTTAACAATCATTTGTGATGCCATCACAAAAACTGGCATTTAAAGGGTACAAATAAAAACATTCCTGCACCAGAATGCAGGAAATGAAGTCTTTGTAAAAAAAAAATCCTGGTGGGGGACCCCCAGACCCCCTGCTTAAAAAGTGGCCTGACTGGGGCTATATTTTGCACTATATTTCCTGGCTTGAATGATTTCACCAGTCCGGCCCTGGTTAAAAGCCTCCAATGCTTATTAGTTAGGGATGGGTACCTTTCACATTTGAACCGATACCGGTACCTGTGAATCGATACCGGTACCCAACGGTACCTTTTTTTGGTACTTTAGTCTCAAGAAATTTAATTTACCTACCTCAGTCGTAAAAAAAAAATCCAAACTTCAAATAATTACAATTTCGACAGTTTTCGGCTTGTCATTGCTCCGACTGCTTTGTTGTTGAATCAAGTCAAATCCTAGGTAAGCATATATTGTGCGTGTGAACGTTGACATGAAAAGAAAAAAGTAAAAAAAAAAAAAAGTAAAAAGTAAAAAAAAAATATTTTTATTTTTTTTATTTTTTTTTGTATCTCACTTGATTCGATACTCGGTAGTACCGACGTGTTTCGGTTCGGTACCTCAAAAGTACCGAATTTGGTACGCATCCCTATTATTAGTGTGTGTGCGTTTGAGCGTTCGCATGTTTCAACCATACATTTCCATTTATAAAAAAATAAAAAAATAAAAATGAATATTATAATTTTTTTATACCTCCTATAATAGTGGGGGTCGCGGCTCTCTGACACCGTTTTTTTTTGGGTCGCGGCCTGAAAAGTTTGGGAACCCCTGGTCTAGCCTGTACCCCCCAGACATGTTGCTGGCCCCGTCAAAACAGTATCCTATCAGCCTCTCCATGGGCAGGTCGAGGCGTAAAAGTATTTTATACACAAAAACAGCGTCTCGGCTGTTGTGTCTGGGCCGGCATTGTAAAAACCCCAAAAGAAGTTCTGAGCTTCCAAATTGTCATCGGCGAACTGTATATTACACGAGACTTGTTCTTTTCCAGTGAGTGACATCAGTGGTTCCGTCAGCGCTAAAGCCAAAGAATGGGCTTTTGGATGCTTTGCCTCTAATTTGTCGCTGAATATCATGGGCAAACAGCTGTAAGATTTCGTTTTGGATGTTGTTGGACATCCAGTTGTCTCTCTTTTGGAACCAATTCTTCAACTCGGGATCAGACTCTGTGCACACTCTTTCCATCATGAGCTGCCATAACACCCCATCCCTATTTGCATCACCCCTCAGTGGAAGCCCCTGGCGCCCAAGGGGGGGTATAGGGGAACAGACTCAGTTAACTCTTCAATACCTGATGCTGAGGCTGAACCTGTCGTCTCTGTCTCTCTCTGACGTTTATCAGATTTAGTGGGACTGTCACTGGGACCGGCGGGACGTTTCGAAAAGAAATCTGATATTTTTCTTTTCTGCGAGTGAGACATTCTGTGCTAGCAAAGTCTGACTACTAGCTCAAATCGACTGACTGCGCAAGCACTGTATCACAGTAGCTCAGTGGTTCGTGGCGCGTGGGAAGGGCGGGAGACGGGAGGTGAATACAATTAGTTGTTTCACCTGTCATTCAATCAGTCTGTGACAGTCTGTCATCACTCGAAAATCTACTCTGCTGCAATCTTGTCGGTTTTACACGTATGATTGTGTACGTACAGTAGTGTAATGAATGAATGAAAACTTTATTTAACAGATTGGAGAATTGCTACAATACAGTACGGCTCAATACACACAAAACTCTTCCAGAGCTATTTTGTATTTAGGAAATCCCTGAACATGATATTGCATTGGTTTGTGATAGATTATTAAGTACTGGGTATTTCAAAGTACCTCATATTTGGTGCCATTTTAAAGCTAACAACTAGGGCTTTCCAATGATATAAAATAAGTGTATGATTATCATCATAATTCTTATTATTATGGTTCATATGTAGTTGCACTTGAACTTGTTGAAATTAAACTTGGAAGATAAAAATTTATTAAATTAAACTTTCCTTGCTTAAATCAGATTTATGTATATTGAATGGAATGTAGACAATCTTGTTGGCAATATAGAACAGCTGACAGATTCGAAATAGCATCTATTGTTCAAAAGTTATAATTAATTAATTAAACTAGATTTGATAAAAAAATTATAAATTTTTGTTTTTTACATATTGTGATGATAATTATAAAACGTTCATGTGTGTGTTAAAATTTTTCTTCAAACTTACCCCATTATCTTCATAGAGCCTTGTCTTCCTTCTAGAACCTCTCCCTTCTAGAAGGTTTTGTCCTGGGTAGGGAATGACTGCGCTGTTCCTGGATCTCAGCCGGTGCTGTTAACATCTGCGCTAGCATGGGAGCTAGTTCCAGCATCTAGACACTGCCGTCAATTCTAGGTTGATAAAATGAGATATGTTACATATAGGAATATGACCCACTAATGAATACACTAAATACAGCAATGTGGCTTATTTGAAAACACTGCATTTGCGAAATAAATACGACAACTGTGTTGCCGTTAGCCTGCAGCTAGCCTGCAGCTAGCGCTGATGTTAGCCAACTCACAGGTAATTCTACCTGGGGGGAAATTGCTAGTCGCACACGGTACATTTCAAAACAAGATTTTTGATGGAAAATATGACCAGAATCTCTGGAAAAACATCTCACAAACACTATAGACGGTCATAAAAGTTAACAAATGCTATAAGAAGTCCAACAGATTAGTATAAACAGTACTTACATATATATATATATATATATATATATATATATATAAAAAAAAGTTGTTGTTTTGTATTTCTAATCAAGTAAAGCAGCATTTTTCCACTTCAAGATTTCAAGCAGTTTTGGGCTGTGCTCCGCCCATAAGCGCTTTTTGAGTGACAGTCACCCACAGTCTGCAAAAATGTTGTTGTTGTTTTGTATTTCTAATCAAGTAAAGCAGAATTTTTCCACTTCAAGATTTCAAGCAGTTTTGGGCTGGGCTCCGCCCATAAGCGCTTTGAGTGAGTCACCCACAGTCTGCACTGGCAGACCGAGAGAGATATAGAGAGATTGAGGGGGATACTCATTTATTTCGCTGTGGGGGGCATAATCCCACGGGACAATGCATTGTAACTTGTTTCAAATGACAATATATACCCCTGTGAATATTATTGCACGGATCGGAATACGGGCGCTCGTGCAATGATATTTTGACAGTGATATGAGAGTGGAGAAGCCCCATCCCAGCGCACCGGTCGGGGGGTTTGTGTGTAAATGTTACAGAACCACACAGTCCACCACACAGGTCTGCATGCATGCATGATGAAGACGCACATATTGAAATCATACCTGTCCACCCTCCTGTTTTTCCAGGGATTCTCCCGTATTTCAACCTTCTCTCCCGCCGTCCTCCCATTAAAATATTTTCCTGTATTTTTCCATTTTTTTTTTAATTTATACAAAATGGCTGCAATTCCCCTCCGTGACGACAGGTGGCAGCAGTGTAGATTAGACCATTAGCACAGGAAGCCAGCCCGGAAGACGGATGCTGAGAAAACTGTCAGGCAAAGTGGGGTTGTTCCCGGAGAGCTCACTCTCGGCCGTGGTTTCTCAGTGTATAATGCATGGTGCTCTCCCTCAACATGCGCGTAGGGTGAGCCTACACCATTCTTTAGTCCAAATAATACCCTACTTTATACTATATTATTGTCATTCGTTTAATGTAAAGTCAGTCTTACATTGGCACTGCGTTAACGTTGCATTTACCCATAATCCATTGCTGTATTAGACCCATGTGCCAGTATAACTTTTGTAAAGTAAGGGGTCAGCAGCGCTGCGCATGCCTCACAGGGAGGAATTTACTGTGACGCTTGCCATGCTGACATAGGCTATAGGTATGAGTAACGTTACAGAACCACACATAGTCCACACCACACAGGTCTGCATGCATGCATGATGAAGACGCACATATTGAAATCATACCTGTCCACCCTCCAGTTTTTCCAGGGATTCTCCCGTATTTCAACCTTCTCTCCCGCCGTCCTCCCGGTAAAATATTTCCCCGGAAATTTGCCAGTTTTTTTAAATTGATACAAAATGGCTGCAATTCCCTCCGTGACGACAGGTGGCAGCAGTGTAGATTAGAACGTTAGCACAGGAAGTCAGCCCAGAAAACGGGCAAAGTGGGGTTGTTCGGGCAAAGTGGGGTTGTTCCCGGAGCGCTCACTCTCGGCCGTGGTTTCTCAGTGTATAATGTATGGTGCTCTCCCTCAACATGCGAGTAGGGTGAGACAACACCATTCTTTAGTCCAAATAATACCCTACTTTATACTATATTATTGTCATTCGTTAATGTAAAGTCAGTCTTACATTGGCACTGCTTTAACGTTGCATTTACCCATAATCCATTTCTGTATTAGACCCATGTGCCAGTATAACTTTTGTAAAGTAATGAAGCGCAAATGTAAAGTTAATCAATACACAATGAAACAATATCTTTATCTATATTTTTATCTATATCAAGGACCACAATGGAAATAAGTCTTGACTTTTTTGTGTAGCATCCTTGACGTTTTTCTGGAATCTTGTTTTTTTTTTAAATGTCTAATCAAATCAAATCAAATATCACATGTCAAAACTACTTTAATAAAACAAGATTTCCGTTTTTCATTTCTACTCATTCATCCAAAACAAGACAGCAATTCTACTTCTGCATGCACCGGGAGAATTGAGCTCATAGCACAGATTTGGAGTTGATAGAATCGACATTGCTGTTCTTTACGGGGCCCCCTTCCCACGGTGTATATAGAAAGAGACAATAAACACAAAAGTAACATAGGACACAATATACAACACACAGGACTATGTACAATATAAACAGTACCTACAATTAAATTAACACTTTGATTGCCTAAGGCTAAATTCATGATATACCATAGGTTGCCGGCTCTATTTGTCTATGGAGAAATTCCCCTTCTTTGCAGGGCTATAACTTTTAAAATTCTATTGCTAAATTGCCATTATTAGGGCCCATTCAATGTCCTATATGTATTGTTCAGGGTGAAGCAACGTTAAACTTTTTCATTCACATATTCATACTAAAATATGATCTAAAGTATAAGTATGTTTTCATCTCTTTCTGCAGCTTTCTCCAGAACGTGATTTATAGCCCCAAATGCATTATATTGATGATCAAATACAGTTTGATAGCAATCGGCGCGATATAAAAAAATCCAACTGGACGGACTTCTGGAAGTTACTACACGTAATCTGATGTTGACCGGATGGCCGAGGGGGTGTTTATAATTCCGTGGGCAGCGTTATACCATTCATCTAATGTGGGTCAAATGTTCATCATAGCAGTTAGTATCGTACACATTGAAAAATAACGCTGAATCTTACCGTATCTTCCTCGCGCCGTTGGGCGATGAGCGTGGAACAGACATTTTCCTATTATGGGATATAGAAATATCCGGTCCATTTCCAGGTTGTATAATAATATATAAGTCCAAATCATGTTGTTTTTTCGAGTTATTTGCAGCGATCGATGTTCACTGTGTGAAGACTGAGTCTCTCTAACACTAGCGAGTGCCCGGACCCCATATGGAGTGAGTCCTACCGGGTTAAAGGTAACATCCGTTTTTTCGATCTGCCGATCGGCCACCAGATGGCGGTCTTGAACCGCTAGAGGATTGAGAGGAGATCACACTTGTGTCTCAGGGCCCCCGGAAAGGAAATATGATTCCGATCACAGATTTTAGAAATATTGATATCAAAGACGAGTTACGGCGTCTTCGGCAACTTGAGCATGGCGGGGAAGGACGCCTAAAAGCGTCTTCCGGCAGTTAAAGTGTTAATGAATGAATTAAATAAGAGGTAAAAGAGAACTTAGTGTAAATATTCCTTAATTTGTGTCAACGTTATAAAAATCCTATTGTAGTCAACAAATTAATTATGATACACCACAATGTGCCCTTTCTATCTATTCTAAATCTATGGCCTTGCGATTCCACGGCTGCGCAGTGCCGACAAGAGCAGGCGTTCCATCTCCTCTACAGAAACACTGACACTTCCATTCATTTAATGCAGGGATGTACACAGCATTTCACTTTCAACCAGGTATCTGATTAATTTAATGTAGCAATTAGTAGTTCACCCAGTCCTTGGGTACATACAGGTTTTGACCAGCAGATGGCAGCGACGAGGCAGCTCAGCAGAGAGCTCAGCAGCTGTCAACAAACATCCTAACAGAAAATATATACATACGAGGAGGGGGAGGAGACTACATTGGGAGGGGGCGGGGCGAAATCTCCAGTTTTTTCAAATCCCAATATTGACAGCTATGATTGAAATACACATGCTCAGAATAACCCCTCTGATCCAACACTAAAATGTACACACAACAGTCCTATTTACACATAAACACACGGATGAACCAATACCGAACAACAAGTCAACGACCAAACACATTGAGTCTAACATTATTATAGGCAAATGCAACATTATCACACCAGTCAGCACCCTGGTCAGTACTAAAAGACAGGGTGAGAGCCGCACGCACCCACACACGAGACAAGCGCAGCTGCGCATGTAACCACCAACGCACAATAATCATACCATAGACATTTTATAAATGAGCAATAATGATAATAATAGTTACTGTAATTAGGAAAAGAAGGTCTTACCTTAACACAGAAGCGACCCCAAAGGCCTGGGATCAGCTGCCTGCGAGATGCGTCCTCACTTGCTGTTTTAAAGTTGCGCGCTAAAGCAGGGTAGTTATTCCAGACTGCTTTTACAGTATTAAAATTACTCGCCACCCACCTGATGGTGAAGATCTGCCCGATTCTCAAAATGTGCATGTCACAGAAGGAGTCCCCGCAGCAGGTTGTTAGCGTCGCCAGCAGTCAATTAAAAATTGTCTGCGATTGAAGAAGTAAATGCTCCTACCGGCTCCTGCTCAGTCGAGTCGATTGGCTGCTTCGCCTTCTTTGTAAAACCAAAATTGGTTAGAAGGCTTACTTCTTTGATTTTTCGTTTAACTTTCGACATTATCCTGAATACCTGTATTTTCTTTCTTTTAAAACGGCGGGTGAAGTTTGATTTGTGCCTGCAGGCTGCAGCGCCGCCACGCTCCGAATGGTAATTGCAAGATTATTGTCAGTATTTTAGAGACCCCCCAAAAATTCACAAATCATGTTTTCAGGGGAGCTGATGTCTCATCTAGGGAAGCCATGGCTCCCCTAGCTCCCCCATGGTTTGCACGCTGGTTTTAAGTACCTCGGAGTCCACATATCCGAGGACTTCACATGGACCACACACATTGACAGTGTTGTGAAGAAGGCACGGCAACACCTCTACTTCCTCAGGCGCCTAAGGAAGTTCCAAGTCAGTCAGAAGATCCTTAAGAACGTCTACTAATAGAGAGCATCCTGACTGGCAATATCACCTCCTGGTTTGGGAATAGCACCGCACAAGACCGTAGCAGACTACAGAGAGTGGCCCGTTCAGCCGAACGCACAATTGGAGGGGGTCTTCCCACTCTCCAGGACATTTACAACAAGCGGTGCAGGGGTAAGGCTAAGAGAATCATCAAGGACTCCAGCCACCCAAACAACTGCCTCTTTGAACTGCTGCGGTCAGGCAAGCGATACCGGAGTCTCATGGCAAGCACAGAGAGACTCAGAAGAAGCTTCTATCCCCAGGCCATCAGGATGCTCAACGAACAATAACACTATGTAACAACCATCAAATGCACTCACAGCACACACATCCACACGCACACACTCACTTTAAACAAACAACTCACTGCAGCACCCACTTTAGAACACCTAAACACACTTTATATTTATTGGTAAAGAATTTGCACTACAACCCATACCTCATTACACCTTACTGTAAATTGTACCTACATTGTACCTCATCCCATTTCTGCTTTGCACTGTATAGTATATTGTATATTATTATATTGTATAGTATATTGTATGGTAACTCAGTTAGTTCTACTCTGCATTGAACATTGTATATATATGTACATATACTGAACACTTGTGTCTACATACTTGACTTCTATTTTATACTTGCTATAATTATTTTATACTTATCTATTTTTGCCTAGCACAGTCTCTGGAGCGTAACAGAAAGAAGCATTTTGGATAAAAGTATTCTGTACTTCTGTATGAACACTAATGAAGAAACTTGAAACTTGTAAACACAAGGATATTTATTGAGATATGCAAAGGAAGCACATGTAGCTCAAGGGTGAGCCAAGGCCAAAACAACAAACAAACACCACTATTCTCCAAATAAACCAACCTAATCTATGGTAAAAAAAATGACATTACCTAAACTACCCTTACCTAACCAAAACAGGAGAAAACAATATCCAAATGAAATGGCAGCTCACCCCATCCGTGCTTCCTGGAAAAGAGGAAACATACAAGAATGGCAAACATAACAAAACAATCTAAAGCTATCAATGCTCTCTCTGTGGCCACACACACAAATGCAATGTCACTAATACAAAGGCCAATAAACAAATGCAATATTATCAAAGTTCAATGTCACAAAATCACACCAGGCCTAGCCTCATGCCAGAGAGAGGGACTGACTGAAGTGAGCAGCCATGTTTTAACAGGGTGTGGTGATCCATGATTGGGTGGTGGGTGATGGTTTTTGATTGGGTCTTGGAGTCTTGAAACCCATCCACCAATCGGTGTTGTGCTGCTATGTAGTCCAAGAAAGCAGGAAGCTAGCACTCTCAGGTTTCAACAAGTTTTAATCGCAGCCGAATACAATGTTTAGGGACAGGTGTTCCTTCGTCAGTGTTAATGGCTAGCAATGTTAGCTTGTAAAGATGGTGGCTATGTACAAGGTGGGTAGGAAGTGACATCAATGCAGGTGTGCCTGGAATTGCTACTCAACTTTGACCATAGGAAGGACATTATAATGTGTCAACTCAAAATAAAATACCAGAAACAAAATAAACCATCTTCACCATAGCTAATAGGGCTAAATAAATGAGCCAATTGCAATATTTGCAAACCAAAAGAAAAGAACAACAAAAACAGGAGTAAAACATTTCCTCATTCGTAAAAAAAAATAATAATAATAATAATATAATCCTAATAATGATGGTAAAAGTCCCTTATTATAGGAAACAGGATAACACGTTCTCTTCATTCATTCCCTTTGGTTCTATACAATTAAACAAATGAATATAATAACATTTGCGTTGCAATAGCAGCTTATGCCTGTCTCCCCCTCTAGAGGGCCTGTTGACTAGCTCGAGTCCCATATATTTCAGATCGTTGACAGAATGATTGCATTTGGAAAAATGGCGAGCTACAGATGACTTGACATCTAGATTTCTGACTGAACATTTGTGTTAGCTGATTCTAGATTTAAAAGCTCTAGTTGTTTTACCCACATGAGAAAAATTGCAAGGACATTTCAACAGATACACTAGATTTGAGGAATTACAAGTAATACGCCCTTTGACAGGTATACGCTTGCCTGTTTTTGGGTGTGCATAGAATCTATCTTTAATCATGCCTTGGCATTGTACACAGGCCTGACAGGGGAAATTACCATCAGGGATGTTGGACATAAAATGTGTGGGTTTCCTTATGGGAAGATCAGTTTTGACTAAAAGATTGGAAAGGTTAGCTTGTCGTTTGTAAAAATAATTGAGCGAGTGCTGAAACGCTATTGACAATGCTATACGTATGTCTCTCGTGATGGGACTATATGTAGAAACAAATGATACTTTGTCCGTGTTTTCATTTTTCTTTTTGTGGGAAAACAGCGAGGTTCTGTCAGTCTGTTTGGTTTTATTCAGGGCTTTCAGTGTCAATGCATCACTATAGCCTCTATCATGGAAACTGCCACGGAGGACTTCTGCTTGGGCAATAAATCTGTCGTCTGTGTCACAAATTCTCCTATAACATAAGATTTGGCTGAAGGGGAGACTATTCTTTAATGCAGGAGCGTGATAGCTAGAATAATGAACTAATTGCGGGCTGTCTACTTTTTGAAGACCTCAGTGTGTAATGAAATACCATCTAGGGCTTTGTTAATTAGAACATCAAGAAATGATAGAGTGTACATATCAAAATTAAGAGTACACTTTATCGTTTCTCTGCGAGTGTTGAGGAACTCAAGCAAGGCCTGAAGATCTATCGATGAACCAGACCAAATAAAAAACAGGTCATCAATGTAGCGCATATAGGATTTGACATATTTGTCAAACGGGTTATTATTGAAAATGTGGTCCTTTTCGAACTTGGACATATACAGGTTAGCTGGCGAGCCCATGCTGAGACCTTTGTTTTGCAAAAAATATTTATCTTGGAATCTGAAATAGTTCTTTGTTAGAACTAGGTTGGCTAGGCTAACTAGCACCTCTGTGGAGGGGTGTGGTTCCTCCCTCAAGTTTAAGTAAAAACTGAGTGCTTCTAACGTGTCAGCGTGTGGAATGCTGGGGTATAGACTAACCACATCCATGGTGACTAATAGGTCTGAAGGGGAAATGTTGAATAAGCCCTGAATAAAACCAAACAGATTGACAGAACCTTGCTGTTTTCCCACAAAAAGATAAATGAAAACACGGACAAAGTATAATTTGTTTCTACTTATAGTCCCATCAGGAGAGACATACGTAGCATTGTCAATAAATATTGGCACGTTCTACAGTCGGATCCCCTTATCTAGTGTATCTGTTGAAATGTCCTTGCAGTTTTTCTCATGTGCGTAAAACAACTAGAGCGTTTAAATCTAGAATCAGCTAACACAAATGTTCAGTCAGAAATCTAGATGTCAAGTCATCTGTAGCTCGCCATTTTTCCAAATGCAATCATTCTGTCAACGATCTGAAATATATGGGACTCGAGCTAGTCAACAGGCCCTCTAGAGGGGGAGACAGGCATAAGCTGCTATTGCAACGCGAATGTTATTATATTAATTTGTTTAATTGTATAGAACCTATAATCAGGAATGATAGGAACAAACATGGAGGTGGTGTCTGTATGTACATACACAAGGACACCAAATTCATCAACAGAAATGACCTGAATCATAAATCAATTGAAACTGTATGGGTGGAAATCCTATTCGAAAGGGCGAAATCCCTACTGGTTGGCACAGTCTACAGGCCGCCAGATCATAGTGGCTTTTATGATACACTGGATGGGTGTTTAGCTGGAGTTGAGGATGTAGACAAAATTCTTATTGGAGACTGGAACACGGATATGCAACGAAAAGATGCACCCGTCTTCAAGGCCTTCAGTAGGTTTTGTGATCTGCATGGCCTCAGCCAGCTAATCACCCAACCCACACGTGTATGTGAATCAACTCAGACTACCATTGACCTCATTCTGACCTCCGACAAGTCCAAGATCTCAAATAAAGGGGTTATAGCATGTGGGTTAAGTGATCATTATATGATATTCTGTACCCGAAAAAAACTAAAACAAAAGGCTGGCTGCCACAAAACAGTCACATCTAGAGACCTCAAAACCTACTCTAGCGAGGCCTTCAACCTTGAACTGGAGAGTCTGGACTGGTCAGATGAACTCAATGGTACACTGGTTGACGAAACATGGCTTGGTTTCAAAACCAAATTCTCAGCAATACTAAACGACATGGCCCCCCTAAGAACCACCAGGGTAAAAAATCGCGCTGAGCCGTGGATGCACTCCGAAATACTGGCCGCTATGAAAACCAGAGACAAAAAATGCTCTGAGTTTCGTAAAAGTCAGTCAAAGAAAGAAACAGACTAAGAAACGACGTAAACTCCATGATCAAAACTGCAAAAAAGAATTTCATCAATGACAAAACTGAGGAAAACAAAAACAAACCATGTGAACTTTGGAAATTACTCAATAATCAACTAGGATGCAGTAAAAAACTTAAAACCAGATTCTCAAACATAAACATAAAAACTGACGACACGCTCATCACAGACAAGCTGGATGTAGCCAATTACTTAAACATTTTCTTCACAAACATAGCCACAACACTGGTAAACAAACTACCCTCCCACTCAGGGCTTTATGGGGTAGAACACATAGTAGCTTACTACAAAAACCTAGGGGTCCGCAAGGACGACTTCAAGCTGGAAATGGTAACAACAGATGAGGTACTCAATAAACTGAGCGCCCTCCAACCTAACAAGGCCACTGGCCATGACAACATCCCCTCCAAATTCCTCAGAGACTCAGCAGCCGCCATCACACCAATCATCACACACATAATAAACCTCTCCATAAAACAGGGACACGTCCCCAAGGACTTCAAAATTGCGAGGGTGACCCCTCTGCACAAAAAGGGCAGCAAATTAGACCCAGGCAACTACCGCCCTGTTTCTATTCTCACCTCCATCTCGAAAGTCATGGAAAAAATAGTCTACGAACAGGTCAAAAAGTACCTAGCGGAAAAAAATCTAATCTACGAATTCCAATCTGGCTTCAGAACATCCCACTCCACTGACACATGCCTTCTCTATTTGAATGACCACATCAAACAAGAGGTGGACGCAGGCAAATACTGCGGCATGGTCATGCTGGACCTACAAAAGGCCTTTGACACGGTCAATCACTCCATTCTGATTGACAAGCTAAAAGCAATTGGTTTTGATAGTCTATCAGTGAGCTGGATGCAATCCTACCTTGAGGGGAGGGAACAGATGGTGGAGGTAAACGGTACCCTATCCCCCCCCCTCACAGTGAGCTGTGGTGTTCCACAAGGAAGCATACTAGGACCGCTACTGTTCCTAATTTATGCAAATGACATGTCGTCAGCTTGTGACTGCAACTTGTTCCTGTTTGCGGACGACTCAGCCCTGCTGGTCTCTGACAAGAACAAGTTACAGGTTGAAAAAACCCTCAGCTCGGAACTAGGCAGAATCTGCATATGGCTCGCTGATAACAAACTATCATTACACATGGGCAAAACAGAGTCCATTCTCTTCGGTTCAAATAACAAACTCAGCAAGACCGACGGCTTCTCAGTTACAGTGGGTGACAATATTGTCACAAGGAAAGATGAAATTACCTACCTGGGTTCCATCCTAGAGGCTAATCTCTCCTGTGACAAAATGGCATCCAATGTAATAAAAAAAGTCAACCAACGAACTCGATTCTTGTACCGGATCTCCTCTCTGGTAAACAAGAACACCCTGAAGACTCTGGCAGGAGCACTCATTCAGGGGTACTACGACTATGCTTGCACCTCATGGTACCAAAGCACCTCAAAGGCGCTAAAAACAAAATTACAAACATCTCAAAACAAACTGGTCAGACTACTGCTTGACCTTACTCCTAGAACCCACCTCACCCCTGCCCACTTCGACAACCTAGGATGGCTTAGAGTAGACGACAGAGTACAACAACTTGCAATGGGCCTGGTCTACAAGATACACTACACGACCAAGGTACCCATGTACATGTCAAAATACTTCCCAAAGGTCAGTGAATACCACGATCACAACACCAGAGGGAGCTCCACAAATCATATTAAACCCAGATTCGGCTCAAATAAGGGACTAAACACGTTTCGCAATTATGCCACATCAATGTGGAACGCCCTACCCAAAGCTGTAAAGGAATGTGGATCACTACCCACTTTCAAAACCTCTCTCAAGGGACACCTACGGGAGACTGCAATTCAACACTGGCCCCTGTAAATATCCTAACCCAACCCCCTCCAATGTACAGTCATTTACCTAGTATGGTTTTGTCAATAGAAAAATGTACAATTTTGTTTGATTGTACAGTGTGTCCCCCCCCCCCCCCCCTCAATGTACAGTTTTGCTTGTTTATACAGTGTGCCCCCCCCCCCCCCCAACCACCTCCAATGTAGATTACCCAGTATGGTTGTCAATATCCCAGTGTACCCAACCCCCCCCACCCAACCTCCTCCAATGTACAGTTTCTACGTCAAATGTATATACTCCCTTTTCTTGACTCCTTCTGTATCACAAACAGTACTGTATTTGCAAATCTGGTATGTCATAAATGTATAGATGTAGCAGTACTGACTATCTGTATGTCATGTATGTCATATATGTCCTGATGAATTGAAAATGGGGGACCCTGATGTAAACAAGACGAAAGTCTTTCTCTGGTCTGCATCCCCTTAACAATTGTGTGTATTGAGCTGTACTGTATTGTACCCATTCTGCAATCTGTTAATAAAGTTTTCAATCAATCAATCAATCAATCTATCCAGCGACGACAGGACTACCTCACACGGGTCTGCAATGCATCAGCCTCTGGAGTAGGAACTCAAGAGATCATCGTCTCCGTCCTCGTCACCCCGCCCCCCTCCATTCAGAGCTCCAACGATCTGGTACCATTAGTTTTAGGACCTATAATAATTCGGACATTCGTTGCCTATAAATTGTATAATTCATTCGGACATTGTTGCATATAAATTGTATTTGTATAGGGAAATCAATGTTACATAAATTACATGGGTGTTTTAAGTTAAACATTAAATGTGATTATTCAACTTGGTAACCCTGTCCGCCATCTTGTGTATATTTAATATTTGGTTAATTAATAATTTAGTGTTCGTCAAGCTCATTATTTAAATACAGTCAGGGTTGTGTAGCCCCTTAGCTACAATTATTATTATTATTATTATTATTATTATTATTATTATTATTATTATTATTATTATTATTATTATTATTATTATTATTATTATTATTATTATTATTATTATTATTATTATTATTATTATTATTATTATTATTATTATTATTATTATTATTATTATTATTACCTGAGAGTGCTGGTCCGGCTTCCTGCTTCCTATCACCCTTCCCATGCTTCCTATCACCCTTCCTAGACCTCCTAACACCCTTCCCATGCTTCCTATCACCCTTCCTAGATCTCCTAACACCCTTCCAATGCTTCCTATCACCCTTCCTAGACCTCCTAACACCCTTCCAATGCTTCCTATCACCCTTCCTAGACCTCCTAACACCCTTCCAATGCTTCCTATCACCCTTCCTATGCTTCCTAACATCCGTCCTATGCTTCCTATCATCCTTCCTAGGCTTCCTATCACCCTTCCTATGCTTCCTAACACCCTTCCAATGCTTCCTATCACCCTTCCTAGGCTTACTAACATCCTTCCTATGCTTCCTATCACCCTTCCTATGCTTTCCAGATGATTACTGTGAAATTAATTTCTTTCACATGGCCCCGCCCTGGAAGAAGCTGCTGTGATGAAGAGGAAATAGTTTCTGGCGGTGCAGCTATCATGGCCTGTGAGGTCTGGACTCCTGCAGAGTCTGTATTGATACATAGCATCGTCAGATCATGTTGATGGTTGATTCAACTCACGGAATAGTTGTATATTCAGGCAGAATTCTGAACGCTGCTACATAAGGAAAACAGAATCAGCTCTTGTCAAGCGTGTCTGTGTGCAGCGGTGCCTTACTTCCATTCCTCCAGGCAATTTTCAAAGGCCAGGAGACAGGCAGAGATTAAGTTAATCTATAATTTATCACAGATTGGATCTCGGACCGCCCGTACCCAGCCTAACTTAATCTGACATTACGCTTCCCCGCCTCCACCTACGCAGCCACCCACCCTCGCTTCTAGACCCCCACTCCATCAACGCAGGCCCTCTTAGCAGTCTGCAGCACATTAAACATGTGACATGTTTAATCCTCTTGTCTTTTGAAGCGTCCGTTCTGTAATTCATTTTTCTCATCCTGCAGAAAGTTCCCACAGTCCTGTATGTAGACTAGAAAACCAGAGGACAGACAGCCATCCGTGGCCTAACATCATCGTGGTAATAAACAGCTAATAAACATGACTGCACTGCAGCAGCCGCTGCCTTGATGCTCTTGCTGCTGCTGTTGTTGTTGTTGTTGTTGTTGTTGTTGTTGTTGTTGTTGTTGTTGTTGTTTGGTAGACGTCGTAGATGAATCTGAGGGCGTGTGATTACAGCGTACATGAGATTATTCGCCTGGGGGCCTCTCTCTTGGTGGCTCCTCGTGATAGATTCTCTCTGCTGTATTCAGATAAATGGTTTTGTTATTACTTCTAATACCTAAATCAACAGCCAGTGGAAGAAAGGAGAGATGTAGTGGAGCTTCACACCGCCCCCCCCCCCTCTCTGGGGATGAATCACCTCGCTGATTAAAAGTGAACTGAATCATCTAATAACCTAATAACCATATTTAACAGAGGAAAAATAAACTCTGCACACATCCATAGATATTAAAAACCACAAGGCCTAATGATGCATAAAATGAAGGTTGTTAATGTTTATACCCCGCGGCTGTTTCTTTTTTCGATACCTAGTAGCCAGACAAAATGAGAAATATAAACTTGCCATTGAAGTATGGGGAAAATTAACCTGCTGCGTGTGGAACACTGCCTGGTCAAAGAGAGTTGAGTTGTAGCTTGTAGGCTAAAACATTGTGTGGGATTGGATTTAGGAGCTTATAGCAGTATACCGCCCTATTGTCTCATCAAAGCCACACCGAAACCATGTTGTTCTTCAAAGAGTCAGTGCCGACAGTCATTCAACCATAACATTGTTGAGAGAACGATACACTATACTATTATTTGCAGTGGGTGTGGTTATTATTGCATAGTTGTATTTTCATAGAAGACACATGAAGATTCCCAGTGGAGAACACTAATAGTTTTATCAGTTCACTACACATATCCATGTCTCAATGAAAGATGTACAGTTATTATGTACCTTAAGTTATTATAATATGATCTGTTGTAGGATTCCATACTGTAGATCTGCTCTTAATTTTATGATGTCATGAAAATTAAAAGCCATGCAGCTTCCTCTGCTTTACAACTGAGGCAATCATAGCAGCAACCACTGTTCTAGTAGATTTATTTTCCTGTGTGTGTGTGTGTGTGTGCGTGTGCGTGTGCGTGTGTGTGTGTGTGTGTGTGTGTGTGTGTGTGTGTGTGTGTGTGTGTGTGTGTGTGTGTGTGTGTGTGTGTGTGTGTGTGTGTGTGTGTGTGTGTGTGTTTGTGGCCTGTGGTTATTGTGAGATAATTGTGCTGTATTCCCTTGGTTGTTTTTCTGCCAATTAAACCAATCTGTCCCAAAATGCTTTTAACGGCCAGCAATTAATTTTTCCTCTTTATCAGGCATGAAGTGACCTAATTGGTGTAAAATTGCAGCCATATAAAAAATATGACGCATAATCAAAAGTGTATTAATTAAAAAAAAACGTGTGTGATGTGCAGGACTGGAGGGGTAGTTTCAGGACCTCAACCGTATGTTAATAATGTCAACTGGTTTTATTACTGGTGAATAAATAGCCAGTCTAATGTTTTTTTTTTTTTTTTTTTAGAATTCCATATTAGAATTGCAGCTTTTAATGGCCAGCAGCCATTGTGACAGCATTGTTATAAGGCTCAGCTCTCGGAAGTCTAATCCCATTATGAGATTGTACACCTGAAATGATTAATATCATAGGATTCATCAATAATATGCATTTGTCAACATTTCAAAAGAAAAGGAATATACAGGTCAAGCTTTGCCTCTGACCATAATGTATAGAGCTGTTCTCCACCGTGGCTGCAGCCCTGAACTGTATATGCATCCATATTACAAAGCCCATCACACAGGGATGACATTTTGTCTTTGTTATGGAGGAGCGGCCCACTATCCCAGCTCAACACTTGCATATCGCTCATTTTCAGCCTCATCTTGGCTCCTGACAGCCCCATACACTAGATTTAGAGCTGAATCTAGCTGCGTCTGACAGTAAATCAGAGCTGGACGTGAGGACAATGCAGACCTGCCGGGAGATTATGCTGCCTTCACAGGAACTCCAGGGGGGATAGGGGAGCTTTACCGCAGGCTGTTAGAAAGAGAGAGAGAGGGAGCAGACAACACCTGACTGACTGGCCGACTCCCCGCTGACTGCTTTCTGTGCCTGATGCAAGCAGACAAGGTGAAAGGCTTAACGCTAACATTGCCGCTACTGTTAGGTAACTCTGGTATTGGCTTTCCTGGATACATTCTTTTTCTTGCAAAAAAATAAATAAATCTAGTTTCTAAAAAGGGTTTTCAAATGACTCGACCTTGCTTGTGGGCAATGTGAGACAGAGCTCTGAGCGATCTCGCAGCGCTGCTTAATGAATTATTACCCAGGTCTGCTTTTAGCGCAGATACAAGGGGCAAAGAGCCTTGGAACAGTCCAGTAAGGAGGAAAGACAGTTGTGTCAAAAGAGCATATCTGTGGGAGGATGGGAAACAGCGCTGACATCATGGAAGGCTTGTATGAAGTGTCTATAGTGTTTTTTAAATGACTTTGGCCTCGGCGCTGCTAGTCACAGACTGATAAGACATGAGTGAGAGAGTGTCCGTGATACCCAGGGGCCAGAGGGGGGCCTCATCGCCGAGCCTATCGGCTCTGAGGCCCCAGGTCCAAAAATAAAAGGTAAAGACGTAAGCGATAGGGCCTCTCTTCTCTGGCACGGTACAGTACAGACATGAGCTGCGGCCATGTAGGCTAGAGGAGAGAGAGAGAGAGAGAGAGAGAGAGAGAGAGAGAGAGAGAGAGAGAGAGAGAGAGAGAGAGAGAGAGAGAGAGGGAGAGAGAGAGAGAGAGAGAGAGA
>NC_140169.1:130682810-130740224 GCF_963971535.1 Notolepis coatsorum | reverse complement strand
CTACATAGATATGGCTTAATGCAAGGCCCTGCCTGTCTCACACTTGAGCCATGTGGGTGGTCAGTCACAATAGCACTCTCGCTGCTAGGAGCTCCAAATGCAAACAGGTGTCAAACACAGCAGGGACCCCTGAGACCCTCAACCGGGGGCCCTCGCCACCTCAAGACCAGCTACATTTTACAGGACAGTGGAAGGGGACCAGGCCTGGGCCTTTGTTGCCACGTCAATGGGTCTCTATAAAGCCTAAGCCCCTCTTAGGTTCAAAGTGGACCCTGCTTTGCATTCGTTATTGGCATTCGATTATAATTTACGTTCTCTGACTTCCATCTGAAAGGCAAACGGGGATTAGGGTTGTACGCCTCGTGGTGTGAAATCTCTCCAGAGGCTTTGTGTCTCCAGCTAATGACATTTGTATGGCTCCTTAAATCATATTCACTGGGTGTGGGTGATTTAATATGGATCTACAGTACCCCCCTCTCTCTCTCTTCAAATCTCAGAGAGAAACCCAATTAAGGGTAAAGCAGAGAGTAACCTTTGTCAGCATACGAATGCAATGGTATGTAGACTAGAGAGCTATCTAGACTAGATAGAAGTACAATGAGGGCACTGATTCAACAAGGTCAGGGGGAAGCAGCAGTCACATCCGAGGCAAAGGACTTGTCTTTCTGTGCTGCTTCTTCGTTATTTCCTTCTAAGGCAGAGACCACTCTCTCAGCCAGTCCATTAACACCGTGTTGAGTGGGGGGGAATTTGAACTGATCTCGCTCTTACGACTGTATGGAGAGAGGAACGGGAGACTCCACCGAGTGATAATCCTATACCATTCATAAAAGTAAATGGTTGAAACTCTATCCAAACTCTTCCGCGGTTTTCCCCCACTTTGATTTCAGAGTAGCACCAAGTCCAATTGTCACCGCATCTGGCCTTTTTATCCTATTGAAAGCTAAGCAAGACAAATGCGAGGGAACGTGTCACTTGGCAGCAGTGATCCGTTGAAGAAAGAGCCCGTTCATGTGCTAGCAGGCTCTCTCTCTCTCTGTTTGAACGTCTTAACCTGGCTCCATACACACAGTCAGACAGCTGTGCAAGCTCAGCCGACCACCCTACCCCCACCCCACCCAGCCCCGGTCAGCCAACCAGTCACAACGCTGCTCTTGGACCTGACCTTTGACCCTGCCTGTGAAGCATCAGGGGTGAGGCGGACATGTATGTCAGCTACTCAGGCATTATTCCTGGGCAGCTAAATTATAGCAATTACCCTCCTGTGTGGCCCTGTTTGCCCACGCCCTCAGCTTGTGTGTTTATGAAACCTTATTGGATGTGCTAGCGGTGCAAGCCGCTCTGTGGGAACGACCCTGGTGGGCGCTTGTGTGTTTTCTAATCAGCACAACGGCGACTAGTATATTATGGTGAATGATGATATTACCCTTGTATATCATCTCAAGTTTACACTTAACGATAGAATTCACATGATTATAATTAAAGTTGGTCGTTAAATGACGCATCTTAACCTTTTAATCAGTCATAGCTGAGGGATGTTGTCTTATTAGGTCCACCAAGAGCAGCAGCGCCACAGCGCTCCCATCCATCAGGACGCTCAGGTTACAGTGATGTTCCCATCCTTCATCCGACATCCTGAAGGGCAAAAGAACAGGCGTGCTGAACCAGGAGCTCTCCTTCACAAAGCCACTACAAATGTATGTTGTGTAGACAGACGCACGCAGGCACAGAACAAGTATTACTTAGCGCGGCATGGTTGGGATAATTGATCGTACATTTACTTATCCCCCATCAAAGGGGAGAGTACAGTTTAGAGAGAGAAAAGAGAGGCTTCGGGAGGCGATCTGTAAAGGGTGTTACATATTTATGACGAGACTGAGTGGTATGAAGGCTTTTTGTCTGCGAGCCACTGGTAAAGACAGAGTGAGCAGCATACAGACAGACCCCCCATTGAGACGAGTCTTTGTAGGCCGCATGAATAACACAATAGACTTACATTACTGCCATTAAGACCCAATTTATTCTTAATCTTCTCTGACTTTATAGGTGCGTACAAAGAGAATTGTAACGATATGCATCTAACCATAGCACTATAGCGCAAACCGGTGTAATGATGCAAAGAGTGCTTTTTATATCACAATAACACAGTAACAATGACCCCCATAAAAGAAAAGCATAACACAAATGAATTGGAGTTTGAATGGAATGTACGAGGGCTATATGCATATCTACTTTCCATGGCTACCATGGCTCTTTGCCATAGGCGTGGAAAGCCATGAATGGCTCTGAGTGTATGTGATTATATCGGAGAGGTGAGGAAATAAAAGATGGTAGCTTTATGTTGTTTGGTGGTTGTTGGCGGTTGTTGGCGGTTGTTGGCGGTTGCCACTTTGCATCACATTTTGCCTGACTTCACATGTGCGCCCTGAAATACAGTGATGCATGTTACTGCCAATGATTTCTGACCCCGTTATTAAATACGTGTGTGAAATTCATGCAGCGAATACCTCCCCCCCCCCCTTCCCCCCATCAACACCTGCAAAATGAATATGAGGCCATCAATTGAGATGACAGCCGCCATAAAACATGCAGATTTAGCAGCGAGAGAATTATAGGCAACCCCACTGTACATCTCAATGAAAAACAGGTCCGCCGCCTCTAAAAGGAACACTGCATGCATTCATTTCCCCAACCGCCCGGCAGAGACCCGCTGGCACTCTGCTTCCCCTATTTCGCATGAATCAACCGGCTGTATGTTTTTGAAATTACCAATATGCGCGTAGGCCCGTGAGCGCGCAGTAGTCGCGTTGTAGTAGTGTAATCGCTATGACACATGTGTAAGAAGCAACTAATGTTTATAAGCCTTTTACGGGGAAAATCAATCCCGTATGTACTATCTGATAGTGATTAAGTAAATGCAAACAGCAGAATGAAGTGTAACCCAATTTGCCGGTGTGGAATCCTCCATTATATCCTCTGCCATAATGCCCTGGCTTTATGTTTGTCATTGGTGTGGCGCAGCCAGTGATCGAAGCCCTAATGCAATTGACTACCTGCTGGTCTTGACATTAATAAAGATGGAACGCGTTGAGGAAATTAAACCCTCACTTTCCTATTGTAATGAGATCGTATCCATCACACTTTGGTTCTTAACCCCCGTTGGCACAGGAACATTCCAATTGGAGCTAAATCAGCCCACACACTGGGCTTTTTCCCTCGCTTAGCTTCCCCTCTATTCACCCCTCTCTCTCTCTCTCTCTCTCTCTCTCTCTCTCTCTCTCTCTCTCTCTCTCTCTCTCTCTCTCTCTCTCTCTCTCTCTCTCTCTAACCCACATCTTGTTCTCCCCATCAAGCCCCCCACCTCTGCCACCCACTCTCATGGTGCCCTTTGTTACTCCCTGTTCTCTCTCTCCACTCTCTCCCACTTCCTCTCTCTCATCCCGCTGCACGTCTAGTGTGACTCTCCTCGCCTTTTTAAACTCGACGCGGAAAAACACCAGAACTTCGTAGGGTTTCGATTGACCGATAACCGCTAGCTGTGTCTTTATTTAACCGGGGGGGGGGAAACAAAGTCCTCATCAACATTACAAAATATCTTTACCAGAGGGTGTCCCAGGCCCAGATATAGGCAGCAGCACAACTGGGTTGCAGACAGACATCATAGAACAATTTACAGACAATAGAACTTCACAAGGTTTGAATTATACGAATATATATCTCAGTCGAAAATCGTCACCGATCAGAACAACAGCAGCCAGATGTAGGACTCTCCAGTTCATTCTGTTCAGCACTCAAAGTTCTATCGCTCATGTGTAAACTCGATGCAGCCTGTGAGAGTGTGTGTGTGACGCCGTGTGTGTGTGTGTGTGTGTGTGTGTGTGTGTGTGTGTGTGTGTGTGTGTGTGTGTGTGTGTGTGTGTGTGACGCCTTGTGTGTGTGTGTGTGTGCGTGCGTGCGTGCGTGTGTGTGTGTGTGTGTGTGTGTGTGTGTGTGTGTGTGTGTGTGTGTGTGTGTGTGTGTGTGTGTGTGTGTGTGTGTGTGTGTGTGTGTGTGTGTGTGTGTGTGTGTGTGTGTGTGTGTGTGTGTGTGTGTGTGTGTGTGTGTGTCCAGTCATCAGTAAAGTACAAGGTCTGCTGTCATCGCGCAGCGGAGCAGGACCCCCCCAGTCCTGGTAATGGTGTCTTATAAAAAAAAAACACAACAGTGTAGAGACTCACAAGTGGAGGCCTCCCTGGAATTTGCCCTGCTCTCTATTATTTATGAAAGTGTTTCTTAGCCGTGGCGTGGCTAGCAGCTGGTCAACTACTAGAGAGAGAGTGTGTTTGTGTGTATATCTTTGTCCTGTTCTAGGGCATGGCGGTGTGGCCGCCTCGAGTTGAGATTATAACTGACCTGAATCTTCAGTTTTCAGGAATCCAAGGTTGCCTAGTAGTGCCTACGTTTCAGATCATATAGTCGGCCACTATACCACTAGTAACACTATGAGAGCCAGGATTTCTGCTGTTGTCCACAAGGGGGCAGTAGCTATACAGTAGAGTGGAAGGACACTTGCTGGCTTCCATCCAGGCTGGACGGGTTAATGTATAGAAAAAGGGATATGGGACATTATATAAATTAGCATCGCACTGCAAGGCAGCTCTATATGATCATCTCACGATGGAGACTTTTCCCCTGCATTATATTCCAGCCCATCATCTAAAGTAGACGAGATCCTGCAGCGAAAGGAGGCCATGGAGATGGGAAAAGGAGAAGTGCAGCCTAATGAAAAAGGCTTTTAAACTTAATAGGGATTTTGATCAAAGGATCATAGAACACTCTATCTCAAGGAAGTCCCGGGCAGAACCTTGACATTGCTCACTATAGGAGAACATTGAATTGTTGAATGAGTTTCCTGTCAGGTGCATATGATCTGGTAGCCTTCGGTACAGTATGGCCGTCCCTTGACATTCAAGGTACATTGTGTTCCCTACCTTCCTTCTGCCCCCCCCCCATCCCCCCCCTCACCCCCCCCCCCCCTCTCTCTCTGCTGTCTCGGAGGCGGTGTGGACTGACAGGCGGTGTGGACTGACATCACTGTCTGTGGACTGTCCTACATCCTCCTGTCCCCCTGTTCAGCAGCACTTAGCTCTGTGCTCAGGGCAGGAGGTGTGAAGAGAAACAGACAGCACTCCCCGGACCTACTCCCCCCCCCCCCCCCCCCCCCCCCCCGGAGCACTTCGCCTCCTCTACATAGGGATCACCGAAGGAAACACACCCCAGAGTAGGAGGGTGGCACGCTGCGAGGCACGCTGCAAGGCACCCCCCAGGGACCGCCCCGCCGGCGGATGTCGGGACGCGACGCTGTCGTTCGCAGCGGGCCGTTGTAAATCCTGCTCTGCCCACCGGGTTGTGATGTCACATGAATAGCAACGAGGGCGGCTAACAAAGTCACAGTTTCTTTTTTATCGAGTCATCAATCTGAACCCCCGAGAGCTCCTCAACAGATGGACCATGAAATTCACACTGAACCTGGAGTTCTCTGCAGATTTCCCCAGGATGCTTTATGTCTCTGTCAGGTTTCAGCTACTAGAGCATCACGGGGCCCGACGCACACATGACTATATCCAGGGGCCCGACGCACACACGACTATATCCAGGGGCCCGACGCACTCACGACTATATCCAGGGGCCCGACGCACACACAGCTATATCCAGGGGCCCGACGCACTCACGACTATATCCAGGGGCCCGACGCACTCACGACTATATCCAGGGGCCCGACGCACACACGACTATATCCAGGGGCCCGACGCACACACGACTATATCCAGGGGCCCGACGCACACACAGCTATAGCCAGGGGCCCGACGCACTCACGACTATATCCAGGGGCCCGACGCACTCACGACTATATCCAGGGGCCCGACGCACACACAGCTATATCCAGGGGCCCGACGCACTCACGACTATATCCAGGGGCCCGACGCACACACGACTATATCCAGGGGCCCGACGCACACACGACTATATCCAGGGGCCCGACGCACACACGACTATATCCAGGGGCCCGACGCACACACAGCTATAGCCAGGGGCCCGACGCACACACGACTATATCCAGGGGGCCGACGCACACATGACTATATCCAGGGGCCCGACGCACACACAGCTATAGCCAGGGGCCCGACGCACACACAGCTATAGCCAGGGGCCCGGCACACGACTATATCCAGGGTGCCAACGCACACACGACTATATCCAGGGGCCCGACTGGAATGGGGAAGTCGTAGCTTTTGTCCCTTCAAACTTCTCATGGAGAAATATGTTGAGAAAATGTATTTTCGGTGGGGGTTCCTTTAGTTGTTTTTGTTATTATTCCCAACACAGTCAGCATACACACACATCTGTATTGGGACCGGTGGTGGCGTGTAGATCTACAGGTCCTCTCGTCTGTTCCCCCCCCCCCGCTCACATGGTCCACCCTGTCTGTTTGGTCGTCTGCGTTGTAAACTTGTTTCTCTTCTCTTCTCGTAGGTCCCATCATTCTATCTGGCAACTCTAACTGCATCTAGTATGAGCGGGACTATTTACTGTCTCTTCACCTCAGCCCCGGCAGTGCCAGACATGCTGCTGCCTCCTAAACGTGCCTGGAGGGACACGAGGGAGACGAGGGAGTCCGTTTTACACAGAGGAGGACGAGATCAGGAGGACATCGACTCTGTGTGTGTGTGTGTGTGTGTGTGTGTGTGTGTGTGTGTGTGTGACCGGTCCATGACAATGGCCCTAATAAAAGGCAGCAGGCACGCAGGGGAAGCGAGTGAGCTCTCCCCCCGCGTTGGCTCCGACTCCCGGGGCCGTGATGGGCTCCTCTCTCTCTCTCTCTCTCTCTCTCTCCCTCGGCCTGAGCCTGTGGAGATTATTGCTTTTGCCTAACGGGCTGAGGATATTGCTTCGCCTGGCGAGGCAGGCCTCTCTCCCCGCGAGCAGCAGCAGCGTAACCTCCGTGTGGCCGGGGCCCTCCCCGCACCATTATTTCCCCGGGGACTTCTTCTGAATCAAATTTCCACAACGACCCTCGCAGGAGAAATTTGGTAAAACGTTGGCGGGTCTGAAGCCTCCCGAGGGGGGGGGGGGGGGGGGGGGGGGCGGGGGCCGTCCTCATCAGCATAACGCAGGAGGAGCAAAAAAAAAAAAACACACAGGAGCGGGCCGGGGGAACTTCGTTAAAACAGCCCCCCAGCCCGGGCACCGGCGCACAGCAGACCCTCGGTTTGGGGAACTCGGGACCTTCGGCCCCCCCTGCGCCAATCTCACACCTTGCTGCGTGGGATTACACCGGAGGAAGGGGGGGGGGGGGGGGGTAATGATGAAGAGGATGAGGATGGCTGGTGGTGTGGAGGCGAGGGAGACCTCCTGTCAGCCTGGACATATGCTCCCGTGTTATTACCCGTGGATATGGCAGCCACCATGTCTATGCGTTAATTCAAACGCCTGGCTGGTTTGAAATTTGAGCCCCCCCTGCCAATCTCCCTGTGCAGACAGGTGACTGCTTTTCCATCACATATACACACTCGCACACTAGATTGATAGCGGAGGCCCCGGCTCCAATGTCCATTACACTGCAGGCCCCCCATTCAGCGCATAGTGCTGCTGAGCGTGAGCCCCCATGCAGCTGTTGTCACATGTAGAATAGAATTCTGATGGAATAGAATTTTTTTCTTTTTTAGAATTAGTATTTTTTTTCTTTCCCCTTTCCCTTTTCTTCCAGAATAGGATATTCAGTTCCATCTTGGCGCTTCTTATCATGCGTGCAAAAGGAGACATCAGGGCTCTCTCACCCCGCTCTGATCTCTCCCTCTCTCTCTCTCTCTCTCTCTCTCTCTCTCTCTCTCTCTCTCTCTCTCTCTCTCTCTCTCTCTCTCTCTCTCTCTCTCTCTCTCTCTCTGGTATTGTAGAGTTCACACTAGTCAACTCTGGAAGTCGATGGAAGGGAATTTGGCTGCCGGCAAATTCTGCTGTATTCATAACGGTCATGTATATAGAGTCCAGGAGAGTGTCCAGCCTGCCCCCCCCCCCCCCCCCCGCCCCCTCTCTCTTCTTCTTCCTCTCCTTCTCCTTCCTCCCCGTCCTGTGCGTCGGCCACAGTTTAATTGGGCCTGTGAAATATTCATGGGCTGTGGGCTCAGATCTGAAGTTATGGGACTAAATGAGTGTTTGACGAGGGCCATAAATCACAGTGAAACCCGCGATGGGTCAAGTGTCAGTGGGCGTGTCCGGGAAACAATTCACAGAGCCGCTCTGAGAATGTAATCGCAATTATTGCGCCAAAGCACTGTGCGCGGCTGGGCGTGCGCCGCTCCCTCTGGGGTTAAACTGTTTGTTGGGAATTAAACAAAGTAATCGCTTGAGGAATGAAGATTACGGCGACGCTAAATATATGCCCGACTGTTACTGTACATAAAAGGGCGGGTCATAAACAGAAGCCGGTTTGTTGTGTTAAAGGAACACGCCAACATTTTGAGAAATTAGCTTACCGTCTTCTCCAGAGAGAGACAAGAAGATAGATACCAGTTTCCTCTCTGTGCGTTCAATAGAAAGCTATCTGGCTGCACGTTAGCCTAGCTTAGCACAACGAATGGAAGCGGACATGGCCGGTTAGCCTTCGGGAGAGGTGTTAGTTGGACAATGCCTAGGCTAACCGGACAATATCCGCTTCCATTCATTGTGCTAAGCTATCTTATTGCACTGTTACTCTGTCTATTCTATTGTAGTCACTAAACCTCTAAAGCAACGATGATGTTGTCAGAGTTTGTCCCAACGAGACAACGGGTCGAAACCCCCGGACAGGAGAGTGATAGTTTCGGAGTACCCAAACCCACACCCAGGCTTGCGGTAACGTAGCTACCGGCGACGGCTTGGATATATCCCGTACTGAGGGGTGTGGAGCTTCTCTTGGTGTCAAAACAGTACATACTGTATAATTCTTTGGTAAACAAAGAGGCCTATTAACTCATTCCCCGCCAACGACGAGTGTACTCGTTATTGGCCGCCAATCGTTGGACGCCAACAACGAGTATACTCGTTATTTGATCGTTATTTCTTTTATTCGCTATTTCCAATCGTTATCCATCCAGGGAGCCTGTGTAACCATAGGGAATAAGTCTGAGATTGCAAAAGTCCAATACCGCCGCCTGGTGGTATGCCGCCCATGTTGCACTCCCTTTGAGACTCTGTGTATGGGGCTGTGTGTTGATGAAATTCCTCCGGGCGGACTTTTCTAGTAGCCAGGGCTTTACCTGATCGCATTGAATAGTTTTCGGGACCTCCGATTCATTATGCTGTGGTGGGTTATGTCATGGCCCAAATGGACATACGATCTACCAGATGGCAATCAAATAATTGGAATATTCTTTTTGGAATCTCACCGGCCACAGGTAAGAGCAATTTAACGTCAATTTCAGCTTGATTGTGCCTTGTTTTCATAGCCATCGCCCTGATCAGTGTATGCTGTTGTACTAACGAATGCCGTTATTGACAATCAATTAATCAGAAATGACCCCCCCCCACCCTTTCATGCATTCATGATGGAACATAATATACCGATCATATGCATTTGAATTCTTTATTGTCTGTATAGGGACGAAATGCCAATGGATTAAGTATAATATGCGTCGCGGCCTACTAGCCTCCCAGGAATTACCCTAAACCGCTCTAAAACCATACTTACAGGGGAGGAAACAAACTTTTTGGCTTACCAGCCAACTGGCGAGTATATGATTTTTTTTACCAGCCAAACTGATTTTTTACCAGCCATAAATAAATCGCTAATTGTGATAATTACTTCTTTGTATGTCTTCGTCTAAATCGAATCTCATGTCAACGCTAGGGGTTCAGCAGGTGTATTCTGAATGACAAGTATGACAACATCACCGTTGTGAAGGGCATATGGGCGAGTGGTGATATGGGGGGAAACCCGGTAATAATAAAATGTCACTCGGCTGCATTTAAGCAAAGCCGCTCAGTATAGTCGTCCACTATGTTGAACACGCGTTATGGTAGCTTGTTACATGCTAGGTAGCTAGCCGGCTAATGCTGGTTGACTTGAGTGAGAGGTCTGTCCACTTCCCCTAGATGGGCGGCATCTTCTAGAAAACGAGTGTTCATTGGAGGAGCTTAGAGCGCAACGATGATGTTCATTGGTTATGGATTATTATGAGGCGCAAATGGGAGGAATCATAAGGGGGGAGTCAGAGGCTTGTGCCAGTGAGCGAATAGGCAGACTGCAGAATGATTTTTTTGTTTTGTTTACTACTCACCAGTTTCAAGTTTTCAAGTTTCTTTAATATTTGTCATACAGAAGTACAGAATACTTTTATACAAAATGCTTCTTACTGTTACGCTCCAGAGACTGTGCAAGACAAGATAAGTATGAAATAAAATAACATAGTAAAATTAGAAGTAAAAAAATTAGGTCACAGTGTTCAGTTTAGACATATGTACAATGTTCGATGCAGAATAGACGTAGTTACCATACAATATTCAATACTGTGCAGTGTACTAATATACAATACTATATAGTGCAAGGCAGAAATGGGACGAGGTGCAATTTAGGTACAATTCACAGTAGGTGTACGAGTTGTAGTGCAAATCCTTTATCAATAAATATAAAGTGTAAAGTGTGTTTGTGTGATCTAAAGTGTGGAGAGTGGGTGCTGCAGTGTGTTGTTTGTTTGAGTGAGTGTGTGCGTGTGGGTGTGTGTGCTGTGTGCATTTGATGGTTGTTGCATAGTGTTTATTGTTCGTTTAGCAGCCTGATGGCCTGGGGATAGAAGCTTCTTCTGAGTCTTTCTGTGCTCGCCTTAAGACTCCGGTATCGCTTGCCTGACCGCAGCAGTTCAAAGAGGCAGTTGTTCGGGTGGCTCGAGTCCTTAATAATTCTCTTAGCCTTCCCCTTGCACCGCTTGTTGTAAATGTTCTGGAGGGTGGGAAGCCCCCCTCCAATTGTGCGTTCGGCTGAACGTGTCACTCTTTGTAGTCTGCTACGGTCTTGTGCAGTGCTATTCCCAAACCAGGAGGTGATGTTGCCGGTCAGGATGCTCTCTATTGTACATGAGTAGAAGTTCCTAAGGATCTTCTGACTGACTTGGAACTTCCTTAGGCGCCTGAGGAAGTAGAGGCGTTGTCGTGCCTTCTTCACAACACTGTCAATGTGTGTGGTCCATGTCAAGTCCTCGGATATGTGGGCTCCGAGGTACTTGAAACTGTTCACTCTCTCAACCGGTGCCCCGTCGATGCTGAGGGGGCTGTAGTCCTTGACCCCCGACCTCCTGAAGTCCACAATCATCTCTTTTGTTTTGCTGACGTTCAGGGAGAGGCAGTTCTCCTGACACCACTGTGACAGGTTCTCTACCTCTTCCAGGTAGGCCCTTTCGTCGTTGGCAGAGATCAGGCCCACCACTACTGTGTCATCAGCAAATTTGATGATGGTGTTGTTGTTCCGCTGTGCTACGCAGTCATGTGTGTACAGGGAGTAGAGGAGGGGGCTCAGAACACAGCCCTGGGGGGCCCCTATGTTGAGCGTGATGGATGAGGAGGTGCAGTTGCCGGCTCTTACCACCTGGGGTCTGCCCGTCAGGAAGTCCAAGACCCACTGGCAGAGGTCATAGTTCAAGCCCAGGTCCCTGAGCTTGGCTATGAGTTTGGAGGGGACTATGGTATTGAATGCTGAGCTGTAGTCGATGAATAGCATTCTCACATAGTTCCCCTGCCTCTTGTCCAGGTGTGATGCTGCTGTGTGCAGCACATGGGCTATGGCGTCCTCCGTGGACCTGTTAGTGTGGCGAGTGCTCTTCATGAATCACTCGCCAAACATAAAGAATACTCGCAGTTGGCGAGTAAAGTGGCCTAATTTCCTCCCCTGCATACTTATATTCACCACAGCATAAAACGGGAATGTATGGATGGAAAAATTATTTCTTTTTCACATCTTGAATGATTGATACTCGATGCCAAATGGGCCATAGTATTGCATCCATAGCTATAATATATATAGTTATAGCCCTGCAAAAAAGGTGAGCGACTCCATAGGTGTAATGCGTTGCAGCACATAGTCATATCCCGTTCCCCAGCGTGGCAGTCAATGAGTTAATATGTTAGAAAAACGATGTGATTTAATGGTCTATGCCTTACCTTGACTTATGACAATTTTGCTGCTATCTATTTTATGCTTATTTTATGTCTGCACTTTATGCATTGCTCTTGATCAGCCAATTTTGTGCTAATTTTATGCTTTTTTTTTTTTTACTGCTGTGAACTTTGAGCCGCATTGAAAGGTGCTATACAAATAACGTTTATTATTATTATTATTATTATTATTATTATTATTATTATTATTATTATTATTATTATTATTATTATTATTATTATTATTATTATTATTATTATTATTATTATTATTATTATTATTATTATTATTATTATTATTATTATTATTATTATTATTATTATTATTATTATTATTATTATTATTATTATTATTATTATTATTATTATCATCAACACGGTTCTAGAGTAGATGTCGTAGAGGATGCAAAAGGCAAAAGCAAACAGATCTTTGGGAAATCTTATCCTTTTCTTACATTTCAGCCCTTACGGATGTGTGGCCGAAAGGTTGAGTGATAAAACCTCTATGTGCTTTTGTGTTCTTTATTACAGCCCCACAGACCAGATTCTATCTGAGCAATGATCCCTTTTTATTCCCCAAGCGTGACACCGATGATGTAACCGGTCCCGAACCAGAGACTTCTCCTTCAAAGTCGGCGCTGTTCCCTGGAAGCAGATGGACTTTCTTTGGGTTTTCTGAAGGTTCTGCAAAAGAGGCATCTGGAGTGAAGTAACTGGCCCAGTTGGTGTTTCTGACCATATTTCTGAGCAGAATGGAGCCATGAAGGTCAACATGGAGAACTGAGGCCAATATGCTCCTGTAACTTGTGCGGCATAAATTGGAGAGGGAGGATCTCTAAAACAGCTTGTTTAAGCATCTGAGTGAACAGCATGAGTGTGTGTGTGTGTATACACGCGCTTGCGTTTGTGTCTGTCTGTATGTCTGTGTGCGTGTGTGTTTGTATCTGTGTTTGTGTGTGTGCACACGTATGTCTGTATGTGTTTCTTTGTGTGTGTGTGTGTGTTTATATGGATCTGTGTTTACGCATGTGTGTGCATTTCTGTCTTTCTGTGTATGTCTGCCTATTCTCGTGTGTGTGTGTGTGTGTGTGTGTGTGTGTGTGTGTGTGCGTGCGTGCGTGCGTGTGTGTGTGTGTCTGTGTGTGTGTGTGTCTGTGTGTTTGTTCCTGAATACACTTTCCTCTCCTAATAGCAGTCTCATAGTTGACTCATCCGTCACGCTCTTTGTCACTTCTAATAAACAATGTTTTCGGTGAAATATGTTCCCGCGCTATTAGCAAATTGCATCTTGATTGCATCATCAGCTCCGGCATCACCTTTGCTTTAGCAGGCATCATATGGCGACACACTGAGACTTTAAAACCCACGTAGACCTGGTCTGCCTAAGTGCCTGTCAGACATCCAAACATGTCCATAAACTATATGAATACAGCCTTGTGTAGTAATCTGTCTTGATGAGAGGCCAGGAAAACGGTTCTCATGATTGAAGGCCAGTATATCAATGCTGCGACGCTACCATATTAGCAGGTGGGGGAATAAAGGTGCCCAATTTGTACTCCTGAGGGATTTATCCTGGACTTTTAACCCCTGCAGGTGATAAGCTGGAGTTGTTTTGGTTCACAAAGCGCAACGGAACAGAACCTAATGAATGTTCATTTAATGTACGAGTCGCTCACTCTCTCTCACACACACACACAGCGATTTATTTCACCTCAAAGGCTCAATGTGGTAACCCGGCTTTAATCTGAAATCAAACAGTGGTAGGCTCATTCCAAATGGAGATTTGTGCTGTTTAGTTGAAAGGATATCAGCGGTGGTGTGTGTGTGCAGCGACGTTGATTACACAGCTTTCTCACCTCAGATCCAGTCGGTGGCCGGGGCTAAGGGACACTTGTGAGCCTGTGCCTCCACTGCGTTATCAGTTAATGAAGTCCAGCAGCACTGTGTGGAGATAAAGTCCTTCCCCTCTCCGCGCTCGCTGCCTCGCTGCAGTGCTCATTAGCTGGCTGCGTGATCCCAGGGGAGGGGCTGGTGGAGACCGTGGCTGGCTGGACAGCAGGACGACAGAGAGGAACCATACATAAACACGCCAAGGACTAGTCTGGATGGCCACGGCTAGGAGACTGCTCGGGCCCCACTGAGCTTTAATTATTAAATGGTGTCTGAAGTGCTAAGGCTATTGGCAGGTTCCAACCTTGGCCTTGCCTCCAGCACTGGTATCACTGCATGTTCTATGCATACAGTACATCCAAAGCACGGTAGGCCTCTGTATCCCCTCCCTAGAGATGACAACGTGGAGTATATATGTTCAAATATATGTTAAATTTTTTTTACAATAAGTTCTAATAAATCCCCAAGTTGTCCAAGTCAATCCTGGCGGCGTTGAGAGAAAAATAAATAAACTTCATGTATGGTGTAAATGGACATGGACATAGGCAGCATTGCGCTTCAGGGGTATCTTGGAATTGGAGATGATGTTTTATTCATCAATAAACAATGCTCAACTGCCAAAATTGCCTGCAGCAATCGCATGTTGCCCAAGAAAGCATCTGTTTGTGTTGTCTTGTAAGGCTTATAATTTTCACGTTTGTGTGATCCGAGCTCATCAGCCTTTTAAGGTTGAGTTACTGCCTTTGAGCTGCCGGGTCAGATTCTGTACGACGGGGGATCCTGAATCCACTCCCCACTCAAAGCCATGATCAATGCGAGCAGCACCATTTCATACCGAAAACCCCTTTGAATACCGAAGCTGGACCACCAGCCTTCTGTTGTTGCCTTTGACTAGCGAAGCAAGCGCACTTTCTTCTGCATCACCAGCTGGCGCGGACACACCGCCTTGCATCTCCACATGCCTGCTGCATGCATTCGGCTGGGTTTTTATCTCTCTGTCTCCTCTCCCCCGCCTGGCAGGTGCACCAATGTGTGTCCTGAAAGGGAGCCCGTCACAGGAAGTGACAGGGAGAGGAGGCTAATTAGCTCCGGCAGACAGGTACCCGCTGCTGCGGCGGCCAGCCAGCATATCTGCGCTCAGAAGTGTCAGCCAGGCGAGATCATTTGGAAAAAATGTGGACGGTAGACTATAGAAGCCCCACCATGGAACCGCCACGATTGAGATGTTTGTTCTTTCACGTGTGAGATCATTCAGATTTGATAATTGCTATGTGCAGATACCTGGTCATTTTCGGATACTTAATGCCTCGGTGTATCCATCAAAGTCATGCTTCTTGGCTCTTGTTTTTGGCTCTATTTACAAATGGGCATTTGTATTCATTCGCTTATAGATCTTGATACAGACAAACTGGAGTAAATGAATGTTTGTGTAGTCGTGAAGTCTTACACATTTGACATTTATTCAGGAACCGTATGAAAGTGTTTCTCAACGATTGATTTTATTAAATCTTTTATTATTATTTCTTTTTTAATACAAATCTGGCCCTTGAACAGAACACAGCATCTAGGATATCACCTGAGTGGGGTCATTTCCACATATGCATCTCATTACCAATGAAAGGTCAATGTTTACCTCCGCCCCATCTGTTTTCTCTCAGTATCCAGCAATTGGTATTGATTTCACTCAACTTGGACCAAAGGTAGGCTTATAATAAGCGACAAGCATAAATTGCTGTGGCTAGAGTTACAACATAACAAATTAGCCTCAGAAACTCCAGAGTCAGCATAACAGATGCTGTATGCATTTTTATCTCTCCTCATTATTCCTATTTTGTTGAGATAGAACAGTCTGGCAATCAAAGAAAGCAGTCATGGGGAAGGAATCAATATAGAAAGTCTATGTTTATAAATTTTTTATTGTTTTCTAACCTCCAGTGTCCAATACTCCATGTGCGACAGAAAGTATATTATTCATAACTGTCATTTTGTGATGTATGGCTCTTAATTTACTGTGGAAACAGGCGTTGAGTGTGTATTATGCATTATGAGGGAGCAAAAGAAGATGACTCCACTGTGCTTAATGGTCGACAATGTATTCCATTTCCTCACCGCGCGCGGTTTGAGGGTGGCTAAGGTCTGTCATTTATTATGAACAAATCAAGATGCTTGAATACATGAATATGATTTGAATCGTGTGTTTGTTTAGTGAAGCTTCTAAAGGCTGTTTGTAAACTCAGAATCTTATATGAGAGAGAGAGAGCACTGACAGTACGTTGTTCTATGGCGTGACTCCACAAACCACTGAAGGAAAAAGGAAAAGCTTGTTTTAGTGATTAATTAAAAAGGATGGTATTTGTCCGAGACCCTGATCGTGGGCAGTGTAGCCTACAAACCAGTCCAATAGTTGGACGGGAGCCACGGGAGATGGATGGAACGCTGGGTGCTCATATCACAGATCCAATCTGGCTTCCTCTTGTGCGCCAGAGCAATAAGCCTGCTGTCACACTGCATCTAGTGGCAAATCTAACCTGTGTGGCCCTGGCCCTGTGCCTACCACTATACCACCATCAACATTATTCAGCCTGGCCCTGGGCGAGACCTCCGAAACGGATCACTGAGTAGGCCATGTCTCTGCCTGGAGACGATGGAGACCTCAGCACTGCCCTGGGCTCAGATCAGCCCATCTGCTCTAAGACGATCAGACAGGTGAGTCATCCGTGCTCCCATGCAGGTGCCTGTCTTGCGGGATATTTACATTAGGATAGCCTGAGCCCGCCCGGGCACGCACAGGGTCTGAGCCCGCCCGGGCACGCACAGGGACCAGGGGTCTGTTGTTGACGCCGGCCCTTAGACACAAGTCTATTTTTGAGTTGCCTATCCTTCCCTTTCAACGTCAAAGCTGACCATTGTGTGTCTACATTCCCTCGTGAATGTGAGTGTCCACGTTCTCGTACAATCTCGTTTTAATTTCTTTATACAATTTCTAAGACAATACATATAGGGAATCCCTCGGCTATACCCGCACATTACAAATTAACCCAAAATGGCCCTGCCACTCGTGTGCTGTGTACGTAGGGCTCAGCGGATGGCGAACACTGGACATGTTAAATCAATACCACAGAGGAAGGGTTGTGTTGGCTTACCCACCAAGGTTAATTGTGACATGAACTCAATTAAAAGGACTTGGGAGGGAAAGTCAAACACGGTTTAGGTGTTATTAAAAACCAGTAGCCTTCCTATAGGTAATATCAGGCGTATTGACAGTGCCGGGGTATTGCCGCGTGTCACCCAGAGACAGGGAGAAAGGAAGCCTAATTAATTGAAACAGGTGGATCCATACGTTCCCAATTGCTCCTGCCAGGATAAGTGATTCCTAATCCATGGACAACTGGAATTAAACTGGGATCCTACTGGATCCATACATACCTCCTCTCTTTAGGTCCACAGCCATTCATTTGTGTCCTTCCCAATGAATCTACCAAGAGCTAATTACATGTACACCGAATGCTAATTGTTTGCCGACAAGATATTCCAAACGAGTTGTAATTAGTCCATATAAACAAGTATGAAATCACAACTGACCCAAACACGTGGACACAATTCCGTACGAGGCTTGGATTATACGTCTACATTGAAATAGAATTGGCATTGTTACTTTTATCTGACACGAGTCGTCACGGAGCTGCGCGCGACACGGCTGCTTGTGCCGCGGCGAGAGGGCCGGACGTATGAATGGACGTAAAACAAGGTTGAAGCGGATGCGGCGCACATCGCCTGGCTCCCACGTTAATGAGAGGCTGCTCTCCAGTTTGCAGATAATGGCTCCGACGTTGGCAAGTGTGTCTGACTCATGGTCGTTGGCTTGGCCCCGGCGTGCACCCCAGACCCGGTGCTCCTCGTCTGGCCTCGCCATTCATCCGCTAGACGTGCATCTGCGCTGTTTGCCCATACCCACACCACCCTACAATAGGCTTTCTTTGTGTGCTATTGATGGGCACTCATCCATGCCAGCCGTTGAGTAAGCTTCAATTAGTCAAGTTACAGTGTTTTAATGAATGTCCTGACTGACCTTCTGTCTCAGTCTATTCTGCAGCGATTAAAGTGTGTCTGATGGGGAGCCTGGGGGATGTATAGTGCATTTGTGAATGTGTTTTAATGTGTTATTTTGTGAGTGTGTGTGTGTGTGTGTGTGTGTGTGTGTGTGTGTGTGTGTGTGTGTGTGTGTGTGTGTGTGTGTGTGTGTGTGTGTGTGTGTGTGTGTGTGTGTGTGTGTGTGTGTGTGTGTGTGTGTGTGTTTATGTATGTGCAAGAGAGGGTGGGGGGGGGGTGTAATGGTGGGCTGACAGACTGATAAAGGGCTGTAATTCTGGGAGATAAAGGAAAGTGGTGATGGTTGCAGTAGGGGGTAGTGGTGATGGTTGCAGTAGGGGGTAGTGGTGATGGTTGCATTAGGGGGTAGTGGTGATGGTTGCAGTATAGGGGTAGTGGTGATAGTTGCAGTAGGGGGTAGTGGTGATGGTTGCAGTAGGGGGTAGTGGTGATGGTTGCAGTAGGGGTAGTGGTGATGGTTGCAGTAGGGGCCAGTGGTGATGGTTGCAGTAGGGGTAGTGGTGATGGTTGCAGTAGTAGGGGGTAGTGGTGATGGTTGCAGTAGGGGTAGTGGTGATGGTTGCAGTAGTAGGGGGTAGTGGTGATGGTTGCAGTAGGGGGTAGTGGTGATGGTTGCAGTAGGGGTAATGGTGATGGTTGCAGTAGGGGTAGTGGTGATGGTTGCAGTAGTAGGGGTAGTGGTGATGGTTGCAGTAGGGGCAGTGGTGATGGTTGCAGTAGGGGGTAGTGGTGATGGTTGCAATAGGGGTAGTGGTGATGGTTGCAGTAGGGGGTAGTGGTGATGGTTGCAGTAGTAGGGGGTAGTGGTGATGGTTGCAGTAGTAGGGGGTAGTGGTGATGGTTGCAGTAGTAGGGGCAGTGGTGATGGTTGCAGTAGGGGTAGTGGTGATGGTTGCAGTAGGGGTAGTGGTGATGGTTGCAGTAGGGGGTAGTGGTGATGGTTGCAGTAGTATGGGTAGTGGTGATGGTTGCAGTAGTAGGGGTAGTGGTGATGGTTGCAGTAGTAGGGGTAGTGGTGATGGTTGCAGTAGGGGGCAGTGGTGATGGTTGCAGTAGTAGGGGGTAGTGGTGATGGTTGCAGTAGGGGTAGTGGTGATGGTTGCAGTAGGGGGCAGTGGTGATGGTTGCAGTAGTAGGGGGTAGTGGTGATGGTTGCAGTAGGGGGCAGTGGTGATGGTTGCAGTAGTAGGGGCAGTGGTGATGGTTGCAGTAGTAGGGGTAGTGGTGATGGTTGCAGTAGGGGGCAGTGGTGATGGTTGCAGTAGGGGTAGTGGTGATGGTTGCAGTAGGGGGTAGTGGTGATGGTTGCAGTAGGGGTAGTGGTGATGGTTGCAGTAGTAGGGGGTAGTGGTGATGGTTGCAGTAGTAGGGGGTAGTGGTGATGGTTGCAGTAGTAGGGGTAGTGGTGATGGTTGCAGTAGGGGTAGTGGTGATGGTTGCAGTATGGGGTAGTGGTGATGGTTGCAGTAGGGGGTAGTGGTGATGGTTGCAGTAGGGGTAGTGGTGATGGTTGCAGTAGTAGGGGGTAGTGGTGATGGTTGCAGTAGTAGGGGGTAGTGGTGATGGTTGCAGAAGGGGGTAGTGGTGATGGTTGTAGTCGGGGTAGTGGTGATGGTTGCAGTAGGGGTAGTGGTGATTGTTGTGAAGGGCCAGATTAAACCGAATATATATATTTATTATATATATATATTTAATTGTATTTGTATATTCTCTAATATTCCCTTGTATATTCCTTGTACAATATGCATTGAATATCCATTCTAGCCTACTGAACATCCCATAATAGTCTCCATTCTACTATTGGTCAAGACCTTGGTGCCAGGCTGCCATACCCCCCAGACCCAGTTCAAACGTACCGCTCAACATGTACGAACAAGTCCTAGTTCCGCGTAGGAATCTGGCTACCGCACCACTAACGGTACTATTTGTTCAGAGTGCGTATATATACTGCGCTACTAAAGTAGGACTTCCTTTTTAGTCCAGTTTCTTACCCTCCAATAGAGTGACAGACGTAAAGCCTCCCCGCGACGCCACGTGTGGGAGTAAGGCCAAGTTCGGCCTACCATCGGTATTGAGACATCGTGTATATTAATATTTGAATAGTCATATTTGGCACTATATCGTCGAGTTGGACGTAGTCTATTAAGCTAATAATAGTCTATTCATATGTAGTGCTTCGTGCGGTGAGAATACTATCGTAGTCAGTACCCCATCGTTTCGGGCAGAGAACTGGCTGCTTATCCAGGGTGGCCGACCCCATGTGAGGCTGCACCCGAGGAGCCCCAGAGCCGACGAGCGAGTGGACCTGCATACCGGATTATTCTACCGACGACAGCCCGCCTTCCCAGGCACGGATTATGCTTTGTATACAGTGATTATTCTATGGATAAAGACCAACACTGCCGTGTGTTGGAACCCCCCCCCCCGGAGAGGACGACAGGTGAGGAGACGCTCTACACGACGAGGTCGCTTCACGTCTCTCCATCGTGGACCGAAGGAAGCCGGCCCACAGAGAGTCCAACTGCTTTCATCTGTGGATCGAGGATCGCTGAGGCACCGAGCCGCACAACCGTGGGTTCTCCCAGGATACCCTCGGCCAGACGGATACAGCCAGACTCTACCCCCCCCCCCCCTTCTCCAGTTGTCTTACAAGCGACCGGAATTCCCCCCTAGTGTATCCAGTCTTATAATCATTAAAGTATCATTGCTGTTATTCCTTAACTATTCCAGGTCGTATATGTACCACCTGCGCCTTCAGAGATTGGACATTCTCTATTGATATACCGACGAATACTCTTGCCATAAAAGTGCATACTAATTCCCATTCATAAATGTGATTGATTTGATTAAGTGCTTGCTCTACACACCATCGCTGTGTAGAAATAAAGACCTATTTCTAATTCGTACATTTGTGTTGGATCCGTTTCATCTACGTGACAGTGTTCATAATAATATATTTATGCAGAGTACTGGGTGGCCGAATATTAAGTACAAAGGTAGTGGTATCATATCTAGTAATACAGTCAGGGAATTGTACCCCTCAGTGACCATTGGTCCTTCGAGCCGGAGGGTAATTAGTGTAATATTAATATAGTGTTATTAATATTGAAATGGCCTATGATGAACACTCCACGAAACGATCCTCCTAACCAACGCCCGCAGCGCGAACGACGGCTCCCTCAGTACTTAGAGGCTTACGCTGTCAGTCAACAACCTAGTCTTCTACTAACAGTAAACGCGGTAAAACTAGAAAGTAAAAGTATGTCTAACCCCAACGCCCAGACTACCCCGACCATAGAGGCCCCTACGGGTTCTAATGTAACTGACCAAGTTCACGGTGGGGACCAGTGGGAACCAGACATGACTTCACACCCCGCCAGTACTGAAGAAGTAGTCCCCGATGAGTCCCGGGAGGAATACAACGCTACCGAGAGAGAACTCGGCACGGAAGAAGACGGGGAGAGCACCGTGGAGATAGAGCCCCAAGGCTCCGCAAGGAGTACCCCGAGGGAAGGCTCCCCTATACAACCGCCTTCCCCCAGCGAGGCAGAGAGGACCCTACAGCAGGCCTTCCTCATCAGCCTGAACGCCGCTGCTGAACGCGACCGACTGCAGATCCAGCAGCGGAGCGAAGAAGAGCATATACGTCTAGAAATAAGACGCATTCAGATGGAAGAGAATGTGGCCCGAGACCGAGCAGACAGCCAGCGAGCAGCTGCTGGTGCTCTACGGGACGCAGAGCGCGACAGACAGCAAGCGCAACTAATAGAACAGCTGATCAGACGGACAACACCCTCTCCCTCCGCCAGAGGCTCCAGGAACTCGTCTAGACACACCTCCAGGGCGGCATCCCCTAGCCGAGTAAACAACCCTGAACTTGACCAACAGACGAGGTCTATACCCCCCACAGACCACCTCCCCCCACCGGTCCAAGCGAGACCTAGCAACCGGGAAGGAGCAGCATATCCTGTGGAGAGGCTAAACCAGAGACTACAAGCACTGGATGACCTAACTGAAGACGAAGAGGAAGAGGAGGAGAACCACGCCCGACGACAGCACAGTACTCTACCGGACCAGGAGGTCCGGTACAGCCCAGGCTATACTCCCGCGGAGCTGCGCTACAGACCCCCGACTCTATACCCGGGTGAGCACGACGCACGACCCGCACCGAGGAACAGCACCTGGACAAGCGGGCCATGGTACACTGCCGGTACCAGCCCATACCAAGGAGCGGGAGGAGACTCGCCTAGGAGGCCTCTCCCCCAACGCTCGCCGATGTATCCACAGTCAGCGTCATACATTGGCACGCCTATGGTACCCGACTTCACCCAAGAGAACCGGGCCCAGTATACAGAACTCCGCATGTGTCTGGAGACCATGTTGGTGGATGTATTGGATGAACGCCATAAATACGCCATCCTACTGAAGCACTTAAAGGTACCCCACGCACATAATATAGCGCTCGCCTACGCGACTTCCACCACCCCATACACAGCAGCGCTGGTAGCATTGGACCAGAGGTATGGGCGCATATGGGATTACGTGATCCAGGAGATCCGACACATCGACCGCTTACCCCCAGCAATAGACAATCGAGCACTGGACGACCTGTCCATCAGAGTGCAGTCCCTGGTAGGGATGTTGGGAGCGCAGAGAGAGAAGGGGAGGCATGAACTTTACGCCAACTCAAATGTGGAAAGGATCTTGGAGAAGCTGCCGCCCGCTCGACAGGAGCGTTTTAGGCGGCAGAGAGACCACCGAGACCCGAATGGCCCCGAACCGAACCTCCTCGATCTAGCAGACTTCCTGGCGAGAGAAGTCAGCAGCCTACGGCTAGATACATTCGGACGGAGCACCCCTGGCTCCAGAGAAGGAACCAGACGACTAAATGATGGAAGAAGATCGGTGACTGTGATGCACCAATCGGAGTCAGTACCGAGCAGCAGGAGCCACAGTACCCCCTCCAGAATGGAGAAGTGGAAGATAGTGTGCCCCTACTGTGAGAAAGAACACTGGCTAGCGCAATGTGACTCCTTCCCCAAGCTGAACGCGGAGGAAGCAAGGCATGTGGCAGGGCCTCAGAACAATGACAGACTACAAAGGAACCCCCCTCAAACTGAACAGTGACATCTCCTTAGCAAATGATCTCAACTCCTTCTATGCGAGGTTTGAGGCTGTGAATAACCACACCAGCCTACAAACCACGGCAATGGGGGGGGGGGGGTCTGCTGATGGAGACTCAGTGTTCAGGGTAACAGAGCATGAGGTGAGACGGATCTTTAAAAAAGTGGATATCAGGAAGGCAGCAGGACCGGACGGCATCCCCGGCCGCGTCCTAAAAGTCTGTGCCGACCAACTGGCCCCGGTATTCACTGACATCTTCAACCTGTCCTTGGAACAGGCCGTCATCCCCACCTGTCTGAAGAAGTCCACCATCATCCCTGTACCCAAAAAATCTACGCCCGCTTGCCTCAACGACTACCGCCCTGTAGCCCTCACCTCCATAGCCATGAAGTGCTTTGAGAAGCTAGTGAAGGGCTACATCTGTTCCTCCCTCCCCATCAACCTGGACCCTCTGCAATTTGCATATCGCCCCAACAGGTCCACGGAGGACGCCATAGCCCATGTGCTGCACACAGCAGCATCACATCTGGACAAGAGGCAGGGGAACTATGTGAGAATGCTGTTCATCGACTACAGCTCAGCATTCAATACCATAGTCCCCTCCAAACTCATAGCCAAGCTCAGGGACCTGGGCTTGAACTATGACCTGTGCCAGTGGGTCCTGGACTTCCTGACGGGCAGACCCCAGGTGGTAAGAGCCGGCAACTGCACCTCCTCATCCATCACGCTCAACATAGGGGCCCCCCAGGGCTGTGTTCTGAGCCCCCTCCTCTACTCCCTGTACACACATGACTGCGTAGCACAGCGGAACAACAACACCATCATCAAATTTGCTGATGACACAGTAGTGGTGGGCCTGATCTCTGCCAACGACGAAAGGGCCTACCTGGAAGAGGTAGAGAACCTGTCACAGTGGTGTCAGGAGAACTGCCTCTCCCTGAACGTCAGCAAAACAAAAGAGATGATTGTGGACTTCAGGAGGTCGGGGGTCAAGGACTACAGCCCCCTCAGCATCGACGGGGCACCAGTTGAGAGAGTGAACAGTTTCAAGTACCTCGGAGCCCACATATCCGAGGACTTGACATGGACCACACACATTGACAGTGTTGTGAAGAAGGCACGACAACGCCTCTACTTCCTCAGGCGCCTAAGGAAGTTCCAAGTCAGTCAGAAGATCCTTAGGAACTTCTACTCATGTACAATAGAGAGCATCCTGACCGGCAACATCACCTCCTGGTTTGGGAATAGCACTGCACAAGACCGTAGCAGACTACAAAGAGTGACACGTTCAGCCGAACGCACAATTAGAGGGGGGCTTCCCACCCTCCAGAACATTTACAACAAGCGGTGCAAGGGGAAGGCTAAGAGAATTATTAAGGACTCGAGCCACCCGAACAACTGCCTCTTTGAACTGCTGCCGTCAGGCAAGCGATACCGGAGTCTTATGGCGAGCACAGAAAGACTCAGAAGGAGCTTCTATCCCCAGGCCATCAGGCTGCTAAACGAACAATAATCGCTAAACGAACAATAATCACTATGCAACAACCATCAAATGCACACAGCACACACACCCACACGCACACACTCACTCAAACAAACAACACACTGCAGCACCCACTCTCCACACTTTAGATCACACAAACACACTTACACTTTATATTTATTGATAAAGGATTTGCACTACAACTCGTACACCTACTGTGAATTGTACCTAAACTGCACCTCGTCCATTTATGCCTTGCACTATATAGTATTATAGTATTGTATATTAGTACACTGCACAGTATTGTATATTGTATGGTAACTACGTCTACGAACATTGTACATATGTCTAAACTGAACACTGTGACCTCTTTTTTTACTTCTAATTTTTACTATGTTTTTATTTCATACTTATCTTGTCATGCACAGTCTCTGGAGCGCAACAGTAAGAAGCATTTTGTACAAAAGTATTCTGTACTTCTGTATGACAACTATTAAAGAAACTTGAAACTTGAATGGATAAAGTCCAACAAGCGCTGTTTTCGCTGTGCGCGCTCACACATGGCAGCCGAATGCCGCTTAAAGAAAAGGTGCACCAAGTGCGATGGAGCCCATCTGGACATACTTCACGACAGTAACAGACGGCGCCCTTCACCCGCACCATCCAGCAGCAAAGCGAGCGTCATGTACATCGATCCCGCCAGCAGCAGTGGAGCCCGAGTACTCCTAAAAGTAGTGCGTGTGACACTAAGCTACCAGAATAAAGTCCTGGACACTTACGCCGTCCTCGATGACGGGTCAGAGAAGACCCTTCTGCTCGCCTCCGCTGTGGCCCAGCTAGGGCTGCGGGGAAGCGAAACCCAAATGACAATTCGGACAATAAGACGAGATTTGAAGACAATAAAGGGCGAGAATGTCTCATTCTCTATCGCAGCAAGCGGCCAGCCTGAGCGACGGTACCAGATTACAGACGCTTTCACCAGCCAAGAAATAGGACTGTCGCGGTACACATACCCCGTCGCCAAGCTGATGGAGAAATATGCACATCTGCGCAAGTTACCGATCCCGCTCATAGACAATGCTATGCCGACCCTGTTGATAGGCTCCGACCATGCAGACCTCATTGTCCCGATAGACCGGGTTCATACCGGACCCCGAGGCTGTCCTGCAGCAGTCGAGACCCGTTTGGGATGGACTCTCCAAGGCCCGCTCGCCAAATCTCTCAACCGAAGTACAGCCACTAGATGTCTCCACTCCCGAGTCACAGAGGGAGAAACCGCACTCCTGCAACACGTAGAGCGGTTATGGACCTTGGAACAAATGCCCTTTAAGAACGGAAAGAAAGACATTCGCTCTAAAGATGACATTTACGCCATTCACCTCCTCGAGACAGGGACCAAGAGAGTCCCGGTCAACGGCGTGTTGAGATACGCCACGCCACTCCTGCGGCGAGAAGGAATGCCTACTTTCCACGCCAAGACAGACGCCACAGAACGGTACCTGCTGAACACGGAGCGGCGCTTAGCCAAGAACCCCGCCCAAGAGAGTGTATACCGCGCTGAGATTGAGAAGCTCATCACAGCGGGACACGTCACAAAGATGGACATTAAAGAGGCTGACCAGACCACTGAATCGTGGTACGTGCCTCACCACAAGGTCCATCACAACGGTAAAGACCGCATAGTATTTAACTGCAGCTACCAGATCGGATCCCAAAATCTGAATAAAGAGTTACTGCCCGGTCCCACACTCGGCCCCTCCCTACTCGGCGTTCTACTCCGCTTCCGCCAGGAAAAGGTGGCCATCAGCGGGGACATTAAAGGAATGTTCCTGCAGGTGAGATTAGTAGAGGAGGACAAGCCCCTGTTACGGTTCCTATGGAGAGAGAAGCCAGGAGATGAGCACCCAGCCATCTACCAATGGGAAGTCCTCCCCTTCGGAACGACGTGCAGCCCCTGCTGTGCTACATTTGCACTACAGAAACATGTAGCAGAGGACCCAGCAGCGGACGAAGAGGTCCGACACAGCGTAAAGAACAGCTTCTACGTAGACAACTGTCTACAAAGCCTTTCAACCCAGGAAGAAGCCGAGGCTCTCCTGATTAAACTCCGCGCCTCATTGATCAAAGGCGGCTTTGATCTCAGGCAGTGGGCCAGCAGGGATCCGCAAGTACTGCGCAGCCTCTCCTCCGAGGACAAGGCAGCCAGCAGCGAGACCTGGATGGCTACAATCCCGGGAGAAGCCCAGGAGATGACCCTGGGATTGGTGTGGCGATTCAAAACAGATTCGCTTCACTACAGACACAAGCCCCTGACTACGGAGCAGGGAAGGCCGGCGGCGGCGCCGACCACCAGACGGAGTGTGTACACAACACTCGCCCGACAATATGACCCGCTAGGATGTATTCTACCGTACACCACCAGGGCAAAAATGATTGTACGAGCATTGTGGGACAAGGACCAGGGCTGGGACGACCCCATTCCCGCACACCTTGCATCCACCTGGAGAGAGTGGGAGATGGAGCTCCACTCACTCCCAGGCGTTAATATGCGCCGAAGCTACTTCCCACCCACGGTGAGGCCAGAGACATGTAAAATGGACTTACACGTCTTCAGTGACGCCTCAGAGGTCGCATACGGATCAGTAGCCTACTTGCGGGCCCAAGAAGAGGGGGGAGAGATCTACACGGCATTTGTCCTCGCCCGCTCGAGAATAGCCCCACGCAAGCAACAATCTATCCCACGCCTAGAGCTCTGCGCAGCCCTAGCCGGAGCGCACCTAGCCACGCTCATCCAACGTGAGCTCACCATACCGGTGTCTAGAACAATCCTGTGGTCAGATTCCACGACAGTACTCGCCTGGATCAAATCGGACTCATGCAAGTACAAAGTCTTCGTGGGAGTCAGAGTCACCGAGATTCAAGACTTAACCGAAGAGTTAACCGGAGAAACAGAGTGGCGCTACGTTTATGCAAAACAGAACCCAGCTGACGTCATCACCCGGGGAATGCCCCTAGATGACCTCACCCGTCGCAATGTCTACAGTGACGGCCCAGCATTCCTAAAGCTCCCGGAAGGAGAGTGGCCCACGCCTATCCCGAGGGAAGCCAGTCAGGAGGAGGCTGAGAATAAGAAGCCTGTGTTCTGTGGATTGAGCACTGTTATCTCCGCAGACCCCAACATAGATGATTGCACTACCATAGAGAGTGCACAACAAAGGACATTCCTGCGGCACCACCCGGAGTGTAAGTCCCCCGCTGAAATGTCAGCAGCTAACTACGAGGAAGCAGAATTGCTTCTACTGCAGCGAGCCCAGAGAGACTCGTTCCCCGATGAATTGGCCTGTCTACAGGGAGGAAAGCCCGTCCCATCCGACAGCAGATTAATTCATCTGGCCCCCGAGAGCGACGCTCATACCCTCATCAGAGTGGGTGGTCGCCTACGCAGAGCCCCCAATCTACCGGATGACATTAAATACCCGATCGTATTGAACAGCCGACACAAGGTCACAGAGCTGATTATAAAGAAATACGATGAGGATGTACATCACGCAGGAGCAGAAAGAGTCTTCGCGGAGATCAGACGTCGTTACTGGATCCTACAAGGAAGAGAGGCGGTACGACGCTTCCAGCGAACATGTCTAGACTGCCGCAAGTGGCACGCGCAGCCCAGCATACCAAGGATGGCTGACCTTCCTCCATGTCGCCTCCGAATCGGTGACAAGCCATTCCACTCAACGGGTATGGACTGCTTTGGCCCGCTGCACATAAAGAAAGGAAGAGGAACCGAGAAGCGGTGGGGTATTGTATTCAAATGCATGACCACCAGAGCGATACACATCGAGCTTCTCCCGACCATGAGCACAGACTCATTCCTTATGGCCTTCCGTAGATTCACATCACGGAAAGGAAGACCGTCTACACTATTGTCCGATCATGGGACAAACTTCAAAGGCGGCGAAAGAGAGCTGAGAGAGAGCTTCCAAGCTATGGGCCCAGAACTTAAGACCCACCTCGCTCCAGCACAGATTGACTTCCAATTCAACCCCCCAAACGCACCCCACTTCGGTGGTACTTGGGAACGGGAAGTGCGTTCCATAAAGACAGCCCTGTACGCAGTACTTGGGGCCCAGACTGTGGCGGAAGAAGTCCTAATGATAGTCCTCACGGAGATTGAGGGAGTATTGAACTCTAAGCCCCTCGGCTACGTCTCCAGCGATGTGGCGGATATCGACCCAGTTACCCCCAACACACTCCTGATGGGGCGGCTAGATCCCACGTTACCCCAGACAATGTACCGGCCTGAAGAAGCGAACGGCCGACGAATGTGGAGGTACAGCCAAGTATTAGCCGACAAGTTTTGGAGCAGTTTCCTACTACACTACCTACCGTCTCTACAGACCCGCCAGAAGTGGGTAAAGGAGAGAGACAATTTGACAGAAGGAACGGTCGTCATGATTATTGATCAATCACTGCCCAGAGCTATGTGGCCGGCCGGCCGCGTAAGCAAAGTGATCACCGGTGCCGACGGCAAGGTCCGAGCAGCTGAAGTGCTTGTCCAGGGTCGCACTTACACCCGTCCCGTGGCGAGGCTCATAGAACTGCCCCGACTCCCAGACACAATCGATGATGACCATGACCCTATAACCCTATGACTTTGTGAAGTTGACTGACCCCTACAGCAAACCCTTATGTGTAAATAGACAACGTGATTAATCTGTCTCTGCTTAACTGATTAGGTCTGGGACCAATCAGGGGGTGGCTGTTGTGAAGGGCCAGATTAAACCGAATATATATATTTATTATATATATATATTTAATTGTATTTGTATATTCTCTAATATTCCCTGATATCCCTTGTATATTCCTTGTACAATATGCATTGAATATCCATTCTAGCCTACTGAACATCCCATAATAGTCTCCATTCTACTATTGGTCGAGACCTTGGTGCCAGGCTGCCATACCCCCCAGACCCAGTTCAAACGTACCGCTCAACATGTACGAACAAGTCCTAGTTCCGCGTAGGAATCTGGCTACCGCACCACTAACGGTACTATTTGTTCAGAGTGCGTATATATACTGCGCTACTAAAGTAGGACTTCCTTTTTAGTCCAGTTTCTTACCCTCCAATAGAGTGACAGACGTAAAGCCTCCCCGCGACGCCACGTGTGGGAGTAAGGCCAAGTTCGGCCTACCATCGGTATTGAGACATCGTGTATATTAATATTTGAATAGTCATATTTGGCACTATATCGTCGAGTTGGACGTAGTCTATTAAGCTAATAATAGTCTATTCATATGTAGTGCTTCGTGCGGTGAGAATACTATCGTAGTCAGTACCCCATCGTTTCGGGCAGAGAACTGGCTGCTTATCCAGGGTGGCCGACCCCATGTGAGGCTGCACCCGAGGAGCCCCAGAGCCGACGAGCGAGTGGACCTGCATACCGGATTATTCTACCGACGACAGCCCGCCTTCCCAGGCACGGATTATGCTTTGTATACAGTGATTATTCTATGGATAAAGACCAACACTGCCGTGTGTTGGAACCCCCCCCCCCGGAGAGGACGACAGGTGAGGAGACGCTCTACACGACGAGGTCGCTTCACGTCTCTCCATCGTGGACCGAAGGAAGCCGGCCCACAGAGAGTCCAACTGCTTTCATCTGTGGATCGAGGATCGCTGAGGCACCGAGCCGCACAACCGTGGGTTCTCCCAGGATACCCTCGGCCAGACGGATACAGCCAGACTCTACCCCCCCCCCCCTTCTCCAGTTGTCTTACAAGCGACCGGAATTCCCCCCTAGTGTATCCAGTCTTATAATCATTAAAGTATCATTGCTGTTATTCCTTAACTATTCCAGGTCGTATATGTACCACCTGCGCCTTCAGAGATTGGACATTCTCTATTGATATACCGACGAATACTCTTGCCATAAAAGTGCATACTAATTCCCATTCATAAATGTGATTGATTTGATTAAGTGCTTGCTCTACACACCATCGCTGTGTAGAAATAAAGACCTATTTCTAATTTGTACATTTGTGTTGGATCCGTTTCATCTACGTGACAGTGTTCATCATAATATATTTATGCCGAGTACTGGGTGGCCGAATATTAAGTACAAAGGTAGTGGTAGTAAGTATCATATCTAGTAATACAGTCAGGGAATTGTACCCCTCAGTTACAGTGATGGTTGCAGCAGTAGGGGGTAGTGGTGATGGTTGCAGTAGTAGGGGGTAGTGGTGATGGTTGCAGTAGGGGGCAGTGGTGATGGTTGCAGTAGGGGGTAGTGGTGATGGTTGCAGTAGGGGTAGTGGTGATGGTTGCAGTAGTAGGGGGTAGTGGTGATGGTTGCAGTAGTAGGGGTAGTGGTGATGGTTGCAGTAGGGGTAGTGGTGATGCTTGCAGTAGTAGGGGTAGTGGTGATGGTTGCAGTAGGGGGTAGTGGTGATGGTTGCAGTAGGGGTAGTGGTGATGGTTGCCGTAGGGGGTAGTGGTGATGGTTGCAGTAGGGGTAGTGGTGATGGTTGCAGTAGGGGGCAGTGGTGATGGTTGCAGTAGGGGGTAGTGGTGATGGTTGCCGTAGGGGGTAGTGGTGATGGTTGCAGTAGGGGTAGTGGTGATGGTTGCAATAGGGGGCAGTGGTGATGGTTGCAGTAGGGGGTAGTGGTGATGGTTGCAGTAGGGGGCAGTGGTGATGGTTGCAGTAGGGGGTAGTGGTGATGGTTGCAGTAGGGGTAGTGGTGGTGGTTGCAGTAGTAGGGGGGTAGTGGTGATGGTTGCAGTAGGGGTAGTGGTGATGGTTGCAGTAGGGGGTAGTGGTGATGGTTGCAGTAGGGGTAGTGGTGATGGTTGCAGTAGTAGGGGTAGTGGTGATGGTTGCAGTAGGGGTAGTGGTGATGGTTGCAGTAGGGGGTAGTGGTGATGGTTGCAGTAGGGGTAGTGGTGATGGTTGCAGTAGGGGGTAGTGGTGATGGTTGCAGTAGGGGTAGTGGTGATGGTTGCAGTAGGGGGTAGTGGTGATGGTTGCAGTAGGGGTAGTGGTGATGGTTGCAGTAGGGGTAGTGGTGATGGTTGCAGTAGGGGGTAGTGGTGATGGTTGCAGTAGGGGGTAGTGGTGATGGTTGCAGTAGGGGTAGTGGTGATGGTTGCAGTAGGGGGTAGTGGTGATGGTTGCAGTAGTAGGGTTAGTGGTGATGGTTGCAGTAGGGGTAGTGGTGATGGTTGCAGTAGGGGGTAGTGGTGATGGTTGCAGTAGGGGTAGTGGTGATGATTGCAGTAGGGCGTAGTGGTGATGGTTGCAGTAGTAGGGGTAGTGGTGATGGTTGCAGTATGGTTGCAGTAGGGGGTAGTGGTGATGGTTGCAGTAGTAGGGGTAGTGGTGATGGTTGCAGTAGGGGTAGTGGTGATGGTTGCAGTAGGGGGTAGTGGTGATGGTTGCAGTAGGGGTAGTGGTGATGGTTGCAGTAGTAGGGGGTAGTGGTGATGGTTGCAGTAGTAGGGGTAGTGGTGATGGTTGCAGTAGGGGTAGTGGTGATGCTTGCAGTAGTAGGGGTAGTGGTGATGGTTGCAGTAGGGGGTAGTGGTGATGGTTGCAGTAGGGGTAGTGGTGATGGTTGCCGTAGGGGGTAGTGGTGATGGTTGCAGTAGGGGTAGTGGTGATGGTTGCAGTAGGGGGCAGTGGTGATGGTTGCAGTAGGGGGTAGTGGTGATGGTTGCAGTAGGGGTAGTGGTGATGGTTGCAGTAGTAGGGGGTAGTGGTGATGGTTGCAGTAGTAGGGGTAGTGGTGATGGTTGCAGTAGGGGTAGTGGTGATGCTTGCAGTAGTAGGGGTAGTGGTGATGGTTGCAGTAGGGGGTAGTGGTGATGGTTGCAGTAGGGGTAGTGGTGATGGTTGCCGTAGGGGGTAGTGGTGATGGTTGCAGTAGGGGTAGTGGTGATGGTTGCAGTAGGGGGCAGTGGTGATGGTTGCAGTAGGGGGTAGTGGTGATGGTTGCCGTAGGGGGTAGTGGTGATGGTTGCAGTAGGGGTAGTGGTGATGGTTGCAGTAGGGGGTAGTGGTGATGGTTGCAGTAGGGGTAGTGGTGATGGTTGCAGTAGGGGGTAGTGGTGATGGTTGCAGTAGGGGTAGTGGTGATGGTTGCAGTAGGGGTAGTGGTGATGGTTGCAGTAGGGGGTAGTGGTGATGGTTGCAGTAGGGGGTAGTGGTGATGGTTGCAGTAGGGGTAGTGGTGATGGTTGCAGTAGGGGGTAGTGGTGATGGTTGCAGTAGTAGGGTTAGTGGTGATGGTTGCAGTAGGGGTAGTGGTGATGGTTGCAGTAGGGGGTAGTGGTGATGGTTGCAGTAGGGGTAGTGGTGATGATTGCAGTAGGGCGTAGTGGTGATGGTTGCAGTAGTAGGGGTAGTGGTGATGGTTGCAGTATGGTTGCAGTAGGGGGTAGTGGTGATGGTTGCAGTAGTAGGGGTAGTGGTGATGGTTGCAGTAGGGGTAGTGGTGATGGTTGCAGTAGGGGGTAGTGGTGATGGTTGCAGTAGGGGGTAGTGGTGATGGTTGCAGTAGGGGGTAGTGGTGATGGTTGCAGTAGTAGGGGGTAGTGGTGATGGTTGCAGTAGGGGGTAGTGGTGATGGTTGCAATAGTAGGGGTAGTGGTGATGGTTGCAGTAGGGGTAGTGGTGATGGTTGCAGTAGGGGGTAGTGGTGATGGTTGCAGTAGTAGGGGTAGTGGTGATGGTTGCAGTAGGGGGTAGTGGTGATGGTTGCAGTAGTAGGGGGTAGTGGTGATGGTTGCAGTAGTAGGGGGTAGTGGTGATGGTTGCAGTAGGGGGTAGTGGTGATGGTTGCAGTAGTAGGGGGTAGTGGTGATGGTTGCAGTAGGGGGTAGTGGTGATGGTTGCAGTAGGGGTAGTGGTGATGGTTGCAGTAGGGGGTAGTGGTGATGGTTGCAGTAGGGGGTAGTGGTGATGGTTGCAGTAGGGGTAGTGGTGATGGTTGCAGTAGGGGGTAGTGGTGATGGTTGCAGTAGTAGGGGGTAGTGGTGATGGTTGCAGTAGGGGTAGTGGTGATGGTTGCAGTAGGGGTAGTGGTGATGGTTGCAGTAGGGGTAGTGGTGATGGTTGCAGTAGGGGTAGTGGTGATGGTTGCAGTAGGGGGTAGTGGTGATGGTTGCAGTAGGGATAGTGGTGATGGTTGCAGTAGGGGGTAGTGGTGATGGTTGCAGTAGGGATAGTGGTGATGGTTGCAGTAGGGATAGTGGTGATGGTTGCAGTAGGCTGGGGCTTCAGCTCTCAGCTTTCCTTAGGCTCTCGACATGACGGCTCTGACTGAACCCATCCTCCAATGCCCTCCTGCAGTCACTGGCGCTCTAATTGTTTCTCCTCTCTCCACCTCCTCCTCTCTCCACCTCCTCCCCTGCTGCCCCAGATAGCCCAGCCCATTGTGCCCCCCCCCTGCATGATTGGTTCTTCCACTGTGTCATCATGGGGAGCTGGCTGGGGTGTAGATCAGGGATAAGGAGACAGGCTTGGGGTGCAGTAGCCAATCAACTCTTCCTCGTGCAGCCCTCCCAGGGGACAGGAGATAGAGTAATTCAGTATCCCCCCCCCCCCCGATAGCCGATACGAAGATGGGAGAGAGAGGTGAAGGGAGGATGAGGACAGAGAGAGACAGAAAATAAAAACACATTGATCTAAGGGGGCTAATCGTTCCGCTATCACAGACAGAGGCGGCATTGAAAAGGTAATAAAAAATAAAACATTCCCCCGTGATTGAAATGGATTGCGGATGTTCTGCCAGCATGTCTACTGCTGCTGTGGAGAGCGTTGGCCTCTGTCTGATCCGGGATGGGGTTGTCAGGCCTGAGTCTATGTGTGTCAGTCAGCAGGGGAACGCCCCCCCTGGGGGTCTGTGGGTCTGGCTGACCTGACCGTTGGGGACCGGCTTTTGTTGTGCCAATTATATCTGCTCATTTCTCCGCTACGTATGGCTTGATAAGTCTGAGCATCTCCCTGTATAACCCAGCTGCACCCAGTGCCAGAGAAGGTCACCAGGTCAGCGGAGATCCTTCCTAATGGCTGCCATGGCCGCTGGGCTGTGTGGCTGAGTTAGGACGAGCAGATTAAACCCTGACCTGACATCATGTTTCCACATGACAGCGTGAGTGTAGCCGGCACACGGCACTGACACTTGTTCTTGCCGTTTGAGTGACGGTTATTATCATCATTAATACTTTGCCGGCAATTGTTCATAATAGCAGGGCAGAGAGACACAGAGTCTTCCCGAGGCTGAGAACGGTCGCTGAAGGGAGGGTGGGTACAAGACAAACGAAAGTCAAAGGAATTTAGACTTTAAAAGAACATGTCCACATGCGGCGGGAGGGGGAGGGGGGGGGGTGTAATTGTTTGTAAAGTGTCTGATTAAAAACCCCAGTAAGAGCAGTAGAATGTACGTCTCGTGGCTGGTTGTTTTTCCTCTTTTCCTTTCCCCTCATGGATTTTGACATCTGTTCTGGCTAGGTCCGCGTTTCCGGGTTCCCGTTTTGCGCTCTGATTGGCCGCTGACCTACGCTAGTACGCCCCCCTCGCTATGAGCGTAGCAGGAGGACGGACGCTGAAATCGAACAGCTGTTAGCGCGATAGCCGCCGTTCTCGAAACCTAACAATGCCCGATCTAAACTGGTTCTCTCCTCTTTGTATACCTTTGTCCTCACAAGTATTCTGCCAGAGAACTTATGGACACGACAATAGTAATACGTAATAACATTCTGCAATGTTAAATAACGTTTATCCATTCAACTAGCGGTACTAGGTCGCTAGCCTAGCCGCAATGCTATGGTCGATCCCATTCACAAGCTAACAACAGCGTTAGTGCAGCTAAAGGGCTATCGTATCAACATCAGCATCCGTCCTGCTCAAACACCTTATAACTACTACTATTGTCGTGTCCATAAGTTCCCTGGCAGAATACTTGTGAGGACAAAGGTATACAAAGAGGAGAGAACCATTTTAGATCGGGCATTGTTAGGTTACGAGAACGGCGGCTATCGTGCTAAGCTAAGCTACGTTAGCTACTCACGTTGTATACATAATATGTACAACGACACAATGATTTACATTATTACAAATATGGTAACATGGTTGTGGATTCTGCCAGGGAACTTATGGACACAACCATAGTAATAAGTAATAACATTCTGCAATGTTATATAACGTTTATCCATTCAACTAGCGGTACTAGGTAGTTAGCCTAGCCGCAATGCTATGGTCGATCCCATTCACGTTAGCATGTAAGCTAACAACAGCGTTAGTGCAGCTAACGCCATCAGCGTCCGTCCTGCTCAAACACCTTATAACTACTATTGTCATGTCCATAAGTTCCCTGGCAGAATACTTTGGACACGACAATAGTAGTAGTTATATGGTGTTTGAGCAGGACGGACGCTGATGTTGATACGATAGCCCCTTTAGCTGCACTAACGCTGTTGTTAGCTTACATGCTAACGTGAATGGGATCGACCATAGCATTGCGGCTAGGCTAGCTACCTAGTACCGCTAGTTGAATGGATAAACGTTATTTAACATTGCAGAATTACTTATTACTATTGTCGTGTCCATAAGTTCCCTGGCAGAATACTTGTGAGGACAAAGGTATACAAAGATATATGACAGTCTTCGTTCCTGCTGAGATGACATCAAATGCTGGATGGCACACAATTTTCTACAGCTCAATCAGTCAAAGTGTGAAATCCTCCTTTTCGGCCCTCCGAACCAAACCAGTGTCATTGCCAGCAGCCTGGGTAACCTGTCTCCCCTAGTCAAGCCCTTTGTTAAAAACCTGGGCGTGCTCTTTGACCCAGAGTTTTCCTTCAATAGGCAGGTAAACTCGGTGGTGAAGGGGTGCTTTTTCCAGCTCCGGTCCATAGCCAAGATCAAGGCCATTCTCTCCCCCGCAGACCTGGAAAGAGTCATTCACGCCTTCATATCCTCACGCTTAGACTACTGTAACTCCCTGTACCTGGGGCTTAATAAATCCACCATAGCCCGTCTACAACTCCCCCAAAATGCTGCCGCTAGACTGCTCACAGGTACCCGGAAGAGAGCTCACATCACCCCTGTACTTGCCTCCCTCCACTGGCTCCCGGTGCGCTTCAGGGGCCTTTCTCACTCACGTTTGGGGATCGAATCACTGCTCCCGGGAACGGGGGGGAGTGTTCTCACTCACCCCTTTTGGGATGCGAAACGGCGCTGATTCGTTTTACCCCCCGCTGAACGGGATCAGTTGGATTAGGTGGTCTCGGAATCGGGCCGTGCGGGTGCGGGGGGCGTGACACACACAACGTTGTTACTGTCATGCTTGCTTGAATTTTGGGCAGATAACACCACACAGCAACAACTGGAGAATACCCCCAAAAAACGATATTTATGGGCAATTTGAGAGTTCAGACCTCAACCAAAAACAAGTGGACGAAAACATGAAGCCACGTTACAAACGCACAGCACTTCCCTGGCTCGCATTAGGCCTGGCAATTTTTGTTTGCCATGCTATTTTCTATACATTAGTTTCTTGTTTGAATGAATTTATTTCTATTAGACCAGTGGTGCCCAACCAGTCGGCCGTGGTCGACCAGTAGATCAATGACATGTAATATAATTGCCACGAACGATGGGATAATGTTAGCTGCTGGACAGGCTAAGCTAACTAGCGTTAGCTGTTAGCTTAGCGTTAACGCTAACCCTGCAAAACGCTCAAAAGCGGACTCTACAACAGAGTTCCATTCGTGAGAAAAGAGGCAGAACACACAGTGAATGTATCCGTTTTGTTTATTGCACGTTCTTTGCTGAAAAGAAAAAGTGCTACAGGCTATACTAGACTAGACTAGGCTAAGCTAACTAGCGTTAACCGTTAGCTTAGCGTTAGCCCTGGGAAACGCTCAAAAGCGAACTCTACAACACCATCCATTCGTGATAAAATGGGGTGGGTTATATTGACAAGGCTTGACAACAGAGGTTCAAATATAACTTCATATTTATTGCTTATTTATTCATTTTATATCAGCATCCAGTCCCCAGCGCCATGTTAACACTTCCTGTGTTTACATTTTCGAACGTGACATCATCGCCTACGGCATTACGGCAAGCGTAAACGCTCAAAAGGCAAACCGTAAACAGAACCCGTAACGAAACAAGACTGCAGTGTGTACGCAAACTAGAGGGGGGAGAGGGGGGGGGGGAGTTCGCATCAGATCTCGGAACGGGCCAGAACGGAACAGAATAGAAACGAATAGGGTGAGTGAGAAAGGGCCCTTAGAATAGACTTCAAGGTCCTTTTATTGGTTTACAAAGCCCTAAATGGTAAGGCCCCTGCTTACCTAGCAGACCTCCTCACCCCCTATACCAACGCCAGGGCCCTCAGATCGGCTGATAAGGGTCTCCTAACCACCCGTAGGTCTAATTTCAAGTCTAGGGGGGGACGTGCTTTTGCGGTCGCAGCCCCTGACCTCTGGAACAGCATCCCCATGTCCATTAAATCTGCCCCCTCCATTGAGTCTTTTAAATCAAAACTCAAAACCCACCTATAATCGCCTGGCCTTCCCTGACTCACTTTGACTCTTGCCGTACTTGTTGACGTGTTGTTCTGTTTTTCCTTTGTCTATCCGTTGATTTTATTTAATTTTTCAGTTTATTTTATACTTTTCTTTGTACTTAGCTTAGCTATGTGAAGCACTTTTGGTTGACAAGCATCATGCTTAAACGTGCTATATGAATAAATTTGATTGATTGAAAGAGGAGAGAACCAGTTTAGATCGGGCATTGTTAGGTTTCGAGAATGGCGGCTATCGCGCTAACAGCTGTTCGATTTCAGCGTCCGTCCTCCTGCTACTCTCATAGCGAGGGGGGCGTACTAGCGTAGGTCAGCGGCCAATCAGAGCGCAAAACGGGAACCCGGAAACGCGGACGCGTTGGAAAAACTCTACACGCAACAGGGCTAGCATATTTGTCTTGCATATTTTCTAAAATGAATGGACTTAATCTGTCACTACAAGGTGAAAACACAACCATCCTGTCGCTCAATGATAAAATACAAGCGCTCACGAGGAAACTCGAGCGCTGGAGTAGAAATGGGCTGGATTTCCAGAGCTTAATTAATTTATGGAGGACAATGAACTGAGTGTGAATACAGTGAGGATGTCTATAACAACTCACCTCCAAGCTCTTCTTGAACGGTTTAAAAAGTGTTTCCCAGAGGAAAATCAAGCGACCGAACCAGACAGTGTTTCAGTCCAAGCATCATGTTTGGACTGAAACACTGCATGTCTTTAAGGTTCGGTCGCTTGATGCAATCCAGTGTTTCAGTCCAATGATTAATCGTATTTATTATTTAAATATTGTATTTAACTTTGCCATGGCACTGCGGATGGCCAGTAGCAGTACCGTGGGAATTTTTATTAAACATCTGATATTTTCGCGGGTCTCGTGCCACTGTCAATTAAGGCTAAGCGACCGACAGTCAGTGGCACGAGACGCGCACCGTTTGACAGTGATGCGCAGCATATTTGCGAATTGCGAGTGCATGCTCTCGTGACTGGCCAGTACGCGGAAATTTTTATTAAACATTAAACATTCTGATACTTTGATGTAAGGGATGGGAAGGGGGGATGGCCTTTTTAGAAGGGGGATGATATTGACCGTTTTTATTTCAGGGGGGATGGTATCACCCACACCCCCCCTCAACTCGAGTACTGATTTGACTTGATTCAACAACAAAGCAGTCGGGGCAATGGCAAGCCGAAAATGGTCGCACGTGTTGTTACACTTTACAAAGCTAGATGCAGACAACGCTCACTGCAATATTATATATTATATATGATAATAAATTATTTGAAGTTTGGATTTTTTTTTACAACTGAGGTAGGTAGATTACATTTTTAGAGACTAAAGTACCGGAAAAAAGGTACCGTTGGGTACCGGTATCGATTCACAGGTACCGGTACCGGTATCGGTTCAAATGTGAAAGGTACCCAACCCTAGGGGAGTGGCTTGCTAACTCTTAGGGAGTGGGGAGTGGCTTGCTAATTCCTAGGGAGTAGGGAGTGGCTTGCTAACTCTTAGGGAGTGGGGAGTGGCTTGCTAACTCTTAGGGAGTAGGGAGTGGCTTGCTAACTCTTAGGGAGTAGGGAGTGGCTTGCTAACTCTTAGGGAGTAGGGAGGGGCTTGCTAACTCTTAGGGAGTAGGGAGTGGCTTGCTAACTCTTAGGGAGGGGGGAGTGGCTTGCTATCTCTTAGGGAGTGGGGGGTGGCTTGCTATCTCTTAGAGAGTCGGGAGTGGCTTGCTATCTCTTAGGGAGGGGGGGTGGCTTGCTATGTCTTAGGGAGTGGGGAGTGGCTTGCTAACTCTTAGGGAGTGGGGGGTGACTCTCTATCTCTTAAGGAGGGGGGTTGGCTTGCTATCTCTTAGGGAGTGGGTGTGGCTTGCTATCTCTTAGGGAGTGGAGGGTGGCTTGCTATCTCTTAGGGAGTGGGGGGTGGCTTGCTATCTCTTAGGGGGCTTTCTCACTAACCATTCGGGGTCGAATCAGAGCCCGATCGCACCAGAAAAGGGTGTGATCGTCCTACTGAGAACGCTCCCCCGCGTCCCCGGGGACGCTGATTCGCTCCAAACCTGGACCGCTGGAATAGGTGGTCTCGGGTGCGCGCCAGTGGGAGCGGGGGGCGTGGTGTACGAGCTTGTACCAAAACACAGAAGAGGCTTGCTGTATCAACTTGCTGACACACAACGTCATTACTGTAATGCTTTCATGCTTGTTTGAATTTTGGGCAGATAAAAACATACAGCAACAACTGGACAATACCCACAAAAACTATATTTATGGGCAATTTGGCGAGTTCAGACCAAACCAAACAAGCATGTTGAGCCTCATGGGCCACGGCTCAGTGGATGAAAACATAAAGCCACGTTACAAAGCACAAGACTTCCCTGGCTCGCATTAGGCCTTGCAATTTCTTTTGCCATTGCTATGTCTACTATACATTGGTTTCTTGTTCGAATGCATTTATTTCTATAGACCAGTGGTGCCCAACCAGTCGGCCGTGATCGACCGGTAGATCAATGACATGCAATATAATTTAAGCGAGCAATGGGCTAATGTTAGCTGCTAACGCGAGCAATGTTAGCTGCTAACTAGTAATAAATAGGCTAAGCTAACTAGCGGAGCGGAGCTGATTCGACCCCGAATGGCTAGTGAGAAAGCACCCTGAACATGTTAGGGTTACCTTACATTTTTTTTTTTTTTTTTTTTTTTTTTTTTTTTATCTTTCTTCCACTCCTTTTTCCCGATTTTCTCTCCCCCATCCCACCCTTCCTGGTTGTTGCGTACTTTCCCCTACTGTTGGTCCGGGAGACCGGAGACTGTCACATGCTTTCCTCCGACGCATGTGCAGCCTGGGGCAGGCCAACCTGGCCGCGCAGGTTCTCACCGGGGAGAGTGTAGCGTGTGGGAGGCCACACTATCTCTCCTCAGATCCAACCCTCGCTGAGCAGGCGCCCCGACCGAACTGTAGGGGTCGCTGTCCACAACGCCCAGGACCCACCCTTCAGCTTTCGCACCCTCTGATACGGCCAATTGTATCAGTGTGAGGGGCCAGCCAAGCTGATAGCAACGCCGGGAGCTGGATTCGAACAGGCGAATCCTAGTGTCTCCCGGTGTTGGTGACGAACGTAATCTCCGTGCGCCACCTGCCCCCCCTTACATTGGTTTCTTGTTTGAATGCTGTGACGGGGTCCTTCTCCTCTCCCCTCCAAACTCACACAAATGATGGCATAGTCGAAAAAATTATCTTGGTGCAGAGGTGACATTAGTTTACAAAAAGTGACAATCGAAATAACAAAAATGACACTATACTACCTGGAATATCAAATTAGTTCCACAATAACTTCATTTGATAAACAGACAAACAAAACTCTTACGGCACTTCCCTAAATTACCTTCATTGTAACAGAGCAGGGCAAGCCTGACACAAAACAAACAAAACACTTACGGCGCTTCCCTAAGTTACCTTCATTGTAACAGAGCAGGGCAAGAACCCCAAACCTTGGGCACGCAGCCCTCATGACACCTGGACTCCTCCCCCTCCACAGGTGCCACACATAATTAATTAACATTACTAAACAGGTGCTACACATCAATTGATTTGCCGTTTCCTACACACATTATATCAAAACAACCGCCAACACCAATACCCTCACAACCCAATAAATAAATACATTTACACAACCCAATAAATACATATATGTACACCACACAACACAACACCATAAATAAATATATGTATGAATGGATATATGAATGTATGGTAATATGTATAAATGCATGTATGATTAGATTAATGAATATGTATGCATGTTTGATTATGTATGAATGTATATGATGAGCGAATATTGTGTGTATGTGTGCGTGCGTGCTGCCCCGGCGTCAGTGACAGACCCACTCTGTCACAAATGCATTTATTTCTATAGACAGTGCCCAACCAGTCGGCCGTGATCGACATGACATGCAATATAATTGACGCGAGCGATGGGCTAATGTTAGCTGCTAACTAGTAATAAATAGGCTAAGCTAACTAGCGTTAGCTAGCTAACTAGTGTTAGCTTAGCGTTAACCCTGGAAAACGCTCAAAGCGGACTCCACGACACCAGTTCCATTGGTGAGAAAAGGGGGTGGGTTATATTGACAAGGCTTGACAACAGAGGTTCAAATATAACTTCATATTTATTGGTTATTTGTTTCTTTATATCAGCATCCAGTTTCCACCACCGTGTGTTAAACTCTTCTTGTGTTGACGTTCGAGCGTGACATCATCGCCTACGGCAAGCTTACATGCTCAAAACGCAAACCGTAAACAAAACCCGGTGCGCACCAAGACTGCAGTGTGTACACAAACTAGAGGGGGGAGAGGGAGGGGGGAAGTTTGCACCCAAGGACGGAACGAGGACGGAACGGAGCTGATTCGCCCCCGAATGGCAGTGAGAAAGCACCCTTAGGGAGTGGGGGGTGGCTTGCTATCTCTTAGGGAGTGGGGGTGGCTTGCTATCTCTTAGGGAGGTGGGGGGTGGCTTGCTATCTCTTAGGGAGTGGGGGGTGGCTTGCTATCTCTTAGGGAGGTGGTAGGTAGGTGGATGGATTTGTGGTTAGCGGGCTGATCAAACACAAATGAGGTTCTCGTGGTCCTCGAAGGTATACCAAGGACATCCCCAGAATTTTTTTTATTTCAGTAATAGTTATTTATCATCATGTTACTACATTTACTGGCAAGTAAATAAGTTAGGTTATATATTCATTCATCCGTGTGGAGATATCATTTGTCTGTATTGACCCATCCAATCACTCAGGAGCAGTGGGCAGCCACAGGGAGGTGCCTGCAGGGACTAACTGCAGTTGTAATGCCAGTAGCTAGAGCGAGGGCACTGGGCAGGAGTAATGTACCTAGCATTCAGGTCTTGTTTGCTGTGGGAGGTACCCAGCAGCAACCACAGGACCATCTTGCTGTTCTCATGAATCCATTCATAGAAAGGTTGAGCACCAATTTCAAGCTTTTCTGTGACTCTGCAGTTAGGTTAATGTTATGGTTAGGGTCAGGTCAAGGTTAAGGTTAAGGTTAGTTCACCAAGTTGTAGGAAATCCAACAAAAAGTCGCCACTTGCTGTATGAGAATAGTCTGAGCTGTGAGGCACCAGTTTAGTTTATTTATTTATTTTTTAGCCAGGGACAGTGCACATTAATCAACATCTTCAGTTTCCACATCAATGTAAATGTGCCAGAGTTAGCTAATTTAGCTAGTTTTCATCTGTAGTCCCTGCCTAACATGCATGGTGTGGGAGGAAACCGAAGTACCCAGAGGAAACCCACGGAACATGCAACACAACAGAACATGCAAACACAGAAAGGCCCCCTGCTGGGTTTCGAACCCAGGACCTTCTTGCTGTGAGGCAGCAGTGCTGACCACTGTGCCACCATGCCGCCCCTTAATCACTGCTGTGCCACCATTATTATTACACATTAACATCATCATAGCATTCTCTCTATCAATCACTTTTACTCCTTGATAGTGATACATTGGTGATGTTATACATTTGTATTTAGTATTCTCTGGTTTAACCCTTTCACTTTCACACTACAGAAGGTTAACCTAACCGGCTGTAGTGTGGTAGTGAAAGGGTTAACCTTCTGTAGTGTGGTAGTGAAAGGGTTAACCCTTTGTTGTGTGGCAGTGAATGGGTTAACCTTCTGTCTTACTCTTGACACAGTGAAAGGGTTAACCCTTTGGTAGTGTGGTAGTGAAAGGGTTAATGTGGGAGGAGGATGTACTGTACTCCCATCTTGTACAGTAATGATAATAATAATAAACTTTATTTGTATAGCACCTTTCATATAATTGAAACAGAAGTGATGTGTAGACTAAATAGACACAGGCATAAAATGAGCATAAAATTGGCATAATTATAGACAGGTCTCAAATGAGCAGAGAATTGTTATTAAAAACCCTCCCGGAAAAAGTTTATTAGTCATTAAAATCTATTAAAAAAGATTAGATAGATAAAAAATAATCGATTTATTATTGATTATGATAGAGATACTAATCGAATGATAGATCTTGATAGATACTCACGATGCCTGGCTAACTTGTATGTGGTGAATATGGCTGACGGAGACCTTGGAGCGGCTGGATTTTCTTATCTCCCAGGAGAAGTGATTCAACTTTGATCTAACAAAAAAAGAAATCAGCCCAAAGAGAAATCAAGGTGTGACGTGTGAAACAAGTGGTTGACACACAGTAATTGCTCAGAATACAACATGATTTCTCACACTCACCTCTTGGCTGATGACTTGGGGGGGAAATAAGCCCTTTCAATCAACCTGCATCAGAAATGCAATTTTCTTCTGCTTTTATGTCAATTTGCCAATCAACTGGCCTGCAGCTGTGTTACTCGCTTGAAGCAGATTGAGTCGGAGGACATGCAACACGGTTGTCTTAAAGAGACCATCTGTGTGTTTTTATTTTTTTTTATCAAACCAGTGTGGGGTGTACATTCGGGAGGAGTTTGATCTGGAGATGGTAAATAATAATGTCTTTTGTTATATTTGTTATATAGGTCTATTCTACTTCAGTGTTTACAAACATTATCAACATAAACAAACTGGTTACAGCCACAAAATACACAGAATACAATCCAAAACTTGTATTTTCACATTATCCTTGTATCAAGAGCTGAATAAACGACAGAATAAAAATACGTCTCCATTGCTATTTTGTTTCCCTTGGCGGTGGGGCTAGCCATTTTCTTAAACATTTGGATCGCTGATTAGGCCTTTAAGAATAGAACCGAGGGCATGATAAAGCAGACCCTATGTTTATGTTGCCGAGCACGTTGTCCTTGTGTTTGTGTATATATGTCCTGTAAGCCGCTGAGCGTTATACATTATGTAGGACGGTCTGGTCTAGAGATAATGCACGTCTCCTAAAGCTCCCGGCTCCTGCTTCGTCTGCCTGTAACCTTGAACTGCCTCCCAGACACCATGTGGTCCGTCTCTCCCTCCTGCGCTGTGATTACTGTGGAGTGGAGGAGATAACCTGAGTGGGCCTGCAATATTCTCTCTCTCTCAGCAGTTGCATGCACACACATGCGCACACAGACACACATGCGCACACATACACACACAGACATACACACACAGACATGCACACACACACACACACACACAGACATGCACACACACACAGACACGCACACACACACATACAGACATGCACACACAGACAGACACGCACACACACACAAACATGCACACACACACACACACACACACACACACAGACACCCACACACACATACACAAATACACACAGACACGCGCACACTCACACACACACACACACACACACACACACACACACACACACACACACACACACACACACACACACACACACACACACACACACACACACACACACACACACACACACACACACACACACACACACACACACACACACACACACACACACACACACAGACACACACACACACACACACACACACACACGCACACACACTCAGAACCCAGCTCACACTCGTCCTGGTTCTACCACCAGACGGCCTCGAAGAGCACTAAATGACATGGGCCCTCCGACAGGAGACTGTGGCTGGAGGAATGTCAAAAGTGATGTTCGAGGACGACAGATACGCTGCATATCACAGACCCCTAAGTGGCTGAAATGGGCCTTGAGTGGATCCATCCCTGCCTGGAAAACCAAAGTTGTACCCTTCAGTTTGTGGTAAGGATGAGGATGTTTTACAGTCAGAAACGTGAGAAACGTTCCCCATAAACTCCTCAGCTAGAAATATCCCCCCCTCTATGTTCCCCTTCAAACTTTCCCAAAGCAGCTTCCGTTACCTTGGCATAAAGATAACACATAAACATTCTAATCTCATAGCGTCCAACTTCACCCCTCTACTGGAGCGCACCGAGCAGGATTTTATCAGATGGTCATCACTTCCTTTATCACTTGTTGGCAGAGTGAACACTGTGAAAATGAACACATTACCGAAATTTCTGTACTTATTTCAAAATATTCCAACCTTCATTCCAAAGTAATTTTTCAAAGCCCTCGACAAGGCAATATCAGATTTTATTTGGAATAAACGCCCAGTCCGAATAAATAAAATGGCCCTCCAGAAGCCTAAATCGCAGGGAGGCTTTGCACTACCCAATTTCTTGGTCTACTATTGGGCTGCAAATATTCACAGCATTCTCTATTGGAGTCATTCCCATTACGGACTCTGTCAGTGGGTACCGGCATGGGTCGACATGGAAAGGGCATCTTGTTCTAGAACATCTTTACAATCCTTAGTTTGCTCTTCGCTCCCAGTCACAACCGCCCAGTACACCAACAACCTCTTAGTACAACACTCCCTCCGGATCTGGTCCCAGTTCAGAAAACACTTTGGTCTCCACGCCATGTCACCGTCGTCACCTGTCCACAAAAACTTCCTTTTCCCTCCCTCTATGGTGGATGAAACCTTCAGCAACTGGTTTAAGAATGGCATTCTGAACATTTATGATTTGTACCAAGACAGTTCATTTATGTCTTTCACACAACTGTCCCTAAAGTTTAACTTACCAAAAACAATTTTTTTCAGATATCTACAGATAAGTGATTTTGTTAAGAGCAAATTTGCCCAGTTCCCCCATACACCTCCAAAAACTGTGATCGACCGCATCTTGGAGGTGAAGGTTGTAATCAAAGGCTCAATATCTAAACTATATAACATCATATCCCTATCCCTACCCTCCTCAGTATTGGCTAAGACAAAACTGGGAGTCCGATCTAAATCATCAATTTACAGACAAAGAATGGGAAAATGCTCTTGCCCGAATACACTCTTCTTCAATATGTGCCCGCCATTCACTGATACAGTTCAAGCTCCTCCACCGTCTATATTGGTCAAAGACTAGACTGGCGAAGATAAGTCCTGGCATGGATCCCACATGCGACCGGTGCCACCAAGCCCCTGGCTCACTTATTCATATGTTTTGGCATTGTCCAGTACTGGCCCCTCACTGGCCCCATTTTTAAATCTTATTCAGACATATTTTTTATGAATATTGACCCATGCCCTCTTATTGCATTATTTGGTCTGACACCGGAGAACGCTGCAATATCTACTGAGCAATCCAATGCCATGGCCTTTGCCTCACTCATTGCCAGACGCCTCATCCTATTCAACTGGAAGGCAGCCACTCCCCCTTCACACTTACACTGGATGAGGGATGTCATGTCTCTCATACATATAGAGAAAATCAGATTTACAACACAAGGCCACACAGATACCTTCCACAAAACATGGCAGCCCTTCCTATCTCATTTCAAAACCCATATGACTCCTTCCAAATTTGGGACCCCATGACCCCCCTCCTCCCCCTATCTACCTTCCTGACACTGCTGGCCCACGTATGGCTGGGGAGATGGCATTGTGGTGGTCTGCTAAGGGTGTTAAATTTACTTTCCATTTTATTTGTTTTACCATCTGGAAATCACGCTACTAAAATGGAGAGTATTACTTATATTATATATTATTATTACGGTCTTTCCTATTTATATATATATATATATTTTTTTTTCTCTTTTGTTTTCTTAAAATTTTTATTTACTTTACTTTACTTTACTTCTTTTTGCCTAGCTTTGTCTGCCACATCTGTACTTATGTTTAATTATTTAAATTTCTTTATTTTTAATTTTTAATTTTATTTCTTATTTTTACATGTATGTTTGTCGTCGCCCTCACTGGGTGGGATGGGGTGGGATTAGGGGATAGGAATGGGGAAGGAAATGGAAGTTGTATAATTTGGATAACTGAAATGTATAAATATGTACTAATTCTTCCAATAAAAAAAGATAAACCTAGAAACGTGAGAAACGTTTAACGCCCCTGCAAAAAAAGATATAACCCTCCCAGGAGAGATACCTATGGTAAAACATTTTAGATGTTTGGGAGTGGAAATATTCCCCACCATAAGACAAACGGTGAAGCACAATTACACAAAAATCCAAAACAAAATCAAAGACGACCTTGATAGGTGGGCAAAACTTAAAAAGTACAGGCACGGATATCAATAGTTAAGATGGACGTACTACCTAGAATCAACTTCTTCAGCTCAATGCTACCGTTACCCCCTCCAGAGGGTTACTGGAAAAGATTACACTCCTCCACATACAAATTTATTTGGAATAACAAACCACCACGTATAAAAAGATCCAGATTTTTCCACTATTTTAAGGCGTACACATTAAGACCATTGACAACATGGTTTGATCCCCAAGCATTAGTATCCTGGAGAAAATTAGAAGAAAACATAGTAGCCCCACATAGACTGAAGGACATAGCATACACTAAACTACCAATCAAGCATTGCAAACGGAAATTTGGCCCCATAATTACTCATGCGATCCGGATATGGCGTGAAACACAAAAAAAATATCCTAACCCACATAAATGGCACAATCATACTCCCTTATTCAATAACAATGCACTCTTGATTGGAAAACGACCTATAAGATTCCCTATATGGGAAAAGCAAGGCATACACTCATTAGGGGATGTTTTTAACAAACAGGGTTTCTGTAGTTATGAAGAAATACAGAAGAAGTTTAATCTCACCAAGTCCACACATCTTTTTTACTTACAGTTATTGTTGTTTGAAGACTCAAGGTGTTCCATTAACGAAACCAATTGAACACCACAGATACCACAAATTCTTCTATGAAAGAGAGACATCAAGAGGTTTTGTTTCAGATTTGTATCATCAATTACTAACGTCCTCATATGAAACCCTCCACCTAGACTCCGTCTGGAGGAGGGATATACCAGACCTGGAAAGTGATTTTGATTGGCAAGAAGCCTGGGCAAATGTTCGACTCACATCAAGGAACCCGGACCATCAACAAATCAATCTTAACTATATTCACAGGACATACTTGACTCCTATAAGACTGAAATAAAATGGGTCTTATACAAGACTCCAAATGCTCCTTATGTACAAATGGGGACGAGGGGACATTTATGCACATGTACTGGGACTGCCCACCAGTTAAGATATTCTGGAAAGAGGTGACCCAGCAATTATCAAATCTCTTAACTTGGAATATACCTGTACACCCCTCTGTATTACTGCTGAATGATGTTTTTGAGTGTGCAGTACATCCACAGCTAAAGAGATTGGTTTTATCGGGTATCACAGTGGCTAAAAAGCTGATAGCATCACGATGGTTCCAACCGGAAAAAATGTGCCGAAATGTGATCTATCAAGAAATATCTACAGCAATAATGTTGGGTCTCAATTAATCCAAAATGACATTGTGGTTAGAAGTGGTGGAGAAAATAAAAGCTAGCATATAATGGTAATGTCTGGTTAGGAGCGAGGGAAAATGGATGGATTATCCAATGGGGGGTCCGGGAGGGGGGGGTACGAGCTGGAGCATATGTGTGTAGGTTTTTAGATAACAGGTATTAAGGGTATATCCTATATATGACAATTAACTAAAATGTGATTTCATTGGATGTGCACTGTCAACTAATGCTTGTATATCTTATCGTGTGTTGTCATGTTTGTTTATGTGTTTGTTTAAAAAATTATAAAAAAATAAAATACAAAAAAAACTAGAAACGTGAGAAACGTTTCTTCTAATATAACTGTGACTGCTTTCCTCTTCCCTTAGCACTCTGTGTGTCTCTATTTCAAGGACGCAGACATTATTGCACAGTATGTTGTCATTCAGCTTATTTGCATCGCCTGTTTTCACTGTTCTTTTTATTATCTTTTTAAGTAGCGTGTTCATGAGAAGTCAGAACTGAAGAAGTTTCACTGAACTCTGAGCTCCTGCGGTTAACGGAACATGTCGACATCATGGGAAACGTACTCACCAGAGCCAGACAGGAAGATACATGCAGTACAAATTTCCTCTCCGTGCATTCAAGCTAGTTTAGCACAAATGAATGGAAGCGGATAGCGATCAGCTAGCCCAGCTGTTGGCCAAAAACACCTCTCCCGGAGTTTTAAGCCAGGCTAGTGGTCCTTATCCACTTCCATTCATTTATGCTAAGCTAGGCTAGCTTGCAGCCGGATAGCTTTCCACTGAGCGCACAGAGAGGAAATTGGTATCCATCTTCTTGTCTGACTCTGGAGAAGATGGTAAGTGCATTTCCCATAATGTTGGCGTATTCCTTTAAGCATTCAAGTTTGAAAAATGTGATATAGGCTATAGGGCTGTCCTCAACTAAAGACATTCTTAGTTGACAAATGGTAATATAATTTGTTGACTAATCAATATGGAGGAGAAATAATATTTTTTGTCCAACAAAATCTAGGCTTACAAGCTTACATCCCTCCCCAAGCAAACACCGTCAGGGCCCTGGCGGAACTGGCAGAGAATCTCAACAAGCACCAGATCAAGCACCCGGACGCAGCCATGATCGTAGCTGGAGATTTCAATCAGGCAAATCTGAAAAAAGTGATGGCATCCTTCTTTCAGCACATCGCCTGCTCCACCAGAGGAGGGAATCCGCTCGACCACTGCTACACCCCGTTCAGAGCCGGCTACAAGGCTGTACCGGCTCCGCCGTTGGCGGGGGATACCAGCACGTCCGATCATGACGCCATCTTCCTCTATCCCATTTACAAACAAAGATCACAAATGGGGACGCTCTCTCGTTGTCGGTACACAGTGTGAGAAGAGCATTTATGCAGGTGAACACCAGAAAAGCTGCTGGACCAGATGGAATAACAGGACGCATACTTGTCCTGTGCTAACCAGCTAGCCCCTGTGTTCACCGCCATATTTAATCGATCCCTGGCGGAGTCAGTGGTCCCTGCCTGCTTCAAGATGTCTACCATCATCCCTGTACCAAAGAAACCCTCCCCAACATGTCTCAATGACTACAGACCGGTGGCACTCACCTCTGTGGCCATGAAATGTTTCGAGAGGCTGGTCAAGGATCACATTTGTGCCTCCCTCCCCAGTGATATGGACCCTATGCAATTTGCATACAGGCCAAACAGGTCCACTGATGATGCAGTCTCCCAAGTACTGCACAGCACCCTCTCTCACCTGGACCGACAGAAGGGGGGCTATGTGAGACTGTTGTTCATTGACTACAGCTCAGCGTTCAACACCATAGTCCCCACCAGACTGGTGGACAAGCTGATCGAGCTGGGTCTGAGCTCCGCTCTGAGCACCTGGATACTGGACTTTCTGAGCGAAAGGCCCCAGGCAGTCAGGGTGGGGGGTCAGACCTCCAACACCATCACCCTGAGCATCGGGTCCCCCCAGGGCTGTGTTCTGAGCCCCCTGCTGTACTCACTATACACACACGACTGTGTGGCCAAGTTCAGCTCCAACTCCATAGTGAAGTTTGCGGACGACACAGTGGTGGTGGGGCTGATCTCGGACAACGACGAGAAGGCCTACCGGGAGGAGGTTGAGGTACTGGAACGCTGGTGCAAGGACAACAGCCTGCTCCTGAACATTGGTAAAACCAAGGAGCTGATCATGGATTTTAGGAGGAGACAGCAGGAGACACACACACCACTGAGGATAAACGGGGCTACCGTGGACAGGGTGAGCAGCTTCAAGTACCTGGGGGTCCACATCTCAGAGGACCTGACATGGACAACACACATAGACTCAGTCGTAAAAAAGGCGAAGCAGCGCCTCTACCACCTGAGACAGTTAAGGAAGTTCAGAGTATCTGGGAAGATACTCCAGTCCTTCTACTCCGGAGCTGTAGAGAGCATCTTGACTGGAAACATCACTGCCTGGTATGGCAACAGCACGGCACAGGACAAGAAGCCCTACAGAGAGTGGTGCGCTCAGCCGAGCGTACCACGGGTATTGCACTACCAACCCTGCAGGTCCTATACAACAAGAGGTGCAAATCCAGAGCCTGCAGGATATTGACTTAGGCTCAGCTTCTTCCCTCAGGCCATCAGAGCCTTGAACACTGAACTCTCCACGCACAAGCACACATGAGCACACACACGACAACACACACACTGTTCACGCTCACACACTAGCAGCCACTTTAACATGAGCACACACACACTCATGCTGCACACGCTCACACTATGGACACTTTACAGAAGGAAAGGTCACTTTAAGAATAGTATAGCTTGAGATTGTATAATATAGCATTGTATAGCAGTGTACATAAAGACCCAGTGCCTCATCCGTAGCTAACAGGGTACTGCACTACCACAGGACCTAGCATGTCCTACCATGCACTGTAAATAACTCATGTACAGATACCGATATGCCTACTTTGTTTACTTGTCGCTCTATTGGTTGGACTCTTATTATTATTATTATTATTACTTGTATTATGCACATCGTTGCGGGCGAGACCCCCCGCATTTCACTGTATACCTGTATGCCGTGACAAATAAAACTCTTGTATCTTGTATCTTGTATCTTGTATCATCATTTGCTTAATTACTCTAGTGAGCAGTTTGAGGAAAGGTTTGTAGCTACAGCAGCTAATAGCCCTGCATTGCAGCATCCTAGTGGTCTACCCTCTTTGGTTCAACTCTGCCTTGCATGTCGCCAAAGTATGTTTAGAGAAGTCGGTTCACTCTGCCGCCATCTTGATAACGAGGACTAACAAGCCGTGTTGTAGTCGAGTCACTAAATCTCAAGTCAGTCCCCAGTGTTCGAGTCCGAGTCCAAGTCCGAGTCACCAAAGAAGAGTCAGAGTAGAGTCCCCATTACCCTAGTCCGAGTCAGAGTCAGAGTCCAAGTCCACTCTGGCAGTCAAAGAGCTGACATACAAAAAAAAAAAAGGTCTACATTAAACATAAATGACACACACATGTCACCATTTCAAAGGGAGTTTATTTACTTTGTGACACAATAGCCAAACAAATGCATAGCCATCAATATCGTATGCCAAATGATTAGGACATATTCCCCCCAAAATATACTAAAATAAACTGTATTTATCAAGTCCGAGTCCTCATCTGCGTCTTCCGAGTCCGAATGCAGTTGATGCTCGAGTCCAAGTCCAAGTCCGAGTCATCAGTGCTCAAGTCCAAGTCGAGTCAGGAGTCCTGAAAATAAGTCCAGGACTCGGACTTGAGTACTACAACACTGCTAATAAGACCTATCAACTCTTTCTCTGAATGGGGAGTCATCCGTATCTAAGAGTCTGTCATACATTATCATCATTCTTCTTTCATATCCGAAGTCACTGGTGAATTACAGACAACACAGAATGGTTAATTTGGTCGAAAAGGACTATTTTGTATTAGAAAAATTCCCCCTCATACATGTAGATCAGCCTCTATGCATGCGTCATCCAGTGGTTTCTACTAGAGTCCCTAGTTACCATGGCAACCACTCCAATTCCCAGCCTTTTAGGAGAGATTGTTATTCATTTGAAACATCTTTAAAACTCACATTTCACGCAGCAAATTATAATTTAACCCAACATAAAATCATATCACATTTAATAATATTACCCCCCCCCCCCCCCAAACACACACACACACACACACACACACACACACACAGAAACCAGGGCAAAAACATAACCTCTCATAAGCAATGCATCTATATGCATAAAACTGCTTTTATATGTCATTCTCCTTGTAGTAAAGATATTAGTAAAGAATGAAAAATGAAGATGGAAATGGACATGTAACCTCGAAGGCTAATATCCTTTTCTCGATATATAAATGCAGTCCATTTAGACACACGTCGCGCTTGACGTGGGAGTACAACAGTGACAGGCTGGCGGCGTCCCTGTTGCCTAGAAACACAAGGTGAATACTTAGCGATCTACTATTGAATTCACGAGTGGATATCTGCCATCGGAGGGTGAGGCCTCATCTCACATTCATATTATTCCCATCAAACAGAACAACAATTTCTGGTATTTTTCTTGCATTACATTTATATACCCCTGCATATAAATTCATTTCTTGGCATGGCTGGCCAATATGCAGAGTGTGTGTCACCTGTGAATAAGCCAGTTGATAATTATTGATTGTGTCTTTTCAAGCATGGGGTAATTTTGGTGTCCGCATTTGCATACTGTCTAGAGATAATAGCCATGTGTCAGATCTCATGGCTGGTGTCCACTCTAATAGTGCCTATAGCCGCACAATGGAGGGTTTAATATGTGACATGTTCATATTTCCCAGCCTGGGAGGCAGACACGCTGTGCCATTGGCTCCCAATCATATAATCAGCCGCTCTGACACAAAAGAGTAATTTGATTTGATAAAGGGCACTACATGCATTTCAAATAGCATATCACCCACCTAGGCTCCATCGCCTTCTTCTGAGTCTGTCTCAGTGGAAAGCTATTGGAATGACAGAATGCCACAAGACTGGCCTTGCGCGTTTTGTAGGGAAATATGCCGAATTGCACAAGTCCAACACATACCGCTAGCCGGAGCGGAGCTGGCGGAGCTGTGAGGACAAGCACAATGAAAACAAAGCAATAATAGAGATGTTGTTTGTTATTTAGTTTAGGGACAGTGCATATCAATAAACAGTTATACATTATAGAGATGTTGTTTCTTATAGAGATGTTGTTTGTTATGGTTTGTTTTCCTTCCTCCAGTCCATAAGTAATGTTTACAGCGTTGACTGGGTAAATCTTTTTTCACCATCTTTGTAAGTGCATTTCTGAAATGCAACATGAAAGAGTAATGGACGCACACACACACACACACACACACACACACACACACACACACACACACACACACACATACACGTACACACGTCACACACACACACACGCACACACACACACACACACACACATACAGGTACACACGTACACACGTACACACGTACACACACACACACACACACACACACACACACACACACACACACACACACACACACACACACACACACACATACATACACGTACACACATACACACACACACACACACACACACATACAGGTATACACGTACACACGTACACACACACACACACCACTTTGGCTGTGAAAATAAAACAAGCCTCAAATAATTGCCATGTGATAAATATTGATATTGGTAATCTCTTTTCATTACCTACTTTAAATGATGACAGATAGCACAGGACAGATTTCTGAGATGTCACAACTAATAACTCAGCAAAGTGATTCATCATATATAATGCAGTACACCCCCAGACCCGCTCTCTCAGAAGGAGGAAAGGAGGGAATATTTAAGGGGAATACAGCTCAGCCTCTCTCACTTTAATAAATGATCTACTGCCTTAAGGGAGCCTCGCTCTCCACTCTCCTCTCCGGCAGCGGCACGCTCTTTTGAAGAACCAGATCTCGGCGTTCAGCAGCCATTAACAATATCTCATTGCAAACGTTCATACTTGACGCAATTGCCCCAATTCCTATCAGCTGCTTGCCGCGTGTTGGTTTTTCCTCCTCTTTCGGCGCAGGCGAGGGTTAAGTCACTGAAAAACAAATATTCATCCAAGTTGTTTTCATGCGTTCGTTTTCATGCGTTCCTGGCGGTGCTTGAAGTGTGCGTCGACTCGTGAAAAAATAAAAACACGGTTTACCATATCAATACCATATCAATACCATATCAAAGCCATCTCAAAACCATCCAATCCATAGTGGTTCCACACTTCTTCGTTTGGTTGCATGATAATGAAAGACACTTGTTTTGTGCTCTTGCTGAATAGTCATTGGGTATATACAGTACGAGGCATTGGGTTCTTAGGGGAATATATAGTTATTTATCGTTTATCGATTTTCTTGATATTGTGATCATCAATTCTGTGGTCTAAATGAATGATAGAAAAAAAGTAAGAGTTAAAAGTCTGATTTCTCTCTGTGTTGAAAATCACAGTTTCATTTTGATACTTTCCACAACCATCTCCTTGCAGTCCAGTATGATGAACATCAATTGGATCATCTCTCATGTATAGTTTTCCATATCTATATATCATGTTAAACTGTATATTGTTATGGAAAGAAGTAGCCTACTTCTCAATATTGTGTGACATAACCCCCCCCCCCCGTATTGCACAGAATCCAGATAAAGAAAAGATATAAAGATAATAATAATAATAATAATAATAATAATAATAATAATAATAATAATAATAATAATAATAATAATAATAATAATAATAATAATAATAATAATAATAATAATAATAATAATAATAATAATAATAATAATAATAATAATAATAATAATAATAATAATAATAATAATAATAATAATAATAATAATAATAATAATTAATAAATAAAAAAAAAAAAAAAAAAACATTGCAAAGGCAAAATACTCTATGGACTCAACCTAATAATAATAATAATAATAATAATAATAATAATAATAATAATAATAATAATAATAATAATAATAATAATAATAAAAAAAAAAAAAAAAAAAAACATTGCAAAGGTAAAATACTCCATGGACTCAACCCAACCCCAGTATGTACCTTGTGGATTTCGACAGCTGCAGACTCTGAATTGCTAATAGTGGGCTCAGCTGAAGGCCTTACATTAGGGGTGTGTGATTCAGATCCAGGGTTTTTAGTGAGGCCCCTCTCTCTGTGTTTGAGCAGGGGGAGCTTTCTCCCCCTCCAGCCCTTTGTGTGAGGCCTAATGATGTTCCCCTGTTTCTATCACACACTGCCTCTGTGTGTTCTTGTGTGTGTGTGTGTGTGAGTGCGTGCATGCGTGCGTGAGAGAGAGAGAGAGAGAGAGAGAGACAGTGTGAGTGTGTGTATGGGGGAGGGGTTGAGGGAGAGACTGCACTTGTGTCTCCAGTGTACATCTTGCACCTGCCTATATGGTCCTCTGTTCTGTTTCAAGCTTTTGGCGGAAGGTGCTTAACATGTCAAGGTCTCTGACAGCTTTAGGCAGAGAAAACATGATGTGTGTGTACATGTACATGCGTGTGTATGTGCGTGCATGTGTGTGTGTGTGTGTGTGTGCTTGCTCTCATGCGTATAGGGGAGAGCTTTCTCTCTCTCTCTCTCTCTCTCTCTCTCTCTCTCTCTCTCTCTCTCTCTCTCTCTCTCTCTCTCTCTCTCTCCCTCCCTCTCT
>NC_140169.1:130657658-130682610 GCF_963971535.1 Notolepis coatsorum | reverse complement strand
TGATGCTGTAGACGAGAACAGATGGCGCGCGTCTCTACATCCAAACGATCCACATGGGACACGAATACACCTTTAAAAAGAACGTGAAGAGGCATCGTGTACAGTAGGACTGGAACACAGTACTAGAATGTATTATTTGCCATAGAATGTATTCCGGTTTAGTTCCTTTAATGCGTATTGTGTTTTGCATATTTTGCATTGATTGTGATGTTTTGTGTGTCTATTTTGCTTTTATTGTTGTGATTAATGTTTTGCGTGTGTGTGTGCGTGTGGACCCCAGGACGACCGGTCACGAAGGCGTCAGCTGGGGAGCCTAATGAAAACAAACCAGCAGCTACTTCTCAGCACAGTCATTAGTCACCACAGACTGAGAGCCTGAAAGTAGTATTTAAAAAGGTGAAGCACGCCAGAAGCCCATCCCTGAGATGCTGCTAGGTTCAGCCGGTACGGTGAGTCATGTGCGCCGTCGCCGCCTTCCGCACAGTCACAGATCTGACTGGCACATCTGACAACACGATACGCCGGCCCCTTTCTGTCTGCCGCGCGAGTTCTGATTCCGCGTGGAATCCGCCTCGATCCCTGATAAATGCCGGGGCTGTGTTTTTGCCTACCAGGTGCGCTGGTATGTTGGCTGGGAGCCACGCTGGATGAGAGGAGACTAAACACTAGGGGCCACTGATGAAAGACCGCAGTCACAGCGTGAAACACGAGCCCCCCCCCGTATGCAGGCGGTGGGAAAAATGGAGCGATCGAGGGCCTCGGCACGGGGCAGACGCACACTCACCTGGAGAGAGAGAGAGAGAGAGAGAGAGCATGACTACAGACTATAATGTGTGCACTTGCGCGCACACTGCCAAGGTCAGGGAGAGGGTAAGACGAGCATCCGTCTCAAGCCCAGTCCATTAGCTGTCCTCGCTAGCCTCTCATTAGTGGCCTGTGTGTAACACGGCACATGCATTTTGGAGTTTCACAGCAGCAGAGAGAAACAACAGTAAAACAGAGATCAAGTAGGCCGTGACAAACCGCAACCTATGTTGGAATTCTGGTCCCGTCTGTTCTGCACAGTCACATGACAAGCTACTAAACGTTCTCGGGGCTCTTTGTGTTATGGATTTATCATCGGGCCGGTCTGTCTGCACAAGGGTTTGTGGCTATTTATGCTATAGGAGGCTTTAGTGAGAGTGAAGAGAGAGAGAGAGAGGAGATGTGAGAGAGGAGAGAGTGAGAGTGAGAGAGAGAGAGAGAGAGTGAGAGAGAGCGAGGAGGAGGAGTGTGTGGTGAGTGCGGTGACAGAATGACCTTTATCTCCGTCATTAGAGGAGATGGCGCTGGAGTGTTCTACACTGGAGAACATGTCTCGCCTGGGGCCCAGCGCAGCGCTGGCCTTATTACAGGTGTGAGAGCTCTTCCATCCATCACCCCGGCAGGGGAGCCGCAGAGTGGGCCACACCGCAGACAACACACACCCAGGGAGCCCACCGAGCCAAATCCATCACATTATCCTCACTGACCTTTCGCTGGGTTCTCACACCTACTTAGTCCCACTTATGCCATACTTTAACATGAAGCTGGGAATCTGCTCGCCCAAATAGTCAAGGGCTGTAGTCGCGTACCTCAACAGAGCGATAACCGCCCGTCCTTGAGTTATTGTTATGGTTATGGTGTCCGTTGCTAATCACCATTTGATGGTTATCTGTGTGGTTAATTCGTCGTAAATTATTTTTGATAATCTTAGGCAGCTCCGTGGTGTGATAAAGCGCTCGTAGTCCTGGAATATAATTGCTGATAGAGGATGCTGAGCACTAGAATATGAATGCTGAAAAGAGAGATCTCCCACAGATCATTACATCATGTTACATCTGAATGCAGGCGCTAATATGCATAGACGACTGATTAAGCTTTTTTTGGAATTTAACGATTATTCTGGTTATTATTTTCAAACGCTAATCTGTTTCATCGAACTTTTTCTCGCCATCTAACATCGTTCTGAACAATTCCGACCCCAAATCTCATCAATTGGATCACGGGTGAATGAGTTGTGTTTTTCTGGCCACTTGAATTGGCCGCCGCTCTCACAGAGGTAATTCGATCCAAGCAGGCGACGTGCAACAATAGTCAAGCAATCTCAAAGCAGCCTAATACTTCCAACATGCCTCTGAAAGGACACATTTTGTGTTTTTTTTGTGTTCGCACGTTCACCCCCTTAGACTGAATTGCAGCCGGTAGATCTGCGGCCAAGTCGAGTGCCGCAGGAAAACACAATTCACCCAATCTTGGTCCAGTTGACGAGGGTTTTGTCGACACAATGTCAGATGATGGAGGAGAAAAAAAGCACGTGAGCAGTGGTGAGGAGTGTCACACGACACTAGTTTTACTTGTCTACTTATTTTAGACCAATCTGTGTCACCTTTTCAATGAAGACAACAATAGAGCGATAAAGAGGGAGAGTGGAGGGGTAAAAAAACGACAACAGAAAAACTAAATGTCACAGTAAGGTGAAGCAGGCTGCAGGTGAGGGAAGCAGCAGCCATGTAAACAAGTGGTCTCTGGTGGGGCGGGTCAGTGTGCGCAGCGTGTGTGACAGACTGAGCCTCGGTGTCTTAACAGCTGCTGGCTAATGAGAATCTAATCCTCGGGGTCTCGCCTCTCCCCCGAAGCGGCCGCGGGACGGGAGCTGGCCCCTGTGAACCCACCGAAGCATCGATGCCGCCCCAGACCCGCTGCTCTCTCCGTCCCAGCGGCCCCAGCCGCGCCGCTGCCTCCACCCACCCACCCACCCACCCTGCCGAGGGCCTGGATCTGTTCATTTGGATAATGTCTGCCTAATGAACACACAACTGACCTGCCACCTGGACCACACAGACACCGGCTCCCTCACATTGTTTACAGAGCGGCAACAGGGCCGGCCGCTCCCCACGGGGGGTCATGCTAATTCCACGACGCCGCTCAATAAATCCATGCGTCCATCCATCCTTTCATTTTTGGTTCAAATGTTTCCCCCGGATTTTAACCAGATTTTGACTGAATGGCTGCACCGGGGTACTTGGCGAGGTATTGATCATGTAGTAATTGCAAATCTCGCTCACTTTTCACTACAAATGTGCCTCGGGAATTCTGCTTATTGTAAGGCAGGTCAAGAATACCAAACCGGCGATAAAGTTTCCTATAAGTTGAACACGCGGGGGGATGGTTTCCACCAGCCAAGTGAGTGCAATAATTGTACACACTGGCTTCTGCCCTGCAAATCGATCAACGCTTGATCTATCTTCTTCCAAGCTCCAAGTTTATATCCGCCTCGCTCTCCGAGGGGAGCCCAGTAATGAATGCAGCAAGGGCAAACCCAGACCTGTTACATCCCCCAGTAATGAATGGGTAGAAACAATCCCTAATCCCCCATAAAGTCTGGCCCATCGATTAGAGCTGTGTTTTAATGTGGACGGAGAGACAGGCAGCAGTGAGGACACATCGACACTCCCCATTACTACCAGCTTTGGGCCATACACACATACATGCACGTGCATACACACACACACACACACACACACACACACACACACACACACACACACACACACACACACACACACACACACACACACACACACATATTTAACGCCATAACACACACATAAACGCACGCGCACACACACACACACACGCAAGCACGCACGCACGCACGCACGCACGCACGCACGCACGCACGCACGCACGCACACACACACACACACACACACACACACACACACACACACACACACACACACACACACACACACACACACACACACACACACACACACACACACACACACACATACATGCATGTGCACACACACGCACAGATGCATCTGAGTTTAGAAAACCGAGCAGTGCTCTCCGACTGACTTCAAATATGTGTGAGGTCTGTTTCTATATACCAACAGATCATATACAGTAGTATACTGTGTTGGCCCAATGCACTATAATTGGGCAATTACTGTGGTCCTGTAGGTTACTGTATAGTTGTTTGGTTTTTATAATGCGTTTTCAACAAAGGACCCCGGATCAAACGATCTGGAACACGTCGTGGCACGAATATTGTTGTGAGCTTCTTTCACAGGGAACTTTGGTCGTCAACTCGGAAACGCTTGTCCTGTGCGTTGTTTCCGAATCTGTGCGTTTTTTCGGGGGGCGCTCTGCGACATTTTGATATTCCCTCTTCCACGCATGACTGTGAAATATAGGTGGAACTAAATCGATGAAAAATAGTTAATCATTGTCCGCGGGTCCTAATCATCTACTAATGGTGACTATTAATTGCTGGCCCGCCGCCTCCCTCTGCTCACTGGAGCAATTACACTTACAACAACGTGCCCAAGCCCAGCCAGCCTTATCGCACCAGATCCCCGCTTAATCAATTGATTCTCCTCAGCTCCAAACTGCATTTATTCCACATCATCAGTCTTGTTTAGTTATTAATTTATTTATCCACTCATTTCACTCTTGGAATAATGGTCCGAGATGAGGCCTCGTAGATGGACTGAATAAATCAATCTAGTGAGCCTGGCCACTGGAAGGCACAATGAAACCAATCAATGGGTTTCAATACAGCACACACACACACACACACACACACACACACACACACACACACACACACACACACACACACACACACACACACACACACACACACACACACACACACACACACACACACACACAGATACACACACATACAGATACACACACATACACATACTGTACACATACACATGCACATGCACATTCACACATACATACACATACACACACATACACACACACATACACATACATACACATACACACACGTACACTTACACACACATACACATACATACACACACATACATGTACACAAACACATTCATGTACACACACATACACATACAGATACACGTACACGTACACACACACACATACACGTACACATACACACATACAGATCCACGTACACAAACACATACACAGGCACGTGCACACATAGAGCCCAAGGGGTACTCGAGCACCTGCCCTTTTGTGCCTCATAAAAAAGTGACAAAAAAATTGAAAAATATCAGGATAGAATCAAAATATTAGGTAAAGAGAGAGAGATGCCCCATATTCCATTGCAGTTTGCATGGCCTCCTCAGCGGACCTATATATTTTATGCATAGCGTGGGTGATGATGATAGAAACCGCTGTGGCACATACAGTTGAATGCTGGTATTACACTCATTGAGGGACACAAAGAAGTCAAGTCCGATGGGATTTGGGAATCTAAAATACAAATCGGGATTGGAATAAAAAATGCATTTATATTTTTTTTTGTCCACTTTTTCTCCCATTTTCTATTTTTCTCCCATCCCAATTTTCATATCGTCCAATTCAACCCTCCCCTGTCTTCGAACGTTGTTTCCTGCCTCCCACAAGCCGGCTGCAATGTGGACTAAGTCATACATAGCACGAGTCCCCTCCGATACTCGAGGTAACAGCCGTCGCATCTTTTCACCTGCGCGGCTCGATCTTTCAGCGTCGGGGGTCTGGGCTTTGGAGGGGCCCCGCCCCCGTTGCTTCTTGATTCTACTGCGCAGGCGCACCAACCGACCTGTAGGAGTCGCTGTCCACAACGCCCGATCCCCACCTTTCAGTTTCCCTCCCCGTAATACGGCCAATGTGTATTACTGTGGACGACCAGCTAAACTGAAAGCAATGTGGAGAGCGGGGCTCGAACAGGAGGCATCCTGTTCGAGCCTAGTCTCCAGCATTCGTTGCGAGCGCCTTGCCCACTGCGCCACGTAGCCGCCAAAAAAAAATGCATTTATATTAAACAATACACAATATACGGCACTTCTTGGGGTCTGTAGGGTAAGCACTTATTCCCTCCCCCCTGAACATTTATGGAGATGTATGGGCCTTTTAAGTCAGTGATAAAAGTGTCTTTCAAGGATAAGTGAGCTCCTGCACTGATTATTATAGTTCAATATTCAATATTTGATCACCAAAAAGCATAAAAAGGGGGCCCCCCGCCCAAAAAGGGCCCCCAAAAATCTGCCTTGCGCGCTACACATGCTCGATTCGCACACACACAGGTATAGTGCCCTTTTCAGCCTTTGAGCACCTGCCCCTCTAAAGTCCTGTGCACGTCCCTGCACATACACATACACTCACACATACACATACACATACACATACACATACACTCACACATACACATACACATACACATACACATACACTCACACATACACATACACATACACATGATACACATACACATACACATACACATACACTCACACATACACTCACACATACACATACACATACACATACACTCACACATACACATACACATGATACACATACACATACACATACACATACACTCGTCTCACACATACACTCACACATACACATACACATACACATACACATACACTCACACATACACATACACATACACATACACATACACATACACATACACATACACATACACTCACACATACACATACACATACACATACACATACACATACACATACACATGATACACATACACATACATCATTATAGCCCAGAAAGAGAGGAGGGTGGGGAGGGGGGGGGGGGATCATATTAGATTCTCTTTTTTATTACCATTCTTTTGAGGGCAGTGTGTGCAGTAATCAGCATTAGAGCTTGTGTTCGTAAAAATAATCATGATGGCGATAACACTCTGATAGGGGCCTCACGCACGCACGCTAATGGGGATTTATGGTGGAGCGGCACAGATGGTGTAAATTACAACTCTGTTGGAGTTGATCTGTGATAAACAAGGCACTGTCATGTCAGCTGCGAACCGGGGCGACAATGTCAAGGTGTTGAGTGGAAACTCTCTCTTAATGTTTCACACAAAGCGACAGAGCGGGATTGGCATCTCTGATGGTGACTCAAAAAGAGCTTATAGGAGGCGTGCTATACTGCAGTGGATATCTTGATGTGAAAGAAGACAAAGAAGAGTTCAAAGAAGTCACGACAACATTTCAGCTGCTTTTAAAGACCGTTTCCACTGACCATATCACACGGTGGCCGTTTTGCTCTCACGTCATGCTCAGGTTAAGATCTCTTTACACTCTGTTCCCACCTTGAATATGGTCAATAATAATAATAATCTTTGCTATTCCCCTTTGGGCCTCCCTCACAAATCACAGCCTTGTTATAGGCTGCGAGGTCCACTGTCCAATGGCCGCGTGGAGGTCAACGATGCCCTGACCCCAGCTGATCTGGCCAGAGGCGACCATGACCACACAGCCAATGAGGTCAGAGGTCAGTCACGAGGCTCCTTATTGGTCATTACAGCTGTCTGGGGGATCAGAGCGGAGCAGGGGGGATGACAGACGACGTCCGACAGTAATCTTGAGCCAACGGCCTCATCCTGCCGGCCGCCTACCTGACACCCCACAGGACCGTGTGCTTCAGGCACATGGCGACACATCAGAAGGTTCCAAGCTGCTACCTGTCCATCATCGTTACAAAGCTCCAGTCAGCCCCAGTGTCCACCCTTTGTAAACAGTGAGGAGGTTTTGTGGGCCCTTTGACGTCTCCAGGGGACAGTCTGGGTAAAACCACACGATGGGGCATTAACCACCAAAGATCCTGACCCGGCCCAGAGAATAATAAGAACCCGCGGAGACAACGCAAAATTTTACAATACGTGACTATGCTGTTTTTGAGAGCTAGTTCTACGATGTCAAGTCACAACGCGTGGGCATTTTGGACGCGGAAAGCAGCGTTGTTTCGCCTTTTACGAGACGACGTTGACGGGGGGGGGAAAAGGGTCTATGTGCCGAGGCGCCCCGAGACGTTGCTCGCTTTCTTCTCCAAATGAACACGGCGTCGCCCCAATTTGCATCCGATGAAAAATGTGTTGTTTTGGAGCATTAAAACAAACGCCATACGTTGACAATCAAACATCTGAGGCCTGGCTGTCAGTGGCATCATTACGTTGGCAGACGCGCAGAGCTCGGTCGCGTGGTTATTATTATGAAAGAGGGCAGCGTTACGGGGAGCGTGCAGCTGGGAAGCTGTCAGCAGTGGCAGGGCCGTCTCTGGCGCTTCAGAGAAGGAATATTATTCATGCAGTTGCTTTCATATAGTAAAAAAAATAAAAAAAGAGACACCGAGAACTCACTGGGGAGATGGCATCGTTACGTTTGGAGAAGGAAGGAGGGTTCTGATGAGCTACATGCTGGTGGTTGCAGTATGTGTATTGAGAGGAGAGGGAGTTTGTGTGTGTGTATGTATACATGGTTTGTTATACTTGACTATTGTGTTTGGGCACTTGATGTGAATTTTAAGATTAAGAAAAGATCATTTTTTTTCAAAACAACCTATTGTAGAAAGGAGTTTACATACAAATGAGAGAGAGAGAGAGAGAGAGAGAGAGAGAGAGAGAGAGAGAGAGAGAGAGAGAGAGAGAGAGAGAGAGAGAACTAGGTCAGTTACCAGAGCAAACAGCAGATGGCGCTGTCTAGGCTGGAGTTAGATAAGGATGCTCATTAGCAAACCCAAATTAAGGACATACATACATACACACACACACACACACACACACACACACACACACACACACACACACACACACACACACACGCGCGCGCACACACGCACACGCATTTCCAAGATTTCATTAACTTGGAGAAACATGTCATGTATCTGTTTGGCAGAGTAAAAGTTTCGTTGAGCAAACACACACACATCCTCCCTCACAGAGTGTTTGTTTGTCCTTGACTCTGTGTTTCTCCTGGCCTGCAACTCCTCTGCAGCCAGTGTGGAATTCAGTCTAGTCTGTTTAAGCAGCCAGTCAATATCTCTCACCACCTGCCTGCCTACATCTCTCTACGCCTCAGGGCACACCCACAGCTCTGTGTGTTGCACATTTTGCAGATTGAGAGTTTGTGCACATATATAGGCGCTCCATAGGCGCATTGTTATGTCACTATGTCTGCATATCACTCGTGGGCCTGGAAAGCAATATTACCAGCTTAAGTGTGTACTTGATCTTCATACTAATGCAGATAGCAGAGAGGAGTGATCGGGTTTCGTTCTGTGGATTTGAGGAGCCGTGTCTAGATGAGGTGGCAGCAGTCGTCTCAGCTGCTCCTTTGCTAAAGTGCTATAATGACTGGGTATATAGTGAACAAAATAGGATCTCACTCGTCAAGGCTGCCGAAGGTACATTCAACACTTTCTGGCGGATTCAGTGACTTCTCATTTAAGCTGCTGGGGCTATTGATCGAGGGTATTACTCAGGTAAACCCCTGTGGCTGTAAAGACTAGGCCTCTGAGAGAAATGGTGTTTTGATTTAATTAATTGCAAACCATTAAGGTCCGGAGCAGCTGCACTCGTAAAAAAAAGAAAAAGAAAAAAGAAAGAAAGAAAAAAAGAGTTTAGATGTTTCCACTTGGAGCTGTTGAGAAAGTGGGTAAGAACTAGTTAACTCTGTGAATGCTCGTTGGAATTTACCAGAATTCATAGCCGGGGGGCTCGAGGAGTTGTGGATTTGCATAACAATTTTCTGTATGTGGTTGGGGGGGGGGGGGGGGGGGTATATCTGCTGTTATCAGTGAGTGACAGCTGTGTGGAGTCACTGCAGGTTGGTACAGCTAACGAGGAGATGACATCATGAGATGTGACATTGGATGATGGACTGTCGAGACAGAGAGGGGATGAGATCAGGTAGCTTGTTATGGAAAGGATGGTATGTGGGAAGTTAATTGGATTTCATTTTCTTGGAATGAAAAATCATGTACAGTAGAAGAAATCATTGGGATTTGACTATTTGTTATATAAGATGGAGTAATTATTCATTCCTACCTATGAAGGAACACGCCAACATTATGTGAAATGCGCTTTCCGTCTTCTCCAGAGTCAGACAAGAAGATAGATACAAATTTCCTCTCTGTGCGTTCGGTAGAAAGCTATCTGGCATCCTACAAATGAAAGGAAGTGGATACAGTCCGTATCTGCTTCCATTAAATTATGGTAAGCTAGGCTAGCTTGCAGCCAGATAGCTTTCTACTTGGAAATTGGTATCTATCTTCTTGACTCTGGAGAGGATGGTAAGCACATTTCCCATAATGTTGGTGTGCTCCTTTAAAGGGGAACTATGCCCAAAGAATTCAAACATGTTATTCCTCTGGTCTAAGACAACAATTTTAGTGAGAATAAACGCATCTCTCCCAAATTCAAAAGAGTTTGTGCAAAAACTGAAACGTGTGATGTCATGAGGTATAAGGTCTGAAGCTTCTCCATAGAAAATGAATTGGGAGGGGCGCTCCAGTGGCGCACCATATGGCGCGCTGGGTCGCGAAGCGGTCACCCCGGGTTCGTTTCCCAGTCCCGGTGGCCATTTGCCGCATGTCTTCCCTACCTCTACTCCCGTTCTCCCTCTCTCCTCTATCGGTCCTGCGTGCGTGGCCAGAAAAAGCTGTGAAATGCTAATAAAGATAATAAAAAAAATAAAAATAAATGAATTGGGGTGATTAGATTTGATTAGATTAAAATGTATTGTCATTATACAGCACACGTACAGTACAACGAAAATAAGTTGGCATCTAACCACAGTGCAAATGTAACAGCAAAGTGCAAGAGCAATATACAATGTACAGGTGATTAAACAGGAGCATATTTTTAAGCATTACATCACGCGCAGGAGTGTGTTATACTCATTACATCAAGCCTAGGGGTGGTTGTTAGGCCCGACGCGCAGCGGAGGGTCGTTAGACCCCCCTAGGCGTGATCTAATGCAGTGGTTCCCAAAGTCGGGGTCGCGACCCAAAGGTGGGCCGCGAGCAGCCACGGGTGGGCCGCGAGATGATTTTTTTTTGTCAGGCCACTGAACTTAGAACCAGGCCAGGACAGTGTTTCTAGTTGTATTCTAAAATGTGACTATATGGTTTTATATTAACTTAATAAATAAACAAAAACGAAAAATCTACTTATTTCAACGAACATTTCAAACTAAATAACAGATTATGCACATAAAACGCTGAAAACAACCGAAGCAACAATAGTATTTTAATGAGGCTATTATTATTATCATTATTATTTTGCAACAAGTTAGCCCTCTCATAAATAGCACATATAAATGAATAACTAACTTGAACTAACTTAATAGGATTGAAGTGATATTTGGCTTAAAAAATCGTCGCCTGGCAAAAAAAAAAAAAAAAAAGCCCGACGATGTGCATTGGGCCGCGGCTCTCTGACGCCTTATTTTCTGGGCCCCGGCCTGAAAAGTTTGGGAACCCCTGATCTAATGAGTATAACACATGACTTCAAGTGATGTAATGCTTTTATACAATGGCCGAATTCGACCAACCTTATTGCTATACAATAAACACAGTAATTGAAGCATAATGGAGATTTATTCACAAAACCATCCACAGAAAAAGTAGGTAAAAAATAAATAAAAAATTGCCTCCGTGTCTAGAAGCAGAGGGAGGTGCTACAAAGCATGCCATCTAACAACAAACCTGCGATTTATTATTGTTTTGACAATGGGTCATGACAAACCAATTACATAATCCAACATATGTGTAAACAACTAACATATTCCAGTTGACTCTATCTTTTTAAAATTATTCGTTACGAATATATCCATACTTACATACTAAACACGTTTCGCAATTATGCCACATCAATGTGGAACGCCCTACCCAAAGCTGTAAAGGAATGTGAATCACTACCCACTTTCAAGAACACTCTCAAAGAACACCTACGGGAGACTGCAATTCGAAACTGACCCCTACAAAAGTCCTAACCCAGTTGTACAGTAAATTACCAAGTATGGCTTTGTCAGTATTTCAATGTACAGTGTACAGGCCTTTTTTTCTTTTTTTTTTTTCTTTTTTTTCACAATGGGTCATGACAAACCAATTACATAATCCAACATATGTGTAATGAACTAACATATTCCAGTTGACTGTATATTTTTTGGAGGATTCGTTCAAAATATATTCATACTTCCATTTGTCTATCTATGGCGGATTCATTCAGTCTCATTCAGGAAAAAAAAGAAAAAAGTAATTCGGTTGTGGGAGGAATCTGGGGTCACATGGAGTGTGTTATACGAAATAACAACGTCTAACTTGACTGTTTCAGCCAATCAGAATCAAGAAATGTGCATGCCATTGTATAAAGGTGATTTACTACTCCACTAGTAACAATGCTAATCAGATGTACAGTATAATTATGTACAGTGATACAGGCATAAATACACTATGGTAGTAAGTCATATTGGCCAGCGGTGTAACTAGTAAGAGTTGGTTAGGTTGTATGCAGGTATATAAATTAGACAGATATGGATAAATAGATATATGCGTATATACAGCATTATTGAATATAAGATATTCCTTTATTGATCCCCTTGGGGAAATTCTGGCATCATAGCAGCACAGGGGAGGGGGGAGGGGAGGTACAGGTATGGGCAGGGTAATAGAAGAAAGACAGGAATATAGGCAATGAAATTAAATCTGAATATAGAATATGAGAACATCAAACAGTATAAAGAAAGGCGCAGATGAGGGCCTGTATACCCTATTTGTCATCATAATATAATATATTTTATATTTACAATAAATATAGGCAATAAAAATACATCTTTTGAATCTGAATATATACTATGAGTAAAAGTAAACCGTATACACAAGGTGCAGGTGTACCCTATAATATACATTATAGCCTGTGCAGGTCTTGGTGGTTAAGAGTCAGACACACTTAGTGGTTAAGGGTCAGACATTCCTAATAGTTCTCAAGTCCTGCAGCCATTAGTCTTCCTGCTGCTGGCAGCAGTCCATGTCCCCGGCTGTGGAACAGAGAGTATGGATGACAGAGCCAGGAGTATAGGCAATGGGGTTCAGACTTCAGAGTTTATACAGTATGGGGGTGGGGCTGTCATCACGGTACAGAGTTCAAAGAGATGAAGAAGCTCTTCCTGAGCCTGCTTGCCTGCTGTGATTTTTTTCCGTAGCCTCTGTTTGCGAAGACGCTCTCTGATTGGCTAGCCCGCGTACAGCGAAGACCCTCTCTGATTGGTTTAGCTCCGAAGGGCTCTGGGATAGAAATGTCCGCCTTGTACTTATATATTCTCTGCTTCGAAGTGGTTATGCTTAGAGTTAGGGTTAGGGCTAACTAACCCTAACCAGGGGCGTATCTAGACCCAGCACTTCAGTAGGGCACAGAAGGGCACCAACAACTACGAAGCGGGAGTGCGCAGCGCGACCGCGAAAAAAATTTGGCCGGTTTTGGCCGGTTTGTGGGCGAAAATGGGTGGATTTTGTAACTATTTTTTTTTAACTTTCTTTCGGTTTTAGGGTTAGGTTAGGGTTATGTTATTTAATTATTTTGGGGAGCCAGCCCCCCAAACTCCTGAAATGCATAGAAATCTATGAAATAAATAAAACAATCTGACATTTATATTAAAAAGAGCTAGCCACACAAACCCCTAAAATACATAGAAATCTATGCATTTTGGAACAGTTACTATATATATAGTCAATAAAGCATTTAGTCATACTTAAAGTTTAAAGTGCTTTACTTGCATTGAACATTGCATTGAACATTGAACATTGAGGAGACATCATTAGAAAGCACAATGTATGTTTCCATAGTTACGCAGATGACACACAATTGTACATCTCCGCTGAACCAAATGATCACACAGCTATAAACTCCATTTCCGCCTGTCTCTTAGCAATAAACAAATGGATGACGAACAACTTCCTAAAATTAAATGAGGGCAAAACTGAAATCCTACTAGTCGGTCCTATAACAAAAAGAGAAATGTTACAGAGCAATATGGGGCAACTTACTCCTTGGATCAAACCCGAAGTTACAAGTAAGTAACCTACACTGGCTTCTGGTAACATTTAGAATTGATTTCAAGGTCCTCCTCCTTATATACAAAGTATAAACATTGTGATCATCTACTACTGGTCTATTGAAGGTTCCAAGCCACAGTCTAAAGAAAATCAGGGATGTAGCCTTTGCTAACTATGCACCAAAGTTATGGAACACACTACCTATGGACATTAGGGAAGCTAGATCTCTTAATATTTTCAGAAATAAGCTAAAAACGTACCTCTTCACCATAGCCTTCTAATACACCCCGCTGTTGATTGTACTGTAGCACTATTTTACTCTGGCCATTCTATTGCATAATTTTACTATCTATTCTACTATTCTATTATTGCACTGTATTATTGGTGTGCAAACCAGTCAACTTACAAAAAAGAGCCTGTTGGAGGATTTCAACAAGATAAATGCAGTGCAAAATATTTCACTATAATATTTCAAAGCGAAGTAAAAAATATTATAATAATTATTTGATCATGTTAAATGATCATTTGATCATGTTAAAAAAGGGAAAATAAAAAACATTTGTTAAAAAAAAAAAAAAAAAAAAAAAACATTTTTTTTTTTTTTTTTTTTTATCACTGGGGCACAGATGATCATCACTAGGGCACGTGCCCTAGTGATAGTGGTCTAAATACGCCGATGACCCTAACTCTAAGCATAACCCACTTCGAAAGAGGGCCAACGCATAACCACTTCGAAGCAGAACCCTAACTCTAAGCATAACCCACTTCGAAAGAGGGCCAAAGCAGAACCACTTCGAAGCAGAGAATATATGTACAAGGCGGAAGAGACCCTTCGCCTTCGGAGCTCAACCAATCGGAGAGGGTCTTTTCTTCTTCGCTGTACGCGGACTAGCCAATCAGAGAGCGTCTTCGCAAACAGAGGCTACGGAAAGAAATCACGCTGCTTGCCTTGGAGTGGAGATTCCTGTAGCGCCTCCCAGAGGGAAGGAGGGCAAACAGTCCGTGATTCGGATGAGAGGTGTCCTTGACAATGCTGCGTGCCTTCCTCAGACACCATTTGTGATGAATAGTCATGGAGTGATGTACCGGTGATGAGTTGGGCGGTTTTCACCACCCTCTGCAGTGCTTTCCACTCCAAGGCACAGTTGCTGTACCAGACTGTGGTGCAGTTGTGTGCTTTCTATGGCGCACCAGTAAAGGTTCACCAGAATTTTCAGAGACAGGTGGGCTTTCCTCAGTCTCCCCATCATATGTATATACTCTCTGTCAGGATCTATGGGTAACAGTACTGTATATTTGCATATCATATATGTCACAAATGTAACAGTACTATATACCTGTGTATGTCATGTATGTCCCTATGCCATAAATGTCATGTATGTTGTGTATGTCATAAATGTCACTATGAATTGAAAATGGGGGACCCTGATGTAAACAAGACAAACGTCTTTCTCTGGTCTGCATCCCCTTAACAATTGTGTGTATTGAGCCGTACTGTATTGTACCCATTCTGCAATCTGTTAATTAATTCATTCATTCATTCATTCATTCATTCATTCATTCATTCATTCATTCATTCATTCATTCATTCATTCATTCATTCATTCATTCATTCATTCATTCCTAAGAAAGAAGAGACAAAGGCTTGTGGAGATATGGTGAAGGTGACACAGAGAGCACCCAGGGGGATGTTCTGAGTATACGGTTCCATTTTCTGTTTCAGAACTGAGAACACTAATATAACTCTCTTTTGGGTGTAAAAACTCAAACAAACATTCTGTGGATCCAGACTTGATGACATGAAATCTTACTTCTCTGGTTTCTGGCTTTGAGAGAGTAGCTCATGTTCACAAATATTGATTGAACTTTCCTTGGTCATGGACATAACATATTGGAATTCTTAATTCAGGGAGTGTTGTAGTGTTTGTGTTATTCAAAACCATTAAATAGAATCTCTGAGTCATTAACTTTTTAATAATAATACCAATAATGCCACTTTTCGATTACTTGATAATGCCACTAATATTTCTTTATTGAGAACAAAATCTGCTCAAAACACTGGAAACTCAGATGTACAAAACAAACAAAATCTTACCACCTGAGTCATGCCTTTTTCGGGATGATGTATGATGTCATGATGTATGATTCGGTATGATTTCAGAATGACCTCATTGCTGCTTGCTTGCTCGAGTAATTTTTGAATGAGTGTGAGTCAGCTATCATCACCCTTTCCAGTAGCTTGTTCTCCCAGGGACCCCGGACCCACTCCTCAGTGCACACATTACACTGAGTTCTGAAAAGCCCAATCAGTGATCAAAGTGTAAACAAATGGGTTAGCCCCACCACCAAAAATAGGATTTGGAGACATGTTCTTCATTCTCGAGTCTAGTTGATTGACTTCGTTTTTGATGCAATGACTAACATTAGACAACAGGTAAATATGAGTTTTTAAATTGTATTTGCTTTATTATATGGCTCTAAAAGTGTATTTATGTTGGAAATGTTTGTGAATTCTGTGTATGTATGTGAATGTATGTGATTGTACCCCACATTGATGCGGTCAAAGAAATCACAGACTGGGGCTTTAACAATTATAAAAAATCATATTGATGATGACATTACAGATGAGATAATAAAATGTCTTTCAACACAACTGATCTTGATAAAAAAAAAATAAGGAAAATAATAATAATAATAATAATAATAATAATAATAATAATAATAATAATAATAATAATAATAATAATAATAATAATAATAATAATAATAATAATAATAATAATAATAATAATAATAATAATAATAATAATAATAATAATAATAATAATAATAATAATAATAATAATAATAATAATAATAATGATAATGATAATGATAATGATAATAATAATAATAATAATAATAAATAATAATAATAATAATAATAATAATAATAATAATAATAATAATAATAATAATAATAATAATAATAATAATAATAATAATAATAATAATAATAATAATAATAATAATAATAATAATAAAATCTACTGGCATTGCAACTGGAGTTGGTCCCCAGGTGCACATCTGTCGCTGCCCATGGCTCCTAAGTAGTCAAGATGCACAGGAATAATGTCCCCAAAGGGATTCATAAAGTATAACTTAACTCAATGATTAAAGGTGGAATAGATAACATCCAGCCAGTAGATGTCGCACTAAAGCACCAGCAATTTATCCTATCAGGTGTATTCCATGTGGTGAAATGGGAAGCAGGGAGGGGTTACATGCACACAACATCTAAACAACAACATACATTTTGGACCGGTCAACATTTTTTTTATTATAAATTCATTAATCAATAACTTCTAAAATAATCAGCAATACTTTTATTCTGCACCTTGCTAAAAGCTCTGTGGATGGATTCTGTTTTTAAAATGATTACTCTACATAAAAATAATACACTATTATTTGAATTTGAAGCATCATTCCACCAGTTTCAAGATAATGTTTTTATCTTTATTTATTTTTCTCCACTTCTTCCAATATAATTTCACGCAAAATGAAATTATCTGTTAAAATTGAGATTATTTGCAGTGTAGGAACACACACTCACGTCTCCCTAAGTCCCTGGGATGCCCATGATGTCATTGCAGCATTTCCTGGATCATCCGGTGACATCATCACCTGCTCATACTCTAGCTGCTAGCACTACCACTAACCTGGTTCTTGGAAAAGGGGAGACAGCAATATAAGGCTGCATGCTCCATATTTCACTCAACCGGCGAGAGATACAGCAGAAAAGCGTATGGGTATCTTGGCTTTAATGCGTTTCCTCTAAGCACACACATGAGTGGGCCAAATTTCCGAAAGAGAGAAATGTCTGTCGCATGCTAACAGAGTGTGTCAATTTAGGTCTTAAAAGCCACGGGGATGACCCATAAGGGGAGATATGTCCTTCTGCGTGAGTACTATACATGCTTAGGGTGAGAGGGAGTTCAAAGTAGACATCATGCCCCCAGACCTCCCCCTCCCCTCCTCTCCTCTGGGTCCAAGCACAATACATGGTCACGCAGGGTCATAAATCCTGTATAATGTTGCTGGAATACAGATCCCTCCATTGGTGCTGGATCTAGATCTTTGTCCCAGAATTCTCTCTCAAGCGCGGTCCCTTGGCAGACATAAAGATATATCACAAATGGATGTTTTCCCCCTGTGGATACAGAAGAGAGGGAAAAGCACACACATTCTGAGGGAATTTATATTCTTTTCACAAGGGTTGGAACGTTGCACGCTGTCGTGCTAACACGCATGCACTCAGGACACGCACGGATATAGACACACACACACACGCGCGCGCGCGCACACACACACACACACACACACACACACACACACACACACACACACACACACACACACACACACACACACACACACACACACACACACACATACACACACACACACACACACACATACAGCCAGGGGACTGTCACATCCAAGTCAGAGATTGTTGAGAGGAGCAGAGTTGGCAAGGTGAAGCCGTATGTATGAAGCCGGAGCATTTTAATGTGAATGTTTTGTGCATAGGTTGCTTATTCCCACAGCTTTAGAGCGGGAAGTGATAAACTAGCCAGCATTAGGCGCCTCCGCTCTAATTGGATGTTTAGCATAGGCGGCTGCCAAAAGATGTGTTGTTTTGTATAGTGTATGGATACGGTGTCACTGCCACGTCTGTTCATCCCGCTTGGCCGTTGCCTTGGCTTTATTCCCTGTCAGTTTGATGGAATTGGCTCCAGAAACCCTCTGCGAGCTCTCTGACTGGGGACCGAGAGAGTGTTGTGACCACTGGTCCTCATAAAGGCAATGCATCAAACAGACAAGCCTATCAATGGTTGCACTTGAGTTCCATCCAAGATGATTAATTGTAATTAATCTCATTACTTTGTGAAGTGTTTTGCGCTGTATCATTTATCATAGTTATGTAATATCAAATTTCGCATTCCACGTGGGACTGAGGTGGCGAGAGCTTGGCTGCAGCCCGCCGTCATTAGTGTACATCTGGCTAGCTATAACCTCAGACTCTGGGCAGGGCCGGGTACTACATTATCTAAGACAATGCAAACCTTACTTAATACATCAGCCATATGTTAACACAAACCCAACATAGCTTCCCTTACAGTAGATCTGGTATAAAGCTTGTGTTTTCAATGGTAATAGGTTGCATGACTTGGCACTGTATAACTCCACTTGGCCGTGTTCCCTTCATTTGACACCAAACAACAAACAAAGTTTTTCAATGCGTTGGAGTCCCGGCAGAGGGTGACAATCTTTGAAGCATAGTTCACTTTAATTGCCTCAGGTATAGCTTTATTGACATCTATAATCATTAGGATTTCATGTAGGGAAACCTAAAGAGAGAGACTTTGTGCCATATGCACGCGGGCATGGATGCCATTAAGCTTTATGATGTCATGCTTATAAACCCACATTACACACCCATTTGACGGGGTTCTCACGTCCCAAAATACCATAGATCTCATGGTATTGGATCTGCCTTCAACCCATAGAATACTCCAGGGTGGTCCAACACATAAAATTTTATATTTCTTTTATATACAGAGTGCTCATCAGCATTCAAAACTGTATAGTACAAACAGCTGGCGCAATGAAAGATATATTATTGCCTGTAATAAAACTTGAAAATGCCAGATTAAGTGATATTTTATACGGCCTCATTAATTTAAAAAGGTCAATGGAAAAGGAATTTATTTGAGGAGAAATGAGCGGACAGTTATATTAGTCCGAAAGGTGACAGAAAATGTTGCAGCTTCCGGCTTTAGCTCCATCATTTGCCTATTTGTCGTTAATCTGAAAATATGGTGTTTTATTGTCAAAAATCGAGTTACATTGAACATCCCTATCTGTCGTTTTCCCTGACAACAAGCCAAACACAGTGTAAAGAGATGATGTAGAGGTGAAGCAGCACACAGAGGTGATGTCATTCTGATGTGTGAACGCAAGTCATAATGCTTGTCTGTGTTTGTCTGTGTGTATGTGAAGGCTTGTGTAAATGGATTGCATTTTTTTTTTTTATCCAAAGCGCTTTACAACTTATGTCTCACTTTCACCCATTCACTCGCACATCCACACACCAACAGCAGAGGCAACCACACCAGGTTGCACTTGGGAGCAGTTAGGGGTTAAGTGACTTGCTCAAGGATACTACAACCTGCTGCCAGGAGGAGCCAGAATCGAATATTTTACAGATGACCAGACGACTGTTCTGCTACTGTCGCCCCCTATTGTGTGTGTGTGTGTGTGTGTGTGTGTGTGTGTGTGTGTGTGTGTGTGCGTGCGTGCGTGCGTGCGTGCGTGCGTGTGTGTGTGATAACATGTGAAACCAAAGCACCATGACAATGACTCATGGGAAATCACGTAAGTACACGATTATGTGAATCACACGTGAAAGTGTTCCATAAAAACACAGTGGCAACACCATGTGATGACATGTAACACATGACCCGGAGCGGCATGAGGCCGTAAAGCGGAGGGAGCGGCAGGGATTCCTCGCTGCTCTTATGGAACCGTGAAACTTTTCAAGTCCCTCGCCCTCCTCCCCCTCCCCGCTGTCTCGACAGTGATTGTCAGTCTGGATTACGGTGGCGGAGAGCCCAGAGGAGGCGGGGAATAGATTGCATTAGTTTTGTTTGAAAGGATACTCCTCCAATGGCCTCGGAGCACAATTGCATCCATGAGGAAGAGTGTTTTTGTCAGCTTGGAGAGGAATTGCTCTGGAATATCATGTGGCAGCTCTCAGTCTTGATCAATGATACTGCGGTGGGACAAGCCCTGATGTCAATGGCAACGCATTAGCGCCTCCGGCTACATGGTATAGGCTCACAGTCAAAGGTGGAGGAAATGCACTGTTCCTTCAAGACTTAGAGTTAAAGTAGAAATATCCTAAAAGAATAATACAGTAGGGTACTTTGGTAAAAGTAAAAGTCATCCATTCAGATTTCAGAAGTGAAAGTGTAAAAGTATATATTATTGAATGTACTTACGAATCAAAAGTAAAAAAAAAATCCCCCACACAGAATTTACTCATATATTGAAAACAGCTACAACAGCAGTAACAACAACAATGTATATTTTAGTTTGTTTTGTTTAATATTTGAGTCAATGCTGTGTGCTTTTTCAAATGCAAGAAAGCTCCATATTGTATATGACTTACTTTGACGAAACATTAACTTCCTTTCTAATACAGTTTTACAGCTCATATATAATATTTCCAGATAAGAATGGTCTGGTGAATTATGTGCACAGTATTCAGAAGAGAGAATAACTCCTCTCATTTGGTATCACATTAGATCATCTGTAGACACATCCATTTAGTTCTATAGCAGCGAGCGGGCCTTTCTCCAGACAAAGAGATACAACAACAACAACACACCCACCCTATAGTAAACTAGCTATTTACTGCCGGTGGCCGACAGCAGGTATATCCTGCTACTTACACTGTAGAATACTTTTATATATATATATATATATATATATATATATATATATATATATATATATATATATATATATATATATATATATATATACTTCGATGCCCTGAGTGGGAGTTGAACCCCGGTCTCCCACACCGCAGGCAACAACACAGAGCGCTATACCAAGAGGTGACTTCACTTCTAAGTAATGGGTTATGCGTCTTTTGAGGATGTGAGAGTGAGTTTAACCCATAGCACCGCTACTCACCCCAGCCCTTCTTGACTGCGCTTCACGATACCATCCGTTACACTCACCCTCTCAAACTCACTCCACTCCACCCAAGGCATCCGGGTCAATCGGCACCATTGTAACGGTTGTGACAACGTCACCTTAAACTTCGATGCCTCGAGTGGGAGTTGAACCCCGGTCTCCCGCACGGGGGCCGACATCACAAACCGCTGCGCCAAGAAAGGATATCCCTACTAACTAGCCACGTCTATCCTGCCTCCGAGGATCTCTACTCCACCCAAGGCACCACTGTAACAGTCCAACACTGAACCTGCCACTTCGACCATGCCTTGAGTGGGATTCGAACCCCGGTCTCCCGCACCGGGGGTGACATCACAGACCTTTGCGCTGGGAAGGATATCCCTTCTAAGCGCTCAGTCTATGCGTCTTTTGAGGATGTGAGAGTGAGTTTAACCCATAGCACCGCTACTCACCCCAGCCCTTCTTGACTGCGCTTCACGATACCATCCGTTACACTCACCCTCTCAAACTCACTCCACTGCACCCAAGGCATCCGGGTCAATCGGCACCATTGTAACGGTTGTGACAACGTCACCTCAAACTTCGATGCCCTGAGTGGGAGTTGAACCCCGGTCTCCCACACCGCAGGCAACAACACAGACCGCTATACCAAGAGGTGAATTCACTTCTAAGTAATGGGTTTATGCGTCTTTTGAGGATGTGAGAGTGAGTTTAACCCATAGCACCGCTACTCACCCCAGCCCTTCTTGACTGCGCTTCACGATACCATCCGTTACATATATATACTGTATATATTTTTTATTATATACCTTGTAAAAAAAACATACACCTTGTATTGTATAGTTTGTATAGATCATTGTTTATTGTGTTTACAAATCTACTATGCTTGAGCCGGGAAAAACAAGCATCTCACATTTCTCTGAATGTATGTACATTCTGTGACAATAAAATGATCTCAATCTGAGTCTGAATGGCCCGAATTCTTAATCCACCTTTTCAAGTTTCAAGTTTCAAGTTTCTTTAATAGTTGTCATACAGAAGTACAGAATACTTTCATACAAAATGCTTCTTACTGTTACACTCCAGGGACTGTGCTAGACAAGATAGTATCAAATAACATAGTATAGCATGTAAATTAGAAGTAGAAAATGAGGTCACAGTGTTCAGTATAGACATATGTACAATGTTTGATGTAGAATAGACGTAACTGAGTTACCATATAATATACAATACTATGCAGTGTACTAATATACAATACTATATAGTTTTGACCATGCCCCCAGGAGTAGTTCATGCATTTAGTATTGTGAGAATCGTTGTAAGGTACTATTATGAGAAGTATTGTAAGGTAAACATATTTGTCCAGTTTGGTCACTACAGTAACAAATCACTTCCTGTTTACCATGCATGTTTTCCGAAATTTGATTGGATCTGGCAGTCATATGGGTTGGCCCATCAATTATGCAGAGGATACATTTGAAGATGTGAGTCACCAGATTATACACAGCAAGTTTGGTGAGAAGCAAGTGAACAGGTTAGGAGTTAGGAAGTAGGAAACAATTCCAATATGGCAGATTTCGTACAGTATTTTCTGTCCGTGAAGAAGTTTGCCTTTGAGAACCAATGGTTCTCGAGCCGTAACGGCACATGGGGCAGGAGCCTATCTCCTGTTTCTGTAGCGTGAGGCAGCTTGATGTACAAGTACACCCCTTGGACATGACGCTAGTATATCGCAAGGACTTCCCCCCAAACCAACCCTTGATGCTGAGTGTCAAGCAGGGAGGCTATGGGTACCATTTTTAAATAGTCTTTGGTATGACTCGGCCGGGGCTTGAACTCCCAGCCTCCCGAACTCAGGGCGGACACCCACGAGGCCACTGAGCCGGTATATCATTAGACACATATCTGGATATTGGTTTCATGACTGTATGACAAACAAATCAGAAGATGGTGGTGCTAGAGGAAAGGTCATGGGGTCACCAAAATCAACACAATTCTTCCTCTAAGGGTCATATATGTGCACCACAAATCTGAAAACATTTGAATGAAAGCTATTTGAGGATACACTCATTTGAAAATGTAACATTGGGCCTGATGGTGGTGCTAGAGGAAAGCTCATGGGGTCACCAAAACCAACATGCTTTTTCCTCTAGGGGTCATGAATGTGCACCGCAAATGTGAAAATATTTGAATGATAGGGGGAATCCACAATATCCACAATAATTGTTCTGGGATATATGATAAACAAAGTGAGTGACCACTACGGTCAGTACTGATCATTTCAAAACAGATTATTCTCTTAATACAGAGAAAGGGTCCCATGCTTCTGTGAGTTCTCACCTCTGCCCCTGTAATCCTATGCAGGTTGCTTGAGGGATGCAGGTACCTGCATGCACTCCCCCTGAGGTTAGCACCTCTGCCTGACTAATTACATTCCTCCTCATAATCACATGACAAATTCCGTCTGTGTTAAGATGTCAGTGTGAGCAATGGCTCCAATGATGACTCATTACCTGAGCTACCTGGAGGCAGGCAGGCAGCCAGCCAGCCGGTCGTGTGGTCGGAAGAACTAAGAGAATAATAACAGTGGCTGTGTAGCAACACAACAGTGACGCATTACTCAGACAAAACAGTCCCCCGACCGAGAATTTCTCCACATTTCTCCCTTTCAAGTGTAGCTACAAGCCTCCAAAGTGTATAAACAATGTCTGACAAATACCTTGTTGATTATCTAACGTTCCACAAGCCAAAAGGACTCTCCCCAACCCTGTACAAAGAGTTCAATGCAACGATGATAATCATAATGTGTGATTGGATGCAGGTGTAATTGTTTTATGCGTTTGAGGTTTTTCTCCTTTCTAAGGGCAAAGTCATAGAGATGGAAATGTTAATTAAGGACCCCGGCCTGGCCTTCCCACAGTGCACCTGTGCAGCTCTTGGATCAACGCTGATGCCCTCAAAGATCCATGAAGGGGCCCGGGGTCAGAGGTCGGGCCATCCATCCTCCCGGTCGTCTCAATCCTGAACTTTAATCCATTTGTCTTAACAACAAGGCATGCTCTGCTGAAAAGGTCATTTGGTCCCCAGGTCAAACAGGGCCCCCGTGTCTTTGTGTCCATTCTGCTCTGGCCGGAGGAACCTCATAGCTGAGCTTTTCTTTTCTTTTTTTCTTTTTAAATTTTTTATATATATATATATATATATATATATATATATATATATATATATATATATATATATATATATATATATATATGGGGATCTTTAATCGTGTTTCTGAGAGGCAAAGATTTGCCACTACATTTAATAAATATAGGAGACTTAATTGAAATTCACA
>NC_140169.1:130653163-130657458 GCF_963971535.1 Notolepis coatsorum | reverse complement strand
ATATACACGCGATTGGCGTTCACCGGTTGGCGAGCAAACGCGTATATATACGTGAATGCCGCAGAATGAGTTAAACAGTACTGTATATTGTGTATATGTCTTGTATGTCACAAATGTCTTGATGAAACAGTACCGTATATCTGTATGTCATAAATGTCTTGATGAAACAGTACCGTATATCTGTATGTCATAAATGTCTTAATGAATTGAAAATGGGGGACCCTGATGTAAACAAGACAAAAGTATTTTTCTGGTCTGCATCCTCTTAACAATTGTTTGTATTGAGCCGTACTGTATTTGTACCCATTCTGCAATCTGTTAATAAAGTTTTCAATCAATCAATCAATAAATAAATCGTGCCTGTGGTGTGTCTCTCTCTCTCTCTCTCTCTCTCTCTCTCTCTCTCTCTCTCTCTCTCTCTCTCTCTCTCTCTCTCTCTCTCTCTTTAACAGAGTATAGACCCTAGGTATGGTCTCTCCTTGAACTTAACCAATTTGCATGAGGCTGTAGTTCAGCAACTAAATCAATCTGAATGAAGTGAGCCGGCTAGGGCCACTTCCCTCTTCCCCGTGTACAGTATGGGAACATAACCATAGCATAACCAAATTATTATCTCCCTGCAACACACTCAATATGAGAGAGAGACACCGCCCGTGTGTTCACACAGACGAGATTAAAAACTATTCAAAGCTTGGTTCAAAGGCTAGGCCGTGAATTACCAGTGCCACCTGACTATGCTCTCAATTTGGAAATGCACCCAGAATGCATCTGTGATTTGTGGCGTGTAAATAAATCAATGCCCCCCCCCCGTGGCCACATAAACGAGTGGGAACACTGCCAGTGCTTGTTAACGTGGGAGATGATAGCGGCACCTGCAGATCGATGGGCACTGTGCAGAATACCAACCTGGCACTGTGCAGAATACCAACCCGGCACTGTGCAGAATACCAACCCGGCGCTGTGCAGAATACCAACCCATCACTGTGCAGAATACCAACCCGGCACTGTGCAGAATACCAACCCATCACTGTGCAGAATACCAACCCATCACTGTGCAGAATACCAACCTGGCACTGTGCAGAATACCAACCCATCACTGTGCAGAATACCAACCCATCACTGTGCAGAATACCAACCCATCACTGTGCAGAATACCAACCCGGCACTGTGCAGAATACCAACCCATCACTGTGCAGAATACCAACCCGGCACTGTGCAGAATACCAACCCATCACTGTGCAGAATACCAACCCATCACTGTGCAGAATACCAACCCGGCGCTGTGCAGAATACCAACCCATCACTGTGCAGAATACCAACCTGGCGCTGTGCAGAATACCAACCCATCACTGTGCAGAATACCAACCTGGCGCTGTGCAGAATACCAACCATCACTGTGCAGAATACCAACCCGGCGCTGTGCAGAATACCAACCTGGCGCTGTGCAGAATACCAACCCATCACTGTGCAGAATACCAACCCATCACTGTGCAGAATACCAACCCGGCGCTGTGCAGAATACCAACCCGGCACTGTGCAGAATACCAACCCGGCACCGTGCAGAATACCAACCCATCACTGTGCAGAATACCAACCCATCACTGTGCAGAATACCAACCCGGCACCGTGCAGAATACCAACCCATCACTGTGCAGAATACCAACCCGGCAGGCATCAGGCCGCTCTGAGTCCAGGTCAGCTGAACGTCACTCCTCAACTTGATGATGATTCATTCAACCCCAATGTAAATTCCATTATAGGAAGACTTCGCCTGGACCTTTGAAGGCGCCGCTGTGTTTTTATTCTCTATTTGTGAAACCCCTCATCTCAATAAACCCTTTGAAACGACACCCGTTGAAGCAACACTGATCTGAAGATGTACTGTAGCGACAGAAAATTGGCTTCCGATACAGAAACAGAATCAGCTTTCCTTTGATTAGTAGGAAGAGAGTTGTCGAAGCAATTTCCTTATCAGTCCTGGACTATGGTGACGTAATTTATAGGCATGCTGTGGCCTCGACACTTAAATCCTTGGACTCTGTCTGTCACTCTGCCCTCAGATTCATCACTAATGATAGATACATCACTCATCACTGTGTCCTTTATGAGAAGGTTGGTTGGTCCTTGCTGATGGAGAGGCGCAACAAACACTGGTATTTTTTTTAAGGCCCTTATTGGTAAGCTACCTCCTTATACTACAGCATTATTGGAATGGAATTTTGGTACCTATGGAACCCGTTCTAGTGAGTTTGCTCGGAACAGGGTAAATCTACATTTTGCTATGATGCCAACCGTCCTTAAAGCTTGAGTTTAACAGAGTTAAACTCGCAACGGCCCGGCCCGGACCCTCTTGAGGACGATTTGCCCACCGACGCGGCGCGCCACTTTGCGGCTCGGGTCTGCATTTTTTTTATACTATATATATAGAGAATTAAAGCTATATTTGTTGCCTGTCGATTGCCACCTCAGCCAACAAAATCCGTTCAGCAGTTCTCGAGTTACATGCCGATATGTGAGGCGTGCGCCATTGTACAAGGCAGAGTCAGATTACCACCCCCGACTCTCGAGGCTCTAGCTCCGTCAATCATTTGGCGATCTCGAATATTATTGGACAGCGTTGTAGACAATGAGTGTGGCTTTACAATGATACCCCAGATGGGGATATTACCACTTTGATCGCCGGGGTTAAATTCATAATTTACCATCCCTCGCCAGCCCTATTTAACATGGAGAAGTTAAATTGTATTGCTAAATTGACATTAATATGGCCCATTCAACGTCCTATATATATTGTTCAGGGTGTAGCAACGTTATACCTTTTCATTCACATATTCATACTAAAATACGGTCTAAAGTATAAGTATGTTTTTATCGTTTTCTGCAGCTTTCTCCAGAACTTGATTTATAGCCCTAAATGCATTATATTGATGATCAAATACAGTTTGGTAGGAATCTGTGCGAGATAAAAAATTTCAAATGGACGTACTTCTAGAAGTTACTACGTATGATCTGATGATGACCGGATGGGGGGGGGGGGTCGTTTATAATTCCGTGGGCAACGTTATATCATTCATCTAGTGTGGGTGATATGATCATTAGAGCAGTTAGTATAGAAGACATTAAAAAAGAATGCTGAAACTCACCGTAGCTTCCTCTCGCCGTTGGGAGATGAGCGTGGAACAGAATTTTTTCTATTATGGGATGTCGAAATATCCGATCCATTTCCAGGTTGTATAATAGTATATACGTCCAAATCATGTTGTTTATCGAGTTATTGGTAACGGATCACTATCCGTTGTGATCAGCTCGAGTCCTGGGACTATTACCGAGTGATCGGACCCAATTGAAATGAGCACCAGCTTCCACTTCCTGTTTATGCCCTGGGCGATCCGCCGATTGGCCACCAGATGGCGCTCTTGAACCGTTGTAGAGTTGAGAGCGGCTCACCAGTACATCTCATGTCTCCGAGGGAGAAATATGATTTCGATCACAGATTTTTGAAATATTGATATCAAAGACGCTGTCCAGCGTCATCAGCAGAATGAGCATGGCGGGGAAAGACGTGTTTCAGCGTCAACGGCGATTAAAGTGTTAATAATAATAATTATAAATATTTTTTTTCTGCTGTACCGAACTCGTACCGAACCGTGACCCCAATACCGAGGTACGTGGCTTCTGTGTACCGTTACACCCCTACTCATTTCTGAACGGACCTTTATGAAATTTGGACATGTACTACATAAGACTTCAGGCTATGGACCCAGGGTGTTTTCCAGCTTATACCAATTTCTTTGGATATACTATTTTTGGATATTGCAACTACTACAGAAAAACATGATTAACGTGATTAATTAATTGTATCAGGAACTTCAGAATGTTATCTTTCAAAAGAGACCAGGCATATGCATGCGCTATAAGTATAAAGTATAGTATTTTGGTTTGCAAAGAAAGTATGCAGCCCTCAAAAAAAAGAAAAAAAATTGCCACTTTTTGGGGCGCCTGTTAAGAGGTTAATACCTTGATCTCTAACCATTGTCAATTTAAGTTGTACATGTTTAAATTGATTGTTATCCTTACTTGTCTTATTGTTGTGATTCTATATGCTGTGTGATTTTATATGTCTTTTGTGCTTAACTCTGTTTGTTCATTCGACGTGACTGTAAATGAGGGAAACCACAGTTGCCATTAGAGTTTAAATAATGGTTTGAAATTTTATTAAAAGGACATTTTGACCCCTTTTTGGGGAATTGTGACATCCTGGCCTACCGAGCATTAGACGGCAGATGGACATCAGA
>NC_140169.1:130635663-130648163 GCF_963971535.1 Notolepis coatsorum | reverse complement strand
ATAACATAGCTAAAGCTAACTAGCTGTCCCTGCCTTTAGCTAAGCCGACATGGCTAGCCTGACTGAACTGTCTAACATGCAACAACTTTCATCTTCAGTCCATCTGCCGAATGACCGTCCTCTTCGTCTTGGCTGGCATAACTAAGCATAACCTCCAAAGCTGCACGTGCGAAATAGTCAAACGCAGCTGACGCACACCGGCGTACACATGATGTAACCCCTCCCTTCGTTGAAACCAATAGTATGTCTGCTGCAGAGCCCCAGAGCTCCAATAGTGAGTATGTCTGCTGCAGAGCCGCAGAGCCAGGAACAAGTCAGACACATTCTACAAACGTGTCTAATGTGAAATATATAAGCATATAAGCAAAACTAGATTTTAGGTCTGTGATGAAAAAGGGCCTTGCGGGAAGGGGGGCCTCGCAAAAAAAAAAAAAAAAAAAATAAAAAAAAAAAAAAAAAAAAATTATAAATAAAAAATATTTTCTTTTATTTTTTTTATTTTTTTTTTATTTTTTTAATCTTTTTTTTTTTTTTTTTTTTTTTGTGCGAGGCCCCCCTTCCCGCGAGGCCCTGTGCAACCGCACTGCTCGCACACCCCCTGAGGCGGCCCTGGGGGGGGGGGCTGTACATTGGAGGTGGTTGGGTGGGTGGGGTGGGGGGGTTGGGTAGGTTGGGTATAGGAGGGGTGGGTGGACACTGTACAACTGTACAAGCACAACTGTACATTGGAATATTGACAAAACCATGTTTGGTCATTTACTGTACATTGGAGGGGGTTGGGTTAGGACATTTACAGGGGCCAGTTTCGAATTGCAGTCTCCCGTATAGGTGTTCTTTGAGAGTGGTTTTGAAAGTGGGTAGTGATTCACATTCCTTTACAGCTTTGAGTAGGGCGTTCCACATTGATGTGGCATAAATGCGAAATGTGTTTAGTCCCTGTTTGAGCCGAATCTGGGTTTAACATGATTTGTGGAGCTCCCTCTGCATGGTGTTGTGGTCGTGGTATTCACTGACCTTTGGGAAGTATTTTGACATGTACATGGGTACCTTGGTCGCGTAGTGTATCTTGTAGACCAGGCCCATTGCAAGTTGCTGTACTCTGTCGTCTACTCTAAGCCATCCTAGGTTGTCAAAGTGGGCAGGGGTGAGGTGGGTTCTAGGAGTCAGGTCAAGTAGTAGTCTGACTAGCTTGTTTTGAGATGTTTGTAATTTGTTTTTTAATGCCTTTGAGGTGCTTTGGTACCATGAGGTAAAAGCATAGTTGTAGTACCCTTGAATGAGTGCTCCTGCTAGAGTCTTCAGGGTATTCTTGTTTACCAGAGAGGAGATCCGGTACAAGAAACGCGTTCGTTGGTTGACTTTTTTTATTACATTGGATGCCATTTTGTCACAGGAAAGATTAGCCTCTAGGATGGAACCCAGGTAGGTAATTTCATCTTTCCTTGTGATAATATTGTCACCCACTGTAACCGAGAAGCCGTCGGTCTTGCTGATTTGTTATTTGAACCGAAGAGAATGGACTCTGTTTTGCCCATGTGTAATGATAGTTTGTTGTCGGCGAGCCATATGCAGATTTTGCCTAGTTCCGAGCTGAGGGCTTTTTCAACCTGTAACTTGTTCTTGTCAGAGACCAGCAGGGCTGAGTCGTCCGCAAACAGGAACAAGTTGCAGTCACAAGCTGACGACATGTCATTTGCATAAATTAGGAATAGTAGCGGTCCTAGTATGCTTCCTTGTGGAACACCACAGCTCACTGTGAGGGGGGGGGATAGGGTACCGTTTACTTCCACCATCTGTTCCCTCCCCTCCAGGTAGGATTGTATCCAGCTCACTGATAAACTATCAAAACCAATTGCTTTTAGCTTGTCAATCAGAATGGTGTGATTGACAGTGTCGAAGGCCTTTTGTAGGTCCAGCATGACCATGCCGCAGTATTTGCCCGGTGGCAGTAGTGATAGATGATATACTTTCTCCCCAAAGCAGTACCTTTCCTTGCTGATGAGCAGAGACCTGTCCCAATGATGCTAGGCTCCCCTGTTAGGGTTGAAATGCTGGGCTATCACACAACAATCATGTACTTAACCCAGGCTGGCCTGCTAGGCCTTAGCGCCTTTGAGGTGCTTTGGTACCATGAGGTGCAAGTAGTGATAGATGATATACTTTCTCCCCAAAGCAGTACCTTTCCTTTCTGATGAGCAGAGACCTGTCCCAATGATGCCTAGGCTCCCCTGTTAGGGAAGTTTAGGCTGCCGAGGACTATGATGGTCCAGTTCTACACTGCCATCATCCAGTCCATCCTCACCCTCTCCATCATCACCTGGTTCCCTGCAGCCACGGTCAGGGACAAGGCCAAGCTGCAGCGGGTGATACGATCAGCGTAGAGTGTGATCGGCTGCCCCCTTCCCTCCCTCGAGTCCCTACATTCCTCCAGGGCCTTGAGGAGGGCGAGGAAGATCATGGCAGACCCCACCCACCCGGGTCACGACCTCTTCACCATGCTTTTCACCCTAGCAACCACCTAGAAACACCCTAACAACTACCTATAACACCCTAGCAACCGCCTAGAAACACCCTAGCAACCACCCATAACACCCTAGCAACCACCTAGAAACACCCTAGCAACCACATATAACACTCTAGCAACCACATAGAAACACTCTAGCAACCACCTAGAAACACCCTAGCAACTACCTATAACACCCTAGCAACCGCCTAGAAACACCCTAGCAACCACCCATAACACCCTAGCAACCACCTAGAAACACCCTAGCAACCACATATAACACCCTAGCAACCACCTAGAAACATCCTAGCAACCACCTAGAAACACCCTAGCAACCACCCATAACACCCTAGCAACCACCTAGAAACACCCTAGCAACCACTTATAACACCCTAGCAACCACCTAGAAACACCCTAGCAACCACATATAACACTCTAGCAACCACCTAGAAACACCCTAGCAACTACCTATAACACCCTAGCAACCACCTAGAAACACCCTAGCAACCACATATAACACCCTAGAAAACACCTAGAAACACCCTAGCAACCAGCTAGAACACCCTAGCAACCACCTATAACAACCTAGCAACCACCTATAACACTTTAGAAACCACCTAGAAACACCCTAGCAACCACCTATACCACCCTAGCAACCAGCTATAACACCCTAGCAACCACCTATACCACCCTAGCAACCACCTATAAATACCCTAGCAACCACCTATAACACCCTAGCAACCACCTAGAAACACCCTAGCAACCCTGTGGGGGGCCTGTGCAGGGGCCTGTGGAGGGGCCTGTGGAGGGGTCTGTGCGGGGGCCTGTGGGGGGGCCTGTGGGGGGGCCTGTGGGGGGGCCTGTGGGGGGCCTGTGGGGGGGTCTGTGCAGGGGCCTGTGGGGGGGTCTGTGCGGGGGTCTGTGGAGGGTGTGGAGGAAATATGCATAATTAACACTATTATAAACACTATTATATTAATATTAATTGATTGTAATACCATATCCCTCCACTAGGACATAAAAGGTCATATTAAAGGTCACTTGCAGACATGCCTGTCTTTGAGTGTCAACAAGTAATGAAATGCAATGTCATGTTGTTGATGCAAAATTGAATTCTGAAGTATCATGTAATTTGGCCATATTGTAATTTGGGATAGTATGTCATCATGTGTTGACGGGCCAATTACAAGGTATAATGTAATATTGTGAAGGGATGTCATCATGTGTTGACTGGCCAATAACAGGGTATATGTCATCAGGTATTATTGACATGTTGAATTCTGTGTCAAACTGATAAGAGATTTGCTTTTGGGATAAGGAGCAGAGCCTTCAAGCTGATTGGTTTAATGATAATTTACATCATGAATCAGATGTCCAATAGGCCACAGGATAAATTACACAAGGGTCATTGATTGGTTAAGATCAGTTTAGTACGATAAGAATAACCCACCTTTTTTGTTTGTTATAAAAGCTGATGTTATTGTGATGTTTTTTTAGTCTCTCCTTCAGAAGAACGCTGAAGGTAGTCAGATAGTTATCTCTGTTGGACGTAGCTGCATTGGGCAGAGGTAATGATGCGATATCTCTGAATAGCAGAGACCCAGAGACTCAGTTACTGTGTGAAATTGTCGGTATCTTTAATAATAAACTTCTTCAAATTCACTTTAAGGTAAGACTCTGTTTTTATATTATTGCTGTGTAATTATTCTCACCGTATGGGTTCTTAACTGTGATTTACATAATTGTGTAGAAAAGAAATTGCATAATTGTCACGACAAGGGGCCTGTGGGGGGGCCTGTGGGGGGCCTGTGGAGAGGACCTCGTTGACATCGCAGGCTATGTTTTCCCTCGCCAGGCAGCGGGGGAAGAAAGCTCTGGCATGCCGGCTGTTTGGCACCTTCAGCAAACTGTGCATTCTAAACTGGTCTATAGGTGTTGTCACATCATTGGCAGGTGTCTTCAATTTTGAGTCATTGTGTTTAAGCAATGAGGTTGTGCATTCTAAACTGGCCAATATGGATGGTGTCACATTATTTGCAGGTGTCTTCAATTTTGAGTCACTGTGTTTAAGCAATGACACCCGTGCTTTCATTGTGTTCAACTTTTGATGATTGAGTCTACCATTTTGCATCGTGTGAGCAAAATGTGTTCAGTGAATGAGAATGTGTTGTGCAACGTGTGTTTTAGCAAGTACGGAAGTGTTTAGAGTAAGTGCGAATGTGTTTAGAGTTCTGCAACGTGTGTTTTGGCAAATGCCAATGTGTTCAGAGTTTTGTGAAATCTGAGATTGAGGTGAAATGTGTCCTGGGGGCCTGATTTATTAAATGTGTTTAGGCAACTGGTCATTGTGCTCAGAGATCTAGAAATTGTGCTTTAGCAATCGATAAAAACTGTAAGGGGATGCAGACCAGATTTTATTGTGAAATAAGAATAATATAATGTGATATGTTGATATGCTATTGTGAGATTACAACATCTGATGTGATATTACAGAGAAATACTTTTGTCTTGTTTTTTTTATAAAATTACAATATATTATTGTGAAATAATAAATAAATTATGTGAAATATTCATATGCTACTGTGAGATTACAAAATGTGATGTGATATTACAGAGGATTTTGATTGCAATATTTTATTGTGAAATAATAAATAAATTATGTGAAATATTCATATGCTACTGTGAGATTACAACATCTGATGTGATATTACAGAGGATTTTGATTGCGGTAATTGTGAAATAAGAATAATATAATGTGATATGTTGATATGCTATTGTGAGATTACATCATCTGATGTGATATTACAGAGAAAGACTTTCGTCTTGTTTTGTATAAAATTACAATATTTTATTGTGAAATAAGAATAATATAATGTGGTAAATTGATATGCTATTGTGAGATTACAACATCTGATGTGATATTACAGAGAAAGACTTTCGTCTTGTTTTGTATAAAATTACAATATTTTATTGTGAAATAAGAATAATATAATGTGATAAATTGATATGCTACTGTGAGATTACAACATCTGATGTGATATTACAGAGGATTTTGATTGCAATATTTTATTGTGAAATAATAAATAAATTATGTGAAATATTCATATGCTACTGTGCAGGGATGTGCACAGGACTTTAGAGGGGCAGGTGCTCAAATGCTGAAAAGGGCACTGGGCCTGTGCTATTTTTGGAGGCTCTTTTCGGGCGGGAGAGGTCTTTTTATGCTTTTTAGGGTTTTTTAATGATCAAATATTGAATATTGAACTATAATAATCAGTGCAGGAGCTTATCCTTATCCTTGAAAGACACTTTTATCACTGACTTAAAAGGCCCATACATCTCCATAAATGTTCAGGGCGGAGGGAATAAGTGCTTACCCTACAGACCCCAAGTCTGTTAGGACAACAGACTCGGTTGGCACTGCTCAAAACTTACCTTTTTAAAATAGCTTTTAAATGAATTATTATCTTTATTTCATTGTCTTATTTTTCTTTATTTCTATACATTTTACTTAAATATTTTATTATAATTTGTATCATTGTTTTGTGTAGTTTTTTTTATAATTTTATTTGTTTTTTTTAATGTCAACATACTATTTAAAGGGGTTATGCACTGCTATTCCTAGCACTATTTGGGCAACTTTACACACTTCCTGTGAGTCTATGTAACACATCTGTAATTTTTATTCAAAAAATAATCATTGTTTTATATTTCTAATCTTGTACTCAAAACCAGCATTTTTCAGCCTCATGAAAGCAGGCTATTATTGGCTTGGCTCCACCCATACTAGCAGAATGCTTTGAGTGACAGCCACCCACCAAATAGTATTGAGCAGTACTGTAGCAATAGAAATATGGTATGTCATAAATATAGAGATGTAGCAGTACTGTCTATCTATATATATGTTACCACTATTTGTAAAAGCCACAACCACGTTACCATATTTGTAATAATGTAAATCATTGTGTCGTTGTACATTGTGTATACACCGTTAGAAGCTAACATAGCTTAGCTTGGTAGCTATTGTGCTAACAACATATCCCGACGTCCGGCTCGCTGGCCGGCATGCACGCCCGACACAAAATGGTTCTCTCCTCTCTGTACACCCCCGTCCCCACGGGTACCCTGCCGGGGAGCCCATGGACGCGACAACGGCGGCAGCCGTAGGGTGCTCGAGCCCGCCGTAACGCTAGTGGTACACAATAGCTATGAGCTAACTAACGCTACGGCCGCCGCTGTTGTCGCGTCCACAAGCTCCCCGGCAGGACACCCGCGAGAACGGGGGCACACAAGGAGGAGAGAACCACCCCAAATCGAGCACTCATGCCGGCCGACAAGCCGGACACCGCGGTTGTTGTTAGCACAATAGTAGCCCACTGTGATGCACCGAGTGGGCCACCATTGATCAACATGCAGCGATGTGTAGCTTGCATGATGCGTGTGCAGTGCTTTGCCACACAGGTCTGAGAAGAGGACCTGCACATGATAGCAACCGGGAGCGTCGCGGAGCATTCAGCCTGCTGGCTACCTAGATCCACTTCAACCAGCCGAGCGTCGGGAGCTCCAGCAGCTTGTCGATGTGCTAATAGCCTGGAGCCAGCTACCGTTAGCTTGCAGAGGCTCCAGCACACCGACAAGCTGTGTAGCCAGCTACCGTTAGCTTGCCGAGGCTCCAGCACACCGACAAGCTGTGTAGCCAGCTAACGTTAGCTTGCAGAGGCTCCAGCACACAGACAAGCTGTGTAGCCAGCTACCGTTAGCTTGCAAAGGCTCCAGCACACCGACAAGCTGTTTAGCCAGCTACCGTTAGCTTGCAGAGGCTATTAGCACACCGACAAGCTGTGTAGCCAGCAGGCTGAATGCTCCGCGACGCTGGTTGAAGTGGATCTAGGTAGCCAGCAGGCTGAATGCTCCGCGACGCTCCCGGTTGCTAACGCCGGCCCCGGCTGGTGCTAACTAGCTAGCGATCGCTCCCGAGTCCCGAGAGCTAACGCCGGTCTGTCTGTCGAAGACCGAGGGAACCGCATCAGGCTTCAGCTGATTAGTGATCTTCTGGACAAATCTTCCACCCTGCAGGTAGCAAGAATGGAGGCGGGCATTACTAAAACCACAGAGCCAATCACATCACCGTGCGCTATAAACAGCGCCCTGTGACGTGCACCAGGTCGTCAAATCAACATGACCTGATTTACTAGAGGCAAAGAGGGGATGGGCTGTAGCTGAGGAATTCGCCAATATAGTATTTAGGCCCAAAAACACATTGATACGAACTCCTATTACTATAATACAATGCTAGAGACTGAAAAATGACATTTATAATGCATGGCACCTTTAAATAGTTCTCAAACATGTTCCGTTGTGATGTCACAGTATGATGTCATAATCAAACATTTGTGATGTCACAGTATGATGTCATAAGCAAACATTCTAGAACATTTGTGATGTCACAGTATGATGTCATAATCAAACATTCTAGAACATTTGTGATGTGACAGTATGATGTCATAATCAAACATTCTAGAACATTAGTGATGTCAAAGTATGATGTCATAATAGAACATTCTAGAACAGTGGTTGTCAAACTTTTTACACCAAGTACCACCTGAGAACGTAGATGGCTCTCCAAGTACCACCATATGACCGGCGTTAAAATACAGTCTATTCAGCTATGCACAGTTCACGCAGGAGGCAAATGTATTCCTAATACCATTATTTATTGTTAACTTTTGTCAGACACAGCCACAATGTACAAAGGGATAGCACTAGAACTAGCAAACGCGTCCACACAACTCATACAATGCAAGGGCATTGAGAACATAATAACTAACATTCTCACATAGCAAGTGAGAAAATTAAGAACAACTGTATTTCAGCAAATGTACTTAATTCTCTCTATCTCTCTCTCTCTCTCACACAGCAAGCAATTGTCCGTCTCTCTCTCACACACACACACACATGAAGTGGATTCCCAAGCTGTTTCGGTTCTGCTCTGCTTCAGAACCGGGTCGCTGGTACTGTGCGTTGTGATTCAATACCTTAGAACTCTGGGAATCACTTCTCTTTAAACTGACTGAGCAGGCAGAATGGCAGAAGGAATTTAGGAGGAAGGTAGTTTAACAGTTGTTTAATCAAAGTTTAAGAGTGTTATACAAATTACAATAAGAAAATGCTATAGTTGTTGATCAAAGACACTATGCCGTCTTGATAACAACCAGACTAATATTACAGTATGAAGATGATAGTTGATAAATTGTTGCTGGACTTTGTTGTTTGATAACAAAGAAGTTGGTTTTCCCTCCAAAAAGTCCTTTTGTTCTCGTTGCCTGCTGCAGATGGGTGAGATGGTAGGTGAGGTCCTGTCCTTGTGGGTTTGGTTGGTTCAGAGTCCTTTGGTTGTTTCTGAGTCTTTCTCCCCCCATCACACACCCATTATTATAGCCAAGGCCAGTCTCTTGGAGTTGATGACATCATCACATTATTGCCCCAATCACAAGTCTGCTTAAGCTGGCATTTGAAAATAGGGGTTTGGCTTATAGGCCAAACCCTCTTCACAGTTACCCAGAGAATATTTTCCCTATAATTTTACTTAAACACATTACTTGATTTCTTTATCACTAAGTCTGCTGACTTTAATCATTCTTTTAGAATAGAATATAAATCAATACCATATAGCACAAGCTTAATAGAATACAAATTAATACCATATAGAACAAGCTTAACAGATTGCAGAATGGGTAACAATCAATTAATCATATTGAACATAAATGAAAATAGCACAGACACATTGTATGACCAAACCTAATTATATTTTAACTTACTTCAATGACTTAATTCAAGATACAAATTACTATTTTAACCATATACCAGGAAATAGTTAGCTTGTTTGGAGATCTCCTGTGTGTGTGTGTGTGTGTGTGTGAATGTGTGTGTGTGTGTGAATGTGTGTGTGTGTGTGTGAGTGTGTGTGTGTGTGTGTGTGTGTGTGGATGTGTATTTGAAAATGTGTGTGTGTGAGTATGTGTGTGTGTCTGTCTGTGTCCCCCAGGCCGTAAAGCAGCTGATAACACTTCATGGGCGCTTTGATCCTTTTAACCTCATCACTGTGTGTGTGTGAGTGTATGTGTGTATGTGAGTATGTGAGTGTCTGTGTGTGTGTGTCTATGTGTGTGTGTGTGTGTCTGAATGTGTGTGTGTGTGTGTGACAGGAAACTCCAGCTAGATAACATGTCTACGTGACCTTTTGTCTTTGGCAGCCTAAAAGGAGACATGTTTCTCTAGAATTTCCTGCCCTTTGTTCTGACCCACCCCCTAAAGGGAAGTAGTCTTACCCCAGCTGCCACTATGTGCAAATGCCCTCCTGGGGTGACAATGGCAATCAGTCTATGTAAACACACACACACACAATCTATGAATTATTGTTTTGAGGCCCAAATATTTCTACACATTAGTTAATCATGATATATATGTTTTGGATTTTACAACAGTCCCCACTCGGATAGTTTACCTATCCTTAATATGTCAAACATAGATATCAATCTCTACACACTACTATCTAGGTAACACTTAAGACATTTTAAATCATATTAGGATAACATATATATGGTTTGCCACACTCAGATCCTAAAATTCAAATTAGCCATTTCAGTTTTTGTGATCATGTGCAGTCTTTAATAACTTGTTCTCGTACCAAGATCAAATCATTGGTCTCAACTGTGAGTTGTCAAATTCTGACTTGGAGCATTTGAGGAGGGGGGTCCATGTTTTCTAGATTTGACCCTGCCTCCTCTTTATTGCTCAGAGCTGGTGCAGTATCACGACTGCTGGGTGCAACTCCACCTCTGGGAGGTGGAATTTAGAAAGCAAATTGCCTTTCTTATTACACCCCATCTTCTGTCAAGAACATCTTGACTCGTGTTGGTCTCTCTTAGGGGGTAGAGCCCCCTGCTGTATCTTCTATTGTAGTCACAGCGATGGGGAGGTCGTTGCTGGCTGCTCGACCCCTTCGCTGGTTGACCCTCGGATCAGTGGAAGAGGTTTGTGTCTCCTCCCCTCCGCCTGGTCGTCGATAGGGGCGATAGCAGCTCCCCCCCTTCGCTTGTTGACCCCCTGGTCAATAGTTGAGGCCTTGCTTCTGTTGACAGCCGGAGTTGTCGCTGAGGCCTAGCTGCCTGTCTCCTCGTTGGTTGTCTGTCGTTTCCCTCTGAAGCCTCAAGACTCGGTCACTGCGTTGGCCAAGACTCTCCCGGCCCGAGATGTAGGCGTCTCCTGGTTCTCCGCAGTGTTGTGGTTCCCCATGGAACCGCTGGGTAGACACTAGCCAGTGTCCTCTCCCATCCGTATCCTGTAGTGAATATATATCGCTCCGGGGCACAGTGGGGATCACTTCTACCACAACAATTGATTGAGAATCCATAATTTCCATCCCTCAGACTCTCTTTACTGGTCTGAGCTTTTGACAACTTTCTTTTCCAAATCATTTATCTATATATTTCATGGCTTCTAGATCATTAAATTTCAAAATTCTGAAAAATTCACATGGCTCTCATTATATTATGCTGTCAAAACAGTATACGTATATTCCTCCACCTCTCGATGTGGAATACACATTCAAACATCGTTACCGTCTTCCTCTGGTTTTGAACAGCTGCACCCCGGGCCGGACGGTCAGTACTGACACCCATTCTCCCAGTAACCTGTGTGTATGGCAACAAAATCACAGTCCGCCTTAAACACACATCTTCCACATCACAAGCCAATTATCAATTGCACATGTTCACCCCCTACACAAGACTAATTTGGCCAATAGCGACCAAACCTATTGAGCTTCATTAATATACAGAGAATCATGCTTCCCAACACTATCACCAACCACGACACACCCCCAGCCCCTAAAACTGGGTATTCAAATGGGCGGAGAACAAAAATCCATAACTAGCTCATGTTTCTTCACTTTGTTCCCAGTCCATCTTACAGACATATACTACCCCGTCCTGATGTGTCGAGATCTCTCCCAGCTTGCCAGGTACCCTAAGAAAAAACACACAGAAAGAAAGAAAACAGAAACCAAAATACAAAGAAAACGCTGCCAAACCAATAAATGAAAAAATAAACCAAACTTGTGCTTTAACTAAGAAACAAAAAGGGAAATCAAATGAATAAACAAAATGTACGCTCCCGGCCTAAGTCAGGAATTGCTCGTAACACACTAGAAAAGAGAAGTAAAAATAAAAGTAAATAAACACCTATCCTATTGCTCATAACTGTTAATACGCTTCTATCAATACTATAAAATACTAGAAACAACTATGAGTCTTTTCAATTTCTTAATCATGCAGTCCACCCCTTGATCAATCTGAATGTTGACCGAGCATGGATAATTTACTGATCACTAGCTGCCGCAGTGTCACATCATCACACTGTCTAATATCGATTAACTGTTTAACATAATTTGATCCTCTTGTTAGTCTGATTAGTTCATGCATTTGTCAGTCACCCATACATTCGTTTTTAGTAACTTTCATTCATAATCTAATCACCTAACACCTCTATTTATTTTTTATTCTAATCTAATTAGGAGCATATTTTATCATTCAATATATCCCACCTCTACCCTAGTCAGTTGCATATATTTTTATTCTGCCGGTGGCCTCTGCAGACATGACCTTTGAATATGACCTTTCACACCACAGCCCCAACAACACTGGCGGTCTCCCCCGGGTTGTGAGACCCGGTGGGTCAGTTGCCTGTGACCGGATGACCCTGGGGTCATCGGGCCCAGAACATGTCCTGGTGGTATGCCATCATCGCCATGGTTCCCTGGAGCCTGTTCGGAGGAGAAAGCCACGTACCTATTTGGTCCAGTCACAGTTCCTTGAGAGGGGCCCGTGGTTGGGAGGGGCCCGCCACCTGTTCCTGTACAAACACGCTCTGTTGTGGATAGATGGGCCTGCTCTGCACAGTTCCGAGAAATGTGTCCGAGGGTCCCACACGTCCAACA
>NC_140169.1:130625663-130628163 GCF_963971535.1 Notolepis coatsorum | reverse complement strand
CAGATAATATCATCATCATTAGGTGGCTTCTTCGTTCCGAAGGTTACCTATCACTCTCCAACCCATTCTGTCCCCACTTCTTCTCTCCAACTCCGTGACTCCGCCTCTCACTCCGCTCCAATCACAGACGTCGTCTACCCAGCCTCTTCTTGGTCTTCCACTTCCTCTCTTTCCATCCACCTTCCCCATCACCACCTTCTTGAACATCTCCCTGCTGGATCCTCTCAGAACATGCCCGCACAACTCCATCTTTCTCCTTTTCAACCTCTCCAGCAGCTGTCCTCCTTGCATATCCGCTCTTCTCAGTACCTCCTCATTCTTGATCGTATCCTTCCATGTTATCTTCAGCATCTTCCTCAGCATCCACATTTCAAAAGAGTCTATCATCCTCTTTGTCTCTTCATTCAGCGTCCATGCTTCTTCTCCGTATGAAAAGACTGACATAACATACGTTTCCAAAATCCTGGTCTTCGTTTTTCAACTTTTGTTTCTTCTCAATAATTCTTTATGGTTCTAGAATGCGCCCTTTGCAATTCCGGTTCTTCTCTTAATGTCCATGTTAGCTCTTCCACCTTCACTGATCCAGCTTCCAAGGTACATGTACTCCTTCACTTGTTCAAGTTTTTCTCCATCCACCTGTATTTTACAAACAGTTCCTGGTGTTTTTTCAATGATCATTACTTTAGTTTTCTTTGTGTTTAGCGACATTCCATAGTTTTTGCATTCGACATTCAGCTTATTCATCATGTCCTGTAGATCTTCTTGACAGTTACAGACTATAGCAGTGTCATCCGCGTATCTTATATTGGTGATGTTCTCTTCGCCAAGTTTTACTCCTTTCCCTCCTCTCAGACCTTTTTTCATCAGTGATTCACTGTACATATTAAAGAGTACAGTACTTATACTGTAAAAATATACTATACTGTACTTCTACTATAAACATACTATACTGTACTTCTACTGTAAACATATACTATACTGTACTTCTACTGTAAACAGATACTATACTGTACTTCTACTGTAAACAGATACTATACTCTACTTCTACTGTAAACAGATACTATACTGCACTTCTACTGTAAAAACATACTATACTGCACTTCTACTGTAAACATATACTATACTGTACTTCTACTGTAAACAGATACTATACTGTACTTCTACTGTAAACAGATACTATACTGTACTTCTACTGTAAACAGATACTATACTGTACTTCTACTGTAAAAAGATACTTCTACTGTGCTAAGACCCTATAATTCTACAGTGAAAATATATTACTACACAGAACAGAATGTTGCTTACTGTACTCATCAGATATCTCTATACTCTGCATCCCACAGAGCCCTCTTCACTCGCTGGAGCGACTCAGAGAAACCAGTCTACACAATCCCTGGGGTGTCCCCGGGTATGATGCAGCTCTTCATAGAGTACTCCTACACACACTTTGTGCTGGTGACAGCAGAGAACGTGGAAGAGCTTCTGGTGGCTGCAGACCAGCTTCGCGTCACTGGCATAGTAGGAGCGTGCTCTGACTTCCTAGAAGGCCAGCTGTCTCTGGAAAACTGTGTCGGCATCTGGATGTTGACGGACATCTACTGCTGCCCTGACCTGAGGCGCAAGGCCCATCTCTTCATCGTGTGCCACTTTGAGGAGATGTTGCACGTCTCACAGGAGTTTGTGGAGCTGTCCCTGCAGCAACTGGTGGACATCATCGAGAGGGATGACCTGAACGTGAAGAGTGAGGAGACGGTGTTCGAGGCCGTCCTCCGTTGGATCGACCACTCCCGTGAGGAGCGTAAAACACACATCCCTTTGCTGCTGCCCAAGGTAACTAATTGTATTACTGTGCATTACATTAAAACAACACTAGGTTCCCTAGTACAGTGGTTCTTAAACATTTGGGTCCAAACTGTTCCCTAGCAACAGAAACCGTCTACAACCAATGTTTAAGTTGTACCCGCTGTCTGCTTGTCTCTTCCCAGATTCGCATAGGCTTGATGAGGCCTGACTACTTGCTGAACAACGTCCAGAACAACCCTGTGGTGAGGGACAGCCACGACTGCAGGCCCCTCATCCTCAGCGTCCTGAACCCCCCTGGCTCCGACAGGCTCCCAAACCCCCTGACGCGCCCACGCCTGCCCCAGGAGGTCCTAATGGCCATCGGAGGCTGGAGTCGGTCTAATACATGTATGTACATGGAGGCTTACGATATCCGAGCTGGTGGATGGATGGACGTGAGCGTTGAGGCGGAGACGCCGGTGAGTCCCCGGGTTGGCCACGGCACCACTTATCTCCACGGCCTGGTCTACTGCGTCGGCGGCTGGGACTGCGTTGAGCGTCTCAGCAGTGTGTGCAGGTTCAACCCTGTCACTCGCAGCTGGCTGCAGGTAACTCCCATGCACTCACGCCGCTGTTGGGTCAGCGTGGTCACGTTGGGCGGCTGTATCTATGCCATGGGAGGGTTCGACGGACACGTGAACCTGAACACCGCCGAGCG